>NC_137950.1:30250779-30283279 GCF_963969265.1 Rhamphochromis sp. 'chilingali'
ACCAAATGACACTCATAAGTCACCTGGTCAGGTTGTCAGTGTCTGCTTTCAGGTCCCAGCACAGCGTGGAGGCTGTCATCGGTGATGCGTGATCTGCGCTTCGTCTTGTTTGCATTCATAACTGGAAACACCTATCAGGAGAGATCGTTTTCTGTCCATGTCCCAAACATGGACAGAAAACGATCTGCATGAAGGCGGAGCTGTGGCATCAACCCAGCAGGCAGTAGACGCTAAGAGTCCTTGATTGAAGCATCCTGTCACTCCATCTGAAGGTGCTGAGGTGCACTGCAGACATCGGCCGTGAAAGGATTGGTAAAGACGTCAAAACCAGATTGCTGCGCTTTAAAGGCAGAGAAGATCAAACGTAGTATTAACCATCTCAGTTTGGTAGCCAGCCTAGAACAGCAAAAAAAAGCACTGCATAATTTCCACTTGTGCAATTTGATCATCACTACTGGTGAGCTGCGTCACCTTGGTGGATGATAATTTCAAGGTTCAAGGTTCAAGGTTCTTTATTTGTCACATGCATAGTTATACAAGTATAACACACAGTGAAATGTAGCCTGACACGCTCCTCGACATGTGCAAAAAGAAAACAAAAAAAATTGGGGGGGGGGGGGGGGGGGGGGGTGTAGAGGAAAAACATTATATATATATATATATATATATATATATATATATATATATATATATATATATATATATATATATATATATATATATATATATATATATATATATATATATATATATATATATATATATATAAACCGCCCGCAGGGGCGTGCTGGGTGTTTATATATAAAACACCCAGCACGCCCCTGCGGGCGGTTTATCCTTCAAGCTCGGGTCCTCTACCAGAGGCCTGGGAGCTTGAGGGTCCTGCGCAGTATCTTAGCTGTTCCCAGGACTGCGCTCTTCTGGACAGAGATCTCCGATGTTGTTCCCGGGATCTGCTGGAGCCACTCGCCTATCTTGGGAGTCACCGCACCTAGTGCTCCGATTACCACGGGGACCACCGTTACCTTCACCCTCCACATCCTCTCGAGCTCTTCTCTGAGCCCTTGGTATTTCTCCAGCTTCTCGTGTTCCTTCTTCCTGATATTGCTGTCATTCGGAACCGCTACATCGATCACTACGGCCGTCTTCTTCTGTTTGTCTACCACCACTATGTCCGGTTGGTTAGCCACCACCATTTTGTCCGTCTGTGTCTGGAAGTCCCACAGGATCTTAGCTCGGTCATTCTCCACCACCCTTGGGGGCATCTCCCATTTTGACCTCGGGACTTCCAGGTTATACTCGGCACAGATGTTCCTGTACACTATGCCGGCCACTTGGTTATGGCGTTCCATGTATGCCTTGCCTGCTAGCATCTTGCACCCTGCTGTTATGTGCTGGATTGTCTCTGGGGCATCTTTACACAGCCTGCACCTGGGGTCTTGCCTGGTGTGATAGACCCCAGCCTCTATGGATCTTGTGCTCAGAGCTTGTTCTTGTGCTGCCATGATTAGTGCCTCTGTGCTGTCTTTCAGTCCAGCTTTGTCCAGCCACTGGTAGGATTTCTGGATATCAGCCACCTCCTCTATCTGCCGGTGGTACATACCGTGCAGGGGCCTGTCCTTCCATGATGGTTCCTCGTCTCCCTCCTCTTTCTTGGGTTTCTGCTGCCTGAGGTATTCACTGAGCACTCGGTCAGTTGGGGCCATCTTCCCAATGTATTCTTGGATGTTCGTTGTCTCATCCTGGACTGTGGTGCTGACACTCACCAGTCCCCGGCCCCCTTCCTTCCGCTTAGCGTACAGCCTCAGGGTGCTGGACTTGGGGTGAAACCCTCCATGCATGGTAAGGAGCTTTCTTGTCTTTATGTCAGTGGCTTCTATCTCCTCCTTTGGCCAGCCTATTACCCCAGCAGGGTACCTGATCACGGGCAGGGCGTACGTGTTGATGGCCCGGATCTTGTTCTTACCATTCAGCTGACTCCTCAGGACTTGCCTGACCCTCTGCAGGTACTTGGTGGTTGCAGCCTTTCTAGCGGCCTCTTCATGGTTCCCATTTGCCTGCGGGATCCCCAGGTACTTGTAACTGTCCTCTATGTCTGCAATGTTGCCTTCTGGTAGTTCAATCCCCTCAGTTCTGACTACCTTCCCTCTCTTTGTTACCATCCGACTACACTTCTCCAGTCCGAACGACATTCCAATGTCATTGCTGTATAGCCTGGTAGTGTGGATCAGTGAATCGATGTCTCGTTCACTCTTGGCATACAGCTTGATGTCATCCATGTACAGGAGGTGGCTGACAACTGCTCCGTTCCGTAGTCGGTATCCGTAGCCAGTCTTGTTAATGATCTCACTGAGGGGGTTCAGGCCTATGCAGCACAGCAGTGGGGACAGAGCATCTCCTTGGTAGATCCCGCACTTGATGGTGACTTGTGCTATGGGCTTGGAGTTGGCCTCTAGTGTTGTACGCCACATCCCCATTGAGTTCCTGATGAAGGCTCTTAGGGTCCCATTGATCTTGTACAATTCTAGGCATTCCAGTATCCAGCTGTGGGGCATTGAGTCATAGGCCTTCTTGTAATCAATCCAGGCAGTGCACAGGTTGGTCAGTCTGGTCTTGCAGTCTCGGCTGATTGTTCTGTCTACCAGTAGCTGGTGTTTTGCGCCTCTGGTATTCTTGCCAATTCCTTTCTGTGTCCCGCTCATGTATTGACCCATGTGCCTGTTCATCTTAGCCGATATGATGCCTGACAGGAGCTTCCATGTAGTACTGAGGCAGGTTATTGGTCGGTAGTTGGAGGGGACCGGTCCCTTCTTGGGGTCCTTGGGGATCAGGACCGTCCGGCCTTCAATTAGCCATTCCGGGTTCATTTGTGCTGCCAGACGCTCGTGGAGTGCAGTCAGCTTCTTCAGCCAGTAGGCGTGAACCATGTCGGGCCCTGTTGCTGTCCAACTCTTCATACTGGAGACCCTTTCTTGGATATCTGCCACTGTGATGGTTACTGGACCCTGTTCAGGGAGGTCGCTGTGGTCTGCCCTCAGATCCACTAGCCACTGAGCATTGCCGTTATGGGTTGCGTCCTTCTCCCATATGCTCTTCCAGTATTGCTCCGTCTCCAGCCTTGGTGGTGCTGTTCTCTTATTGTTCCCTTGCCACTGAGAGTACACCTTTGCTGGTTCTGTGGAGAACAGCTGGTTTATTCTCCTGCCTTCTATCTCTCTGGTGTACCTCCTCAAGCGGCTGGCCAAGGCTGTGAGTGTTTGCTTGGCAGTTTCCAAGGCCTCAGGTATGGACAGCTTGCTGTATTTCTTAGGCACCTTATTTGTCGCACCTTTCTGCAACTCCGTTAGTTGGCTAACCTCCCTCCGTGCTACTTTGATCTTGCCCTCTAGCCTCCTTCTCCATGGAGGGTACTGCCCCTTGTCGCTGTTCAACTTGTAGCCAAGCATCTCACTGATCACTGCTGCCGTATTGTAGATCAGCTTGTTAGTGTCGGTAATCGTGGTTGTAGGTATTGCCCGTAGTGCTGCATTAACATCATCTAGCAGACCTTCTGAGGGTACTTCACGTAATCTTGGTAACCAGCTGGAGTCACACTGGGTTAAATATGTACACTTGGGTTTTAAGGGGTATTTATTATTTTCTTCTTTTTTTTTGGGTTGTATGGAAGCCCCAAACGCAATTTCATTGTTCTTGACAATGACAATAAATAAATAAATACAAAAATACACCAGCTCCTTGATCTTGCTGACGTTCAGCTGGAGGTGGTTGTCCTGGCACCATGATGCCAGATTCTTCACTTCATCCATGTAGGCCGCCTCATCGTTGTTGGAGATGGCACCCAACACCACTGTGTCGTCAGCAAACTTCACAATGGTGTTGGAGCCATGGGTGGCCACACAGTCTGAAGTGTAGAGGGAGTAGAGCAGTGGCGAGAGGACACATCCCTGAGGTGCTCCTGTGTTGATGGTGATGCTGTTGGAGAAGCACCTGCCCACCCTCACCACCTGAGTTCATCCAGTGAGGAAGTCCAACACCCATGCACACAGACGGCTGTTAAGTCCCAGATCCCTCAGCTTTGTGAACAGTCTGCAGGGCACTATTGTGTTAAACGCTGAACTGTAATCAACAAACAGCATTCGCACATAGTTACCCTGTTTCTTGTCCACATGGCTGAGAGTGGTGTGTAGGACGTGGGCGATGGCATGTGAATGTGCAAGATGTATTTATGATCAACGTGTGCTTTTTGAGCAACATACAGTTCACTTATTTTGAGACAATTATGCACAAGCTCTAATGGGACACATAAAATGATGTGGTGGGCCACATTTGGCTCGCAGGCCTTGAGTTTGACACGCATCCTAAAACTTTCAAGGAGGATTCAAGGAGACTCCACCAGGAACTGTCAACACAAACATCTGAACCCTCTGAACAAAATCCTGCTCCTCACATACAAAGTCTTAAATAATCAGGCCCCATCTTCTCTTAATGACCTTGTAGTACCATATCACCCTATTAGAGCACTTCGCTCTCGCTCTGCAGGCCTACTTGTTGTTCCTAGAGTATTTAAAAGTAGAATGGGAGGCAGAGCCTTCAGTTTCCAGGCCCCTCTTCTTTGATACCCACATTGAGATATTTCTAATGTTCAGAGGGTTCTGATGTTCGATTAACTGAAGGCTTTTCAGGGAGTTTTTAGGACATCCTGATAATAATGAATTACAGTCGTCCAGCCTGGAAGTAATAAATGCATGAACTAGTTTTTCAGCGTCACTCTGAGACAGGATATTTCTAACTTTAGAGATGTTGCACAAATGGAAGAAAGCAGTCTTACATATTTGTTTAATATGTGCATTGAAGGACATGTCCTGGTCAAAAATGACTCCAAGGTTCCTCACAGCGTTACTGGAGGCCAAGGTAATGCCATCCAGAGTAAGAATCTGCTTAGAGACCATATTTCTAAGCTTTTCAGGGCCGAGTACAATAACCTCAGTTTGATCTGAATTAAGAAGCAGAAAGTTAGCGGCCATCCAGGTCTTTATGTCTTTAAGACATTCCTGCAGTTTAACTCATTGGTGTGTGTTATCTGGCTTCATGGACAGATAGAGCTGGGTGTCATCTGCATAGCAGTGTAAATGTATGCTATGTCTTCTAATGATGCTGCCTAAGGGAAGCATGTATAATGTAAACAGAATTGGTCCTAGCACTGAACCCTGTGGAACTCCATAATTAACCTCAGTGTGTGAAGAGGACTCTCCATTTACATGCACAAACTGGAGTCTATTAGATAGATATGATACAAACCACTGCAGTGCAGTACCTGTAATACCTACAGCATGTTCTAATCGCTCTAATAGGATATTATGGTCGACAGTATCGAACGCTGCACTGAGGTCTAGCAGGACAAGCACAGAGATGAGTCCACTGTCAGAGGCCATAAGAAGATCATTTGTAACCTTCACTAAAGCTGTTTCTGTGCTGTGATGAGCTCTGAAACCTGACTGAAACTCTTCAAATAAACCATTCCTCTGCAGATGATCTGTTAGCTGTTTGACAACTACTCTTTCAATATGCAAGGTTATTAATCAGTTATTAAGTCATGTACTAACAGAGACTTGGAAGAGAGAGACGTAATGTTGAATAATCCACATTTCACTGTTTTACTCTTTGGTGCTGTTGATTTACTGTATTGTTCTGTCTTTGTGATTTTTTATGTAAAAGTTGTTTTTTGCTCTGATGGTGTTTTATGGGGGTTAACAGGAGGACAGAAGACTCCTGGTCCCAACTCTGCACATGTGTGGTCTGATTTGTTCACCCTTGGTTGTTTGGGTTCTTTACTCGCTCTCTCTGTTTTCTGGCACTGCTACAGGTTTTTCCCTTTTTGTAGACCACCTCTGACATGATCCTAAAAGTTAGTTCAGAGATGTGTGCTAGCACACGTGAGTGTGGACTTGTTGGATTCTTTCAGTTTGAAGCATCATTCTGGGATGACTGGGATCAAACACCAGCTTCGGTCAGAGCAAGGTGAGGACATGGAGCCTTTTGTTCATTGTTCCTGGCACCAGCTGTTTGCTTGTGTCGCTGCTGACGTCGTGTGCTGGTCCAGATGTGGCTGAGCCAGATGTTGTACATCAGGTGTTGGGATGAAGAGTGTGAAGAGGATCAGAGAGCAGGCTGAAGTGCAACGCCTGCTCGTACAGCAGGTTAACACACTCAGTGTCAGACACTTTCCACCTGGATGGATTAACACGTAACATCCGCTCATTAGCGGCGATGGGCCGCGAACGCCGGCGCTCTGCGTGTGAGAGCGATGACATTTCACAGGTTGTTTGGTTTGCATGTAGACCGCGTTTGATCTGACACGCCTGCACAGGTGGAGAGAAAGAACGGGGTTACACTTCCTCATTAAACATGACAGAGATCACAGAGAACACTTCAGACATGCTGCGCTGAGCCCATTATCACAGATCTGCAGCTACTCGGGCCTTCTGATGCAGGAAAACATGCGTTTCTCATATCGAACGCCTTCAACGTGTTTCAGTGGGAAATTAAGATGCTGTATGTGTTTCCGTTCCACATCAGAGCTAATCTCAGACATCTACATCCACGTCTGCTCCCACCATCTCACTCAGATGGATGATGTGAGCACGAGCAGCTGCTGAAAATGCTGCAGTGTGGCAGCAGCTGGAGTCTCCCCTATGAATTTTATGGCCTGCAAGAGTAAAAGTTATAAAGATCCACAGATCCATCAATAAAATAAACTTTCATGAAGTTCGCTCCTTTCAACAAAAATATTAACCCTCCAAGATTAGTGCAGGTGAGTCTCTAATGAGTCCGCCTTCCCCTCAGGTGTCCGCTGTATCCTTCACTGCTGTTGGGAGTTGCTCACCTCAAACCGACATTTTCTCCTGTTGTCACACATCTGCTCGTCTCTTTCCTCTCCTGATTTCACAGGGACGAGCTGTCCATCGTCATAACTCAACAACAACAAGCGACCTGACGTTAACGTAAACGAAGGAAGCTGAACGTCTGCAGCTGATATCCGACCAGCTCAGAGTCTTTGTTTCCGCTCACACCGGTTTGTCCCTGGATTCAGACCTGAACATGTAAATAAGATGTGTGTGAGCGTGTGTGTGAGTGTGTGTGTGTGTGTGTGGAGGCATCCGTCTCATCAATCTGTCACTCTGGAGACGTGTCAGTCTAAACAGAGCTCAGCCAATCACAGGGCAGGAGCAGGGGAGCAGGGGCTGGAGGTAAAGTCTCACCAATTTACCTGTTGGAGGTGTGTGAGGAACACACACACACACGCCCTCAGTGTGGTGTGTTGTGACGACATCACAGAGTAAATCAGCTGAATGAAAGCTTTGGAGATGAAGGCTGATGCAGAGTCTTCGTCCTCTTGATGATCGTCTCACTCGACTTCCTGCAGAAACTTCTTGAATCAGCTGATTTTAGGAAACGTCCAGGAACTGATGTGTTCGCATCACCTTTACTGAAGCAGTCGTGGCTCAGATTAATAAACAGTTATAAACAGCTAAACGCTAGTTTAGATCAGCGCGTTGAGTGGTGAGCCAGCCCGGGTTCGAGTCCCGGCCGGTCTCCCCCTCTCTCTATACCAGCTTCCTTCACTGATCTGTCTTTAAAAAAAAAAAAATACAACTTACATTTCACAGTAAGTTTCTGTATATTTCATCTCTAACTCTGTGAAACAAACGTCAGTTTTATCCCAAGTAACAAACACACTGTGAGCTGTGCATTCACACAACTTGGATAAAAGGGAGGAAACGTCTGAATTTAGAGACTGGAGGGAACGATGGTTATTACGTTTAAATTTAGTTTTACTTTGATTTGAACTTTGGTTTTGCTCAGGCGGTAAAAACTACTCAGCAGGTGTGAGGATGGCTGGAGGCAGAAACAATGGGTGAATAAAATCTTCTATCCTTCTTCTTCCAGCAGTGGATCAGTGTCCATCCTTATTCTGCAACTTAGCCATAGAAAAGGGAAAATAACCAGTTATATCCAACTTAAAGATGAGCTCAAACACCTGAGGAGATGATCCTGCACACACTGGAGCCCATTTCAGTCACGCTGACTCCTGCTCACATCTTCAGCTGCTCCGTTCACTCCAGGTAATAACAATTAAAATTGATTATTTATTACATGAACAGCAATGCTTAGTCTGTCAGTCACACGGCCACTGTGACGTGTTAAACGTGTGGAAATAACTGTAAATATTTAAGCAGTCGTAACATTAGACAATCATAGAGGTACAACCTGGTACAGTCTGAGAGGGCCTAGACTGGTTTGACGGGTCCAAACTAGCCAGAGGCCAAGTGGAATGTTTACGTTTTGTTTTGTTTTTTTTCTTCTCGTTTTTTTTCCTCCTCTCTTTCCCCCCTCTTGGTTTTATGCTGCTCACCCCTGTCCTTGGTTTCTTTCTTTATTCCTTTCACTGCCTCGATCACCTGCTTCGACACTCATCCACAAACATCCTTTATTTCGACACATACGCACCATGCGCTCAACGGCAGCACATTTACATCAGTCAGACAGCGCACACAGTCGTTTAGGATACACACACTTAAGCCAAGCCTACTCATATTAGTAACTATGCATACACAAAGTCAGACTCAGGGAGCATCTCGCCACACATTTTTTCTCTCTCTCCTTCTCTTTATTTATGAACAAGTGACGTATTCTCTCCACCTGGCTAAGCGACGCACACAGCATACATCCCTAGTTATACACAAACATCTATGGGTACACTGAGGTTCATTACATGGAATATAAATGGAGCTGGCTCCAGAGAAAAGAGGTTAAAAATATTTAACCAACTCAAAAAACTACAGGCAGATGTTGTCCTTTTACAAGAGACCCACAGACCTCCCTCCCACCTTCTTCCCTTTCAGAATGTCTATCCGAGTTAAAATCCTGGTTTACCTCTAATTTTCTAAAGCTCAAGGAGGATAAAACTGAGATCCTCCTTATTGGCACCAAATCCAACCTTTTGAAGGCAAACCATTTCTCACTTACCATCGATAACTCCACAGTTTTCCCTTCTCCTCAGGTTAAGAGCCTTGGTGTCATCCTAGACAGTACACTTTCTTATAAATCACACATCAATAACCTCACCCGTTCTGCCTACTTCCATCTACGTAACACTAACAGATTGCTTCCTTCTCTTTCCACCCAGTCTACGTCCATTCTTGTACACAGTCTTGTTACCTCCCGTATTGACTACTGCAATTCTCTTCTGCATGGTCTCCCCCAAAAATCCCTCCATAAGCTTCAACTGGTTCAGAACTCTGCTGCTCGCATTATCACCAGAACCCCTCCTACCAGCACATCACCTGTTCTTCAGGAACTTCACTGGCTCCCTGTGAAATTCCAGATAATTTTCAAACTTCTTCTGCTCACCTTCAAGGCCATTCATAACCTCGCTCCTTCTTACCTTTCTGACCTGTTAACCACCACTTGTTCTGCCCGTTCACTTCGTTCTTCTTCTTCTGTCCAGCTTACTGTACCTTCCTTCCGCCTCACCACCGTGGGAAGCAGAGCTTACAGCTGCTCTGCTCCCAGGCTGTGGAACTCTCTGCCCCCTGAAATAAGAAATATTGGTTCTCTCCCCCAGTTTAAATCCCAACTCAAAACTCATCTGTTCAAATCTGCATATTCACTGTGAATCCACTGTTTGTTCATTTTATCTTGTGCTTTATTTTATTGTTCTTATTCTGCCATTGTTTTACTAAGTGTTTTATCCTATTGTAAAGTGTCCTTGGGTGATTTGAAAGGTGCTCATAAATAAAATTTATTATTATTATTATTAGAGGTTCGAATGAACTTAAAACACCTGAGTTTCCTAATGTGTTCTCAGCTTGTTATAATTCTAGACAAAGGGGAGCAGCAATTTTAATACATAAAAATATTAATTTCACAGTACTCGATACAGTTATAGATCCAGAGGGCAGATTCTTAATCATTAAACTATCTATACTTGATAAAAAGCTATGTATTGCAAGTATATATGGTCCAAATGTTGATGATCCCTCATTCTTTCACGGTTTTTTCAGTGCACTCTCTGAACACTTAGATGGCACACTTGTTCTTGGAGGCGACCTCAACCTTGGACTAAATGAAGACATGGATAGGCTCAATACAGCGGGAACTCAGCGTAATTGGCAGTCCACAAATATAATCAAACAGTATATGAGCGACTTTGGTCTTTGCGATGCATGGCGCTCCCTTCACCCCACCAGTAAGGAATATACTTTTTTCTCGCATGTCCATCACTCCTACTCTCGTCTGGATTATTTTTTGGTCAGCAGCTCACTGCTGAACGACATTTCAGACACTGAGATTCACCCTATAGCTGTCAGCGATCATGGTCCTGTATCTTTAACACTAATGCACAAGAATAATACTACGCCAAGAAAAAACTGGAGATTTAATATATCACTACTTAAAGATGAAGACTTTATTAAATATTTTTAAAAAGAGTGGACTTCATATTTGGACTATAATGACACTCCCGAAACATCAGCTTCTGTTCTATGGGAAGCAGGGAAAGCTGTGATGAGAGGTAAAATAATTTCTTTCTCATCACATAAAAAGAAAAAAGAAAACAAAAATATTCAGGAATTAGAAAAAAACATCAAATCACTAGAAGAAGCCTACGCGTCCCACCAAGATCAGGAAACATTGAACAAAATACGCAAAACAAAACTAGAATTAAATGAGATAATTGATAAAAAAACAAAATTCTTAGTACAAAGACTACGCCTACAAAATTATGAACATGGTAATAAATCCGGTCAATTTCTAGCAAACCAGCTAAAAATAAATAAAGAAAAAACAACTATATGTGCTGCTAAAGATCCATCTGGGAACACAATATATGATCCGATACAAATAAACAACATTTTCAGGGATTTCTATAAAACGTTGTATTCACCACAAATAAACCCATCTAAAAAATAAATTGATCAGTTTTTGGACAACATAACTCTTCCAAAATTATTAGACACTCAAGCAATGGCACTGGATTCACCACTGACACCAGGTGAACTCCAGGAAGCTCTGATAAGTATGCCCAATAATAAGGCTCCAGGTCCAGATGGCTTTCCTGCAGAATTCTACAAAGAATTCTGGTCGATTCTAGCACCAGTTTTCTACAGAATGTTGTTGGAAATTAAAGAAAAGGGCAGACTTCCATCAAATATGAATTCTGCAAACATTAATCTCCTGCTAAAACCAGGCAAAGACCCTGTATATCCCTCAAGCTATCGTCCAATATCCCTTATAAACGTAGACCTTAAAATAATCTGCAAAGCTCTCTCAAAGAGACTGGAGAAAATAACCCCCCTCTTAATTCATCCTGACCAAACTGGTTTCATAAAGGGTAGGCGCTCATCAACAAATACACGTAGATTACTTAATTTGATAGACTACTCATACAGTAAAAACCTAGAAACTACAATATTCTCTTTAGACGCAGAAAAAGCATTCGACAGAGTTAACTGGAAATTTCTATTTGCAACTTTACACAAATTTGGTTTTGGATCCTCTTTCATTAACTGGTTAAAAATATTATATAACTCCCCAACAGCTTGTGTCAGAACAAATGACCAGACATCCTCCAGCTTCTGTCTCTTGAGGGGCACCAGGCAGGGATGCCCACTCTCCCCTTCACTGTTTGCAATTTTTATTGAACCACTAGCAGCAGCAATTAGACAGAATTCAGTAATTAAGGGCATAAAATGCAAGAACGCGGAACATAAAATCAGCCTTTATGCGGATGATGTGTTACTCTTTCTCCAAAATTCACAAACCAATATCTGTGGGGTGATTGAATTGATAAACTCTTTTGCAAGAATATCAGATTACTCAATTAACTGGTCAAAATCTACAGTCCTACCGATTAATTGCTCCCTCCATAATTCCTCTTCTACACCACTGCAATCGGGAAATATAAAATATTTAGGTATTAATGTTTCTCCCAAGCTTGCAGATCTAACTAAATTAAACCATATCCCACTTTTAAAGAAGGTAGAAGATGATCTGGCTAGATGGAAATGTCTACCCATATCACTCATGGGAAGGGTTGCCGCTATAAAAATGATGGTCTTACCAAAAATAAATTATTTATTCTCAATGATCCCAACTAAACCGCCACAAGATTGGTTCAGATCTCTAGATTCATGTATGTCCAAATTCCTTTGGAAAAATAAACCCCCACGTATAAGCTTAAAAACACTACAAAAGACCAAGGATAAAGGAGGACTAGAACTGCCTAACTTTCAGCACTACTTCTTAGCCAACAGGCTTCAGTTTATCTCAGGATGGCTAAAACATACCCTCTTAGATGAACCTTGGCTAGATGTAGAACAAGCACTTTGCAATAATCTAGAGATCTCAGACCTACCATTTATCAGCTCAAACATCCAACGACATGAATGCTTTAAAAGCATCAACATCAGCTCTTCTCTGACAGCATGGTGGGAGTTTCTAAAATTGACAGCGTCTTCATTAATCCCATGCAAACGTACACCTATCTGGAACAACCCTGACATATTACAAAACAATAATATGATAAACTTTCCAGATTGGAGTGGTAAAGGAATCAAATATTTAGAACATATACTAGAAGGAACAGAATTTATTCCATTTGATGGACTAGTTACACAATATGGGATCAACAAGAAAAGATTTTTAGAATATCAACAAATTAAATCCATAGTAAAAAAGAAATTTAAACCGGGTCAAGTTGAACTACAAACACCACCAAGTGTGGTTCAATTTCTTACTCTTAAACCCCCCAAATTACTATCCAAAATATACAGAATGCTTTCTAAAACAGATGAATCAATATCACTTCCTATTGCAAAATGGGAAGCGGATTTATCAGTTAACTTAGACCTAAACTTCTGGTCTCAGATTTGCTTAAAAACCTTTCATCTAATTAGAAATCCCAGTCTTCAATTAATTCAATACAAAATATTACATAGAGTGCACTATACAGGTCATCGGATGTTCAAGATGGGCTTTACGTCTACCAACAACTGCTCACACTGCCAAACCAATTCACCGGACAATTATATCCACGCTCTTTGGTTCTGTCCACCAGTTCAGAAGTTTTGGCGCGAGATATGTGAAGACTTATCGAAGTGTCTGAAATGTAACATTCCAACTTCCCCCTTAGTGTGTTTGTTGGGCAGCTTAGATAATGTCACTTCAGAAAAGAATATCGCCCATATGGTTTTCACTGCCCTATGCATAGCCAAGAAAACTGTCCTCATGAACTGGAAAAATAAAAATAATCTTAATTCTAACCAATATAGAAATTATCTATTAGATTACATTAGTCTTGACACAGCCTCTGCCACCACATCAGATCAATTGCTCTGGGCTCCTTTGATCAGCTCCATCACCTAGTGGGGGTGGGGGGTCATAGTTTGGTCCCGCCTTCAATGTTGTGATTGGTGTGGGGGTAGGGACAGGCTTAGGGCGTCGGGGGGTTCCCCAGGAGGCATTTTCCTGGGGGGGCTCAACCCGGGGTAGCGGTCATGTCCGGTTAGGGGCTCTGTTGGCTCTCAGGTGACTGTTTCCTCGCGGCTGCGTGCAGCGGGACTAGGGGAGGGTCTGTGCTGACGGACGTGGGTTACTGACCTGGTAGCCTGGCTGCCCCTGGGTGGGTCCGGGATGGGCGTGAGGTTCTGGGGGCGCTCCGTCTCTGGGCTGGGGCCCGGGCCGGGCCTCGGGGCTTGGGTCCTGGTTGGTGTGTTGCCAGGGTTGTGGGCGGGTGGGTGCATGGGGGCCCAGCCCTGGAGCAGGGTGCCGCCGGTGCATCGAGCCACCTGGGGTCTCTTCAACTGGTGGGGAAGATTGTCACATCTTGCAGGAGCTTTCCTCTCCTCAGGGGCTCTCTCTACAGGAGGGGGAGATACAGGAGAGGTGGAGGTAGATCTCAGCCTGGGTGTTTATTGTCTTATGTAGTCTGGAAGAAGAGTGGATGGTGGGGTGGGTGCAGTTTTCTCTGTGGTGGGGTTGGGTGGACTGTCCTGGGCTCTGTGGGGCCGGGGGGCGCTGCTGCGCTGGGCCCCGGTCTGGATGGGCCTGAGCCCCCTTTCCCTGGTGGGTCGCGGAGTATGGGGTGCCTACTGGGGCGACCGTGGCTCAGGGGGTTGGGAAGCGTATCTGTAACCGGAAGGTCGCCGGTTCGATCCCCGGGCTCTCTGTCCTGGTCGTTGTGTCCCTGGGCAAGACACTTTACCCTACTGGTGTTGGCCAGAGCGGCCGATGGCGCGATATGGCAGCCTTGCTTCTGTCAGTCTGCCCCAGGGCAGCTGTGGCTACAACCGTAGCTGCCTCCACCAGTGTGTGAATGTGAGAGTGAATGAATAGTGGCATTGTAAAGCGCTTTGGGTGCCTTGAAAAGCGCTATATAAATCCAATCCATTATTATTATTACTGGGGTCAGCGGGGGAGCTGGCCCCAGGGAGGGGTCACTTGCCCCTCCCTTCCTTCCCTCCCCATCTCCAGCTGCCTCCCTCTTCCCGCTCCACCACAACCACCCACACATGCAGGACCTTGGAGTAGGGGTATGTCACCAGGGTGCAGAGGAGGCCACCCCCCCGTCCCCTTCTGGCTGCCTCTGCCTCAATTTTATCCCACAACTTAGACATTCACATTACTCACATTCTCATTACACATACATATAGGATCTTGGGGGTGGGCACTATACACGGAATCCAAAGTACCATCAGGGTGTACACCCCACCCCTGGCGTCGTTGCCCACCTCTCAATGTTAAATACACGTAGACATTGAGGGCTAGCAGGAGGGACCATGCGCTTACCTGCTGCTCCTTGGCAGGTAGCTCCATGCCCTCCTGGGTTTTAAATGCACCTTAGAACACACATGCATCAACACTACAATGAGTGGGTGGAGGGAGGTTTGGAGTCTTCTCTCACCCCCATTCTCTGCGACCTGCTGGAGCAGGGGGGCTAGGAGGAGGAGTTGGCCGTCCGACTGCGGTCTGGAGTGTGGGGCCTCCCTGCTGCTGCGGAGTCGGGGCGGTCTGCCTCCCCCCACCGCAGGGAAAAGGGTAACACCACCTGGGTCTGGGTGCAGTTCCCCCCCTCCAGGGGCAAGGGTACCTAGACCCGGGGCTTAGAGTACGCTTGGGGAGTGTGATCGTGTGTACAGCGTCTCTTTATGTCTGTCTCCACGTTGGTTGAGTGTGGAGTAAGTGCATATGAGAGCCTGAGGGTGGGAATGGATGTTTGTATCTGTGTGTGCCTGTATGTCTGTGTCTATATGTCAGGTTGGGTGTCAGGCGCCACCTCTCTGGGGACATCTCAGGCCCTCCAAGGTATGGAGGCCTATCTCCCCCTACCACCACTTCCCCTGCCAGTGGCGGACTCCCTCAGACATCGGTGCGTTGGTGGTTCTTTGTGTCCGGGGATGGGCGTCCAGGTACACACCGGCTCACTCCTTGGCGGCCGCTTGTCGGGGCCTGGAGCCTGGGGCTCGCTCGGGCCACTTCGGAGGTGGGGTGCCCCCGGCCTCTCGGCCTGGGGCTCGGTCACTCTGGCACGGCTGGCTGCCGGCGGAGCTCACGGGCGCGTCACTGCAACCCCCCCTGGCTTCTGCTCCGCGGCTGCTGAGTGAGCCCTCATCTGGGACTCTCCTCAGCTCTTTCTGGGACAGTGGCACGGCTGCCCCTCTGTTGGTCTTCCTTGGTTTCTTGTGTTCTGGGGGCCTCTGGATGTCTGGAGTTTTGATCTCCTCCATACCTGCTTCATGCCCTGGAGGACGGGGCTGTGGCCCCCCCACACCCTCTAGCAGATTATTACATGAAGGAACCTTTTAAAAAACAAAAAACAAACGCGTCCATGCTCACAGGTGTACACACGGGTGATCACACCCACAAACTACACCCTTTTTGGCTCCTACCTCAAAGCACACTGTGTTCTGTTGATCTTATGTGCTGCACAATAATGTTTAATATTTAGTATTTACTGTCATATTCCCATAGATCATTGTGATGTTGTTTATTCTATTACTCTTGTTCTCTTCTGCTTGTTTTCTTTTTTCTTTCTCAGCAGGTGACCCAGGTGATTGATATATGCATTTTTTTCTCTTTTTTTCTTCTTTTTTTTTCTTTTTCTGCTCATTCTGTTGGTTTTTGGTTTTTGCCCTTCTCCCCCGTCCCTCTTCTCAGTTGTTTCTCTTTCCCTCTTTCTTTCTCCCCTTCTTTCCCCCAGTCAAGTCTGTCCCATATTCAGTAAGTGAAAATAAAATAAACAATAAAAGGTGAATCAAATGGACCATTATGGCAAGGCTGGGATGGTCAATTTGGTAAAGTAAATCCATTGGGCATCTTTCTTTGCCTTTAGACAACAATTCTGATGGCAAAAGAGCCAAACGGGACAGGCGGAAAAAAAAAAAAAAAAAAAAAAAAGCCAGAGGCCAAGTGCAAATTCTCTTAAAAACCAGCTCTTTATTCAGAGTCACTTTAGGACTAAAGCACTGTCTGTTGGAACCAGAGGTTGCAGGATGTTTCTTCATAAAAACATAAATTAAGATGGATGGATGGATGCATGGATGGATGGATGGATGGATGGATGGATGGATGGATGCATGGATGCATGGATGCATGGATGGATGGATGGATGGATGCATGGATGGATGGATGGATGGATGGATGGATGGATGGATGGATGGATGGATGGATGGATGGATGGATGGATGCATGGATGGATGGATGGATGGATGGATGGATGGATGGATGGATGCATGGATGGATGGATGGATGGATGGATGGATGCATGCATGCATGGATGCATGGATGGATGGATGATGGATGGATGATGGATGATGGATGCATGGATGGATGGATGATGGATGGATGGATGGATGCATGGATGGATGCATGGATGGATGGATGCATGGATGGATGATGGATGCATGGATGGATGCATGGATGGATGCATGGATGGATGATGGATGATGGATGCATGGATGGATGGATGGATGGATGGATGGATGGATGGATGGATGGATGGATGCATGCATGCATGCATGGATGCATGGATGGATGGATGGATGATGGATGCATGGATGCATGGATGGATGGATGGATGGATGGATGGATGGATGCATGGATGCATGGATGGATGGATGGATGGATGGATGCATGGATGGATGATGGATGGATGGATGGATGGATGGATGGATGGATGGATGGATGGATGGATGGATGGATGATGGATGGATGGATGGATGGATGGATGGATGATTGGATGGATGCATGGATGGATGGATGGATGGATGGATGGATGGATGGATGGATGGATGGATGGATGGATGGATGGATGGATGATTGGATGGATGGATGGATGGATGGATGGATGGATGGATGGATGCATGCATGCATGCATGGATGGATGATGGATGATGGATGCATGGATGCATGGATGGATGGATGGATGGATGGATGGATGGATGGATGCATGGATGGATGCATGGATGCATGGATGGATGCATGGATGGATGCATGGATGGATGATGGATGATGGATGCATGGATGGATCTGTGCTCTGAGCTGTGAATGGGAGCTCTTACAGGGAAAAGATGAAATAAGAAGAAGCTGTTGTCGCTGTGCAGCAATAAGATGTTCAAACAGAGCGGAGAGTTCAACATTTCCCCGAAATAAAAGCAGACAGTGTGAAATGACGCTGAGACGACATCCAGGGTTTTATTACAGTTTCTTCTTCTGCTCCTTCATTTAAAGGCTCGCCGTTACTGTTAATCATAAAATATAATACTATAATAAAATGAACTTCATTATCACGTTAATAACAGAGATTCATCTGAATCTGCAAGTTAAACAGGACACCAACAAATTGTGTTATCATTTTCACAAAACAATTATTTTCATCACAAAACATGAAAATGCTGATAATAATCTTATTATAGGAGAAAATTTTTAAGTTCTTTATCACAGCAATGATGGAAAACTCAACATTTACCTAATTTACCTGCAGTCTTTATTTATCAGGTTTATTTTTATGTTTACCTGAACTCTTCATCATTTATTTATGGAGCCAGGTGTGTCACAGTCATGTATACATCTTCTATTAAAGTGTGTTCACGGTCAGTCAGAGGAGCTGTTCTGGGAGCAGGTTATTATTTATGATTTGTATTTAAAGACAACTCTTTTGAAGAGTGAAGTCAGATTTCTGCTGGTGAAAGTGGAGCTGCAGTAAAATTCAGTGAAGTGTAGAAAAAGTTTTATCTCAGTTTTTGGGTATAACTGAGTCAGCCTGTGTATACCTGTGTATTTGGAGAAAGAGTTCAACATTCAAACTGGTCTGAAAACAATGCAGTCTGGGTAATATTCACGATATGTTTCCCATGACACACTTTCAATAACTCTGGGAGTTATTAGCCCCAAACAACAGAACGTGATCACGTTTTCAGAGTTGAGGTGTCTGTAGATGCTTGCTTCATAGACTTGGACTTTATTTAATCCCACACTGGAGAAATTCACTTCCTGTTCTGGTCTTTAAAGTGTGAAGTCCATAAACATTCAGACTAGCTGCTCCCTGACAAAGCAAACTGAGGTACGCACATTTCTTGGTGCGCCACCTTGTGGTGGTAGAGGCACATTGTGGTGGTAGAGCGCTTTGAGGGTCTCGAAAAGTGCTTTATAAATCCAATCCAATCCATTATTACATAATAGAAGCCACTAGTAGAAAATGTACACATGTGTATTTTAACTCAAGAAATAGCAAATTAATATTCAACCAGGAGGATTTCAAATAAAAAGAGGACCGAGAACCCTTCCCTGAGGAACGTCATCTTCACAGAAACCCGTCCAAAACACCAGCAGCCAGTAAGATCCTGCAATCCTACACCTGAGCAGGATTAGAGCTGGGTTTATCCTCACAGTGTGTGTGTGTGTGTGTGTGTGTGTGTGTGTGTGTGTGTGTGTGTGTGTGTGTGTGTGTGTGTGTGTGTGTGTGTGTGTGTGTGTGTGTGTGTTATCAGGATATTTTCTCTGTGTTGCTGGGTGGATTAGAAGCTGAATTCCTGAGAACTTTCAGAGTGTGTTCATGTTTGTCTACATTGGTTTATCCTCAGTGTGTGTGTGTGTGGGTGTGGGTGTGTTATAGCTTCATCCCATAGCTGCTGCCTCGTTGCATTTAACCCTTGTGTGGTGTTCATATTTTTGTTACTCAGCCAGTGTTCATGGGTCTGGTGGACCCGCTAGAGTTTTGGCTTTCCAAATTAACACTATCAAACAATTTTATGTTAAATTACTCAACAGATGTTTACTTCATCCCAATTACAAGACATATGAACAGCAAACATGGTTAATTTTTTCCCTTTACCTTTGTTAGATCACATTTATGAATTAATGTGCTTCTCGTTTTTTGTTTTTGTTTTTTATAAAATGTTATAAAAAAATAAATCAGCTATAATCGAGTGGAGTGAGTGGAAAGACACAACACATTTACACGTGAAGCAATATGTTTCACAACTAAATGGGATCAGCTGCTCATCAATAGTGACATTAGGCCCAGGGTTGTAAAACAGGGGGAGGTGGTGCACACACTTATCCCACACTGTCCTGATGGCAGCTAGCTTGTCTCTCTGCCGTCGAGCTGGTCTGTTGTCTTGGTTATCAAAACGGATAATCCTGGAAATTTTGTGGAAGTTTTCCAGAGACACTGATGCACGGAAAGGTTCGTGCCGGTTTCTGAATCCCACAGGGATTCGGTGGATTCCCCTTTGGACCTGAAAACTCCTGCAAGAATAAGAACCCCAAAGTAGGCCTTTGGGGTTCTTAGATAAATTTGGTCCATCTCCTTCCACCTCTCTCCAAAAACACATCTTCCTTCTAGATTACTGCAATCCAGAATAATTTTCTGGATGGAATCTGGGATGAAAAGCTCAAATGAAGACTTGATGTCCTGCACATGAGTAACTGCCAGCCGTGTTGGCCCTGGCTTATCACAGTAACAGCTCT
Source organism: Rhamphochromis sp. 'chilingali' (assembly GCF_963969265.1). Classification (NCBI taxonomy): domain Eukaryota; kingdom Metazoa; phylum Chordata; class Actinopteri; order Cichliformes; family Cichlidae; genus Rhamphochromis; species Rhamphochromis sp. 'chilingali'. Next base: position 30,270,808 of record NC_137950.1, read on the forward strand.
GCAGGGTGGCTCATTTCTTGTGCAAGAAGACCATTCAATTTCACCAGTTATTGACATCCATATTTCTTCACTTGCTGTCTGGTGGGCTTGTTCTGGTCCTGGAGCTGGCTGCAGATGGGGTACTCGTCTTCGTTTTGTTACTAAATGGTGCTCAACCTCATCCTCTTCTTCAAAGTCACTGTCAGACTCTGAATTTTCAGAAATGTGAAATATTCTGAAACCTCTTTGTCAACATCATCATCCGAAGCCCCTCTCTCTTCCAAAATCAATTGGATGGCCCTCGCAGCAGATAATCTTTTGCCATCTTGATCAGTTGTGATAAAGAACCACACTGGCAAAGTCTTATTTATAGTATTATGCCCCTAATTTGCAGGAGGGACAGGGTATGAGAAAATAAAATTTGGATCCCTCAAGAAAGAGGGTAAAATGTGCGGGAATGTAAGAGCAGACGGTGTTGATAGTTGAATTTTCAACAATGTTGCAACTTTGTGCGCGAGCAGGAGGGGAAGAAAACACTATCAGCAGCACCAGAAAGGAGGAAGACAGAGTGTGGGAACACAGGACCTACACTTTCAACACTTTTATTAGACCTGGGTCCAGTGGACCCGAACACCTTGTATGTAATGTAAATGCGTGGGGGGAGGTACAGTATGAGGTCATTGAAAATTTGTTCAGATTTATGTTCTTCACAGAAAATAAGCCAAAGCCAATGAGTTTCAGGTTGAAAAAATAATTAATTGTTTAATTTTTCTTTTGAAAAAAACTGAAAACGGGTCTCACAGACCCGAACACCATACAAGGGTTAAACGAGTGTTGCAATCCCCATTATATTTGAGTTATAGGTCAGAAATGAAGCTCGGCAGTAGAGCGGTCACGGCTTGAGCATGACCTCAGAGTTCACAGATGAAAAAAAGCATGACAAAAATGACCAAATCTTCCACGCTGGATTTACCCACAATCCTTTGCCATTACTAGTGCAGGGTGACATGTGAGACAGTAGGTTGGATTCGCCCTGAATTCTTTTAACCAAGTTACAGCTGCACACAACTTCCAAACTAACTGCAAGAAATAAAGCTTCGTCAGGTTCAGACAGATGTTTCAGGATGAGAGCCAGAGAAACGACCTTTGACCTCTGACCTTGTGTTTATCTGCCACACCCAGAAACAAACTTCAGCCCTGTGGAGAAAAATTCAGCCTGAGCAAACCTCTGTGTCTGCTCTTCACTTTCATTAGTGCAGAGCCTCTTCACTTCACAGCTGCTAAACGACTCGTTGACCTCCGCAGCTCAGCTGCTGCTCCCTGATTGGCTGCATCTGACCTCACCGTGCCATCCTGAGAAGAGGAGGTTTTCCCGTGATTGGCTGGGAAGCAGGAAGCAGAGACTGAATGCATTAGTGTCATTAAAAGCCAAACAGTGAGCGCGAAGGCAGCGTTAGGAGACGTTAACAGTGTCTGCCGTTAATATGACACTTCATTATCACAGCGAGGACGCGAGAGTCAGCGGGGACCGAAGAAGAGGAAACAAAGAATGTGAAGAAGAAGAGGGAAAGGGAAACAAACACAGAGAGACCAAGTACATGAAGAAAAACCTGATGACAAGGATGAAGAACGAACAAAGCATAAGAATAAGGAAGAGCAAGAAAATATGATTAGGCAGAAGGAAACAAGACAGAAGAAGAGGAAGGAGGCAAAAGAGAAGCTGTCTGAGCTCTCACTGGATAAGCCCAGGCAGGACAGAGGGTCAGCATCCAATCAGAGCTCAGGGGTCGTTGTCTGGTTTTCGAGGCAAAGAGAAAAAAGTTAACGAGAAAAAGAACTTTACGGGGAGGGGGCGGTGTTCAGTGATGGCTGACCTTTGTGACCTCGCCTGTCTCCAACTGTTCTGCTTCAGCAATTACCATGGTAATAACGCATCATCACCATCATCGTCGCAGCCTGGCAACAGGAAACAGTCGCAGAGACGCTCAGATGAGCTAATTTATTCGGCTCTTTGTGTGTTTTAACCAATTATCAGCCAGCAGGCGCACGCACACGGACAGGAAGTGACACGTGGAGGAAAATGCTCCGAAACAAACAGACTAAAGTCGGATTTAGCTCCACCCGCCCTTTCCTCAGGATTCATTAGTGTTGTTTTCAGAAACTGTCAGAAACCTGCAGTGAAGTTTGAGCTGTACAAAGTACTGCAGTACAACTACAACGGTGGAGGCGGAGACGTGCTGCTGCTCGCTCAGCCTGAGCCTGATGTTCTCGGTCACGTGGCGTGCAGACTGTTTCCACCGTCCTCGAACGTTTCCCTCTTTTTTCCACCGGTTTGATTCCGTCAGCTTCATCGGCGCTCTGTCACACAGACGGCTGTAATTGGTTCCTGATAGCATCGTGCTTTTATCGCAGCACATGTTCAGTGATATTCTTGTCTGTAGACCAGAGCTGGACTGCTCCCTAATTAATTAATCAGAAGTGTTCCAATTAAAGCCTGTTTGTCTGTAATTAGTTTAATTATGAGGCTCGGCTCAGGCCCGCGAGCAGATCTGACTGTAACCTCCTGATGGGCTTTGGTTTCATCCTCTCGCCTATCTGAGAGGTTTTTTCAGTGAGACACTCACAGAAATGTCCTGCAGAGCTGAGTTTCGGTGCGTGCAGACTCCATTCAGGCCTCATCTAGCACAAGTCACATGACCCTCACCTGAGTGACGGCTCACAGAGATTCTTGTCTCCAGTAAAAGCTGATTTCATTTATACGCACACCCACTCTGAGCGCACGCAGCACTGAACAGTTTTCAGTGAGCGGTTGCACGGCGGTGGTGCACCTGCATCACACGATCTACCCATGCTCGGCCTAATTTAGCCACTTTCAGCCACGTGCAGGACTCGTCACAGCATCTGAGCCTGAACCAGGCGGCACACGCTCAGATTTAAAACCACGCCCCCTGTTTGACCTGAGCGAAACAGCAGATCACCTTAGAGTCGTTTACCCCTTTGGTTCCTGGTTCTCAGGAGTAATAATCACCGACAGAGCTCTGTGTTTCCTGGGACGATAACAGCTTCCTGTTGTCACTGCGTGCTTTTCTGTGAAGGCTCGTTTTTCACACACGAGTTTTGATCTCACGTTTCTTTGTCGTCGTCCTTCCACCTTTCTCAGCTTTCACGTCAATGATCTCCTGTTTTATTTTTTTGAGTGTTTTGGTTTTATTTCCTGTTGGTTGCTCCATTATCAACTAACTTATCCTTCGCCTCCAGCTCAATCATCCAGTCTGAATCGTTCCCCGGGAGGTTTGTTTGCTGCCTTTGATTTATTGATTTATTATTGTTATTGTTGTTATTTGTTTGTTTCCTCACACTGCTCCGTGTTCAGTTTTCCCAGTTTGTTCAGAATCAGCTGAGAGTTGATGGAAAGTTGACGTTCGCCTTGCGTTTTCATCACTTTCACAGATTTCAGTCTAACGTCATTCAGACTCGACTCCACAGAGACTCGACCCAAAAATGATTTTGTCGGTGAATGCAGATCACACCTCTGTATACACAGTAATGATATAGAGGAGAACTCTAGTGTGAATAAATGTCAAATATTAAAGAGATGGGTGTGTTTTTTAAAGTAATAAATCCCGATCATATACTGTGTAAACCAGGGCTCGTCTGCAGTTTTTGCTCCAGGATCAGCGAGTCTGAGACGCAGATGAATCTTTTGGATGTTGCTGTTTTGTTTCCTGCAGATTTCTGTTTTTACTGAACGTGTAGTCGTGCACAAATCTTCATTTCTGCGCTTTAATTCACTGAAGGAATGAACATGAACGCAAGATAAAAACTGTCCAAGTTGACTCACTAATAGAAGAAAATCCTGCACTCGGTTTGTGCTTCTATTTGCCTCAAACATCAGTTTCACCTTCAAACTGATTCAATGAAACCGCTCCTCTCTTTCTGAGTTCTCAGTCGTGTTGGTGGATTTATCATCATCTTATTATTTTGTTTATTTGGTTTTTATGAGAACAATAAATAACAAACATTTTATTTGAAACAGATATAAATGGAGTGGATAATGAGAAGAAGCTTTGAATTTTTACTCTTCATTTGATTATTTACAGGCTGGGAACAGCTTTCAGTGCAGTCCTGTTTTATTTAAGAAAAACATTTTTGACAGAAAAATCATTTCTACTTTTTTATTTTTAAACAGCTTGTTTTGTGTCTCTGATTTCTTTCTCCCAATGAAATAAAATCCAGTCACACTTTAATGGATCTGTTTAGAATTTATTATTTTAATTCTTTTGACTTCTTCACTTGTTTGCTTTGGGATTTTAAATGAACAGTTATTATTATTACGAGTGTCAGTGTGAGGGCAGAGGAGTGTGCAGTGGAGTGGAGGTATGTTCCTGTTACAAACCACAGCAAACTGCAAACAAAGAGCCTGCTGCTGTGTGAGTGTACCGAGTCTCTGAGGAGGGGGTGGGGGGGACAGAGGGGAGATGTGAGAGATGAAGAAATGGAGGAAGAGAAGTCTTTTTTTCCTCTAAAGTGTGAGAGCACCGAGCCAGAGGCACAACAGGCCCGGAGCTCCCCCTGGTGGTCAGTAACAGAACTACACTACAGCGGATACTTTTGTACGGCACCAACGAAGAAGATAAATCTGACCGTCCCAGCGTTAATCCATCAGTGAGTTGAACTTAAAGGTCTTTAAAGAGGTTTTGTTCTAAAATTTTCAGTTAAACTTAAAGAAATTCCAACCGATGGATCCACTAGGGGAAGATCTGAGCGTTTTTATCAATTCTTTTCTTAAAAATATTTCACGATTTCATTCATGAGTCCTGCTCTCACATATCACCACCACCACTGAACTTTATTCTGGGTATTTCAACCATCTAAAGTCTGAGGTAGCACAAGATTCAACATGCAACAAGCAAAATCATTAAGTTATCTCCAAACTGTCCCATCAGTCAGAAACACCATGATCTGCATTTGTAGAAATTGTGTCCACTGTGAAACCTGTCAACCTCGGCTCTTGTTGTGACGTCAACGTTTCTGTATCGTAACAATCGGCTCGTGTTTTAAATACAGTTTAAAGGTCTTCTGTTGGTGGTGACTGAAGCCGTTTAAACAAACTGAACTTCCTATTAAAAACAAACGTGTGAATAAAAGAGTCCAATCGTGTTTCTCAGCCCGGCTTCCCCTCTGTCCCTGTCTCCACGTCCCCCGTCCCTCCCCCTCTGTCTTTCTGCTCTCAGTAAAATGACATTTAGAGCAGCAGGGTGAGAAAAGCAATCTGCCGTCCCTCCCTGGAGAGGGGCAGGAGGGAGAGGGAGGAGATGTAAATGTAAAAATGAGTGGAATAAAAGAAGAAAGAAGGAGGGAGGAGGAGAAGGAGGAAGGGTGAAATCCAGACTGAGGTGAAAAGAGTGTGTGTGTGTGTGTGTGTGTGTGTGTGTGTGTGTGTGTGTGTGTGTGTGTGTGTGTGTGTGTGTGTGTGTGTGGAAAATTAGGCTGTGCAAACATGGACATTTATGTGTGTGTGTGTGTGCGATGTTTTGTGCTCAGTGAGGACATTTCTGTGATGTGTAGGGGGCAGTTTTGCTCTGTGAAGACAGTTTTGCTCTACGTTGGGGAGATTGTGGCTCAAGAGTTGGCAGTTCGTCTTATAATCGGAAGGTTGCTGGTTTGCGTCCTGGGTCGGCCAGTCTTGGTTGTTGTGTCCTTGGGCAAGTGTAATGGTATAAAGTGCTTTGGGGTCCAAACAGTAAAGCGCTATAAAAATAAAGGCAATTTACCATTTTTGCTCTGTGAGGACAGTTTTTCTCAGTGAGGACAGTTTTTGCTCTATGAGGACAGTTTTGCTCTATGAGAACAGTTTTTGCTCTGTGAGCACATTTTTTGCTCTGTGACGGCAGTTTTGCTCAGTGAGGACAGTTTTTGCTCAGAGAAGACATTTTTAATCATTGAGGACAGTTTTGCTCAGTGAGGACAGTTTTTGCTCTGTGAGGACAGTTTTTTTCTCTGTGAGGACAGTTTTTGCTCAGTGAGGACAGTTTTTGCTCTGTGAGGACAGTTTTTTCTCCGTGAGGACAGTTTTTGCTCTGTGAGGACAGTTTTTTCTCTGTGAGGACAGTTTTTGCTCAGTGAGGACAGTTTTTGCTCAGTGAGGACAGTTTTTGCTCAGTGAGGACAGTTTTTGCTCAGAGAGGACAGTTTTTGCTCAGAGAATACAGTTTTGCTCAGTGAGGACAGTTTTTGCTCTGTGAGGACAGTTTTTTCTCTGTGAGGACAGTTTTTGCTCAGTGAGAACAGTTTTGCTCAACGAGGACAGTTTTACTCTGTGAATACAGTTCTTGCTCTGTGACGGCAGTTGTTGCTCTGTGAGGACAGTTTTGCTCAGTGAGGACTGTTTTGCTCTGTGAAGACAGTTTTTGCTCAGTGAGGGCAGTTTTGCTCAGAGAAGACAGTTTTGCTCTGTGAGGACAATTTTTGCCCTTGAGGACAGTTTTTGCTCAGAGAAGACAGTTTTGCTTATTGAGGACAGTTTTGCTCTGTGAGGACAGTTTTTGCCCTGTGTGGACAGTTTTGCTATATGAGGACAGTTTTGCTCTGTGAAAACAGTTTTTGCTCATTGAGGACAGTTTTTGCTCAGTGAGGACAGTTTTTGCTAAGAGAAGAAAGTTTTGCTCTGTGAAGACAGTTTTCGCTCAGAGAAGACAGTTTTGCTCTGTGAGGACAGTTTTGGTCAGTGAGGACAGTTTTTGCTCAGTGAGGACAGTTTTTTCTCTGTGAGGACAGTTTTGCACTATCAGGACTGTTTTGCTCTGTGAAGACAGTTTTTGCTCAGTGAAGACAGTTTTGCTCTGTGAGGACAGTTTTTGCTCAGAGAAGACAGTTTTGCTCTGTGAAAACAGTTTTTGCTCTGTGAGGGCAGTGCTGCTCAGAGAGGACAGTTTTTGCTCTGTGAGGACGGTTTTTGCTAAGAGAAGAAAGTTTTTCTCTGTGAAGACAGTTTTCGCTCAGAGAAGACCGTTTTGCTCTGTGAGGACAGTTTTGCTCAGAGAAGACAGTTTTGCTCTTTGAAAACAGTTTTTGCTCTGTGAGGGCAGTGTTGCTCAGAGAGGACAGTTTTTCCTCTGTGAGGGCAGTTTTTGCTCTGTGAGGACGGTTTTTGCTAAGAGAAGAAAGTTTTGCTCTGTGAAGACAGTTTTCGCTCAGAGAAAACCGTTTTGCTCTGTGAGGTCAGTTGTTGCTCTGTGAGGACAGTTTTTGCTCTGTGAAGACAGTTTTGCTCATTGAGGACAGTTTTGCTCAGAGAAGACAGTTTTCCTCAGAGAAGACCGTTTTGCTCAGTGAGGACAGTTTTTGCTCTGTGAGGACAGCTTTTGCTCTGTGAAGACAGTTTTGCACTACGTTGGGGAGATTGTGGCTCAAGAGTTGGCAGTTCGTCTTATAATCGGAAGGTTGCTGGTTCGAGTCCTGGTTCGGCCAGTCTTGGTTGTTGTGTCCTTGGGCAAGTGTAATGGTATAAAGTGCTTTGGGGTCCAAACAGTAAAGCGCTATAAAAATAAAGGCAATTTACCATTTTTGCTCTGTGAGGACAGTTTTTCTCAGTGAGGACAGTTTTTGCTCTATGAGGACAGTTTTGCTCTATGAGGACAGTTTTTTCTCCGTGAGGACAGTTTTTGCTCAGAGAGGACAGTTTTCGCTCAGAGAAGACCGTTTTGCTCTGTGAGGACAGTTTTGCTCAGAGAAGACAGTTTTGCTCTTTGAAAACAGTTTTTGCTCTGTGAGGGCAGTGTTGCTCAGAGAGGACAGTTTTTCCTCTGTGAGGGCAGTTTTTGCTCTGTGAGGACGGTTTTTGCTAAGAGAAGAAAGTTTTGCTCTGTGAAGACAGTTTTCGCTCAGAGAAAACCGTTTTGCTCTGTGAGGTCAGTTGTTGCTCTGTGAGGACAGCTTTTGCTCTGTGAAGACAGTTTTGCTCTACGTTGGGGAGATTGTGGCTCAAGAGTTGGCAGTTCGTCTTATAATCGGAAGGTTGCTGGTTCGAGTCCTGGTTCAGCCAGTCTTGGTTGTTGTGTCCTTGGGCAAGTGTAATGGTATAAAGTGCTTTGGGGTCCAAACAGTAAAGTGCTATAAAAATAAAGGCAATTTACCATTTTTGCTCTGTGAGGACAGTTTTTCTCAGTGAGGACAGTTTTTGCTCTATGAGGACAGTTTTGCTCTATGAGAACAGTTTTTGCTCTGTGAGCACATTTTTTGCTCTGTGACGGCAGTTTTGCTCAGTGAGGACAGTTTTTGCTCAGAGAAGACATTTTTAATCATTGAGGACAGTTTTGCTCAGTGAGGACAGTTTTTGCTCAGAGAGGACAGTTTTTGCTCTGTGAGGACAGTTTTTTCTCTGTGAGGACAGTTTTTGCTCAGTGAGGACAGTTTTTGCTCTGTGAGGACAGTTTTTTCTCCGTGAGGACAGTTTTTGCTCAGAGAGGACAGTTTTTGCTCAGAGAATACAGTTTTGCTCAGTGAGGACAGTTTTGCTCAGAGAAGACAGTTTTGCTCTTTGAAAACAGTTTTTGCTCTGTGAGGGCAGTGTTGCTCAGAGAGGACAGTTTTTCCTCTGTGAGGGCAGTTTTTGCTCTGTGAGGACGGTTTTTGCTAAGAGAAGAAAGTTTTGCTCTGTGAAGACCGTTTTCGCTCAGAGAAAACCGTTTTGCTCTGTGAGGTCAGTTGTTGCTCTGTGAGGACAGTTTTTGCTCTGTGAAGACAGTTTTGCTCATTGAGGACAGTTTTGCTCAGAGAAGACCGTTTTGCTCAGTGAGGACAGTTTTTGCTCTGTGAGGACAGCTTTTGCTCTGTGAGGACAGTTTTGCTCTGTGACGACAGTTTCTGTCTGTGAGGACGTTTTTTGCTCTATGAGGACAGTTTTGCTCTGTGAGGGCAGTTTTTGCTCACAGACGACAGTTTTGCTCTGTGAGGACAGTTTTTTCTCTGTGAGGACAGTTTTGCTCTGTGAGGACAGTTTTTGCTCAGTGAGAACAGTTTTTGCTCTGTGAGGACAGTTTTTCTCAGTGAGGACAGTTTTTACTCAGAGAAGACAGTTTTTTCTCTCTGAGGACAGTTTTTGCTCTGTGAGGCAGTTTTGCTCAGTTAGGACGGTTTTTGCTCTGTGAGGACAGTTTTTGCTTTTTGAGGACAGTTTTGCTCTTTGAGGCCAGTTTTTGCTCAGAGAAGACAGTTTTGCTCTGTGAGGACAGTTTTTGCTCAGTGACAGCAGTTTTGCTCAGTGAGGACAGTTTTTGCTCTGTGTGGACAGTTTTGCTCTATGTGGACAGTTTTGCTCTGTGAAGACAGTTTTTGCTCTGTGGGGACAGTTTTTGCTCACAGAAGACAGTTTTGCTTATTGAGGACATTTTTAGCTCTGTGTGGACAGTTTTGCTCTATGTGGACAGTTTTGCTCTGTGAAGACAGTTTTGCTCAGTGAGGACAGTTTTTGCTCAGAGAAGACAGTTTTAATCATTGAGGACAGTTTTGCTCTATGAGGACAGTTTTGCTCTGTGAGGACAGTTTTTGCTCTATGAGGGCACTTTTGCTCATTGAGGACAGTTTTTTCTCTGTGAGGACAGTTTTGCTCTGTCAGGACAGTTTTTGCTCAGTGAGAGCAGTTTTGCTCAGTGAGGACAGTTTTTGCTCTGTGAGGGCAGTTTTTGCTCAGAGAAGACAGTTTTGCTTATTGAGGATAGTTTTTGCTCAGTGAGAGCAGTTTTGCTCAGTGAGGACAGTTTTTGCTCTGTGTGGTTAGTTTTGCTCTATGTGGACAGTTTTGCTCTGTGAAGACAGTTTTGCTCCTTGAGGACAGTTTTTGCTCTGTGATGACAGTTTTGCTCCTTGAGGACAGTTTTTGCTCTGTGTGGACAGTTTTGCTCTATGAGGACAGTTTTGCTCTGTGAAGACAGTTTTTGCTCTGTGAGGGCACTTTTGCTCAGTGAGGACGGTTTTTGCTCTGTGAGGACAGTTTTTGCTTTTTGAGGACAGTTTTTGCTCTGTGTGGACAGTTTTGCTCTATGTGGACAGTTTTTGCTCTGTGAGGGCACTTTTGCTCAGTGAGGACAGTTTTTGCTCTGTGTGGACAGTTTTGCTCTATGTGGACAGTTTTGCTCTGTGAAGACAGTTTTGCTCTGTTGGGGCAGTTTTTGCTCACAGAAGACAGTTTTAATCATTGAGGACATTTTTAGCTCTGTGTGGACAGTTTTGCTCTATGTGGACAGTTTTGCTCTGTGAAGACAGTTTTGCTCATTGAGGACAGTTTTTGCTCTGTGAGGACAGTTTTTGCTCAGAGAAGACCGTTTTTCTCCTTGAGGACAGTTTTTGCTCTGTGAGGACAGTTTTGCTCCTTGAGGACAGTTTTTGCTCTGTGTGGACAGTTTTGCTCTGTGAAGACAGTTTTTCTCCTTGAGGACAGTTTTTGCTCTGTGTGGACAGTTTTGCTCCTTGAGGACAGTTTTTGCTCTGTGTGGACAGTTTTGCTCTGTGAAGACAGTTTTTCTCCTTGAGGACAGTTTTTGCTCTGTGTTGACAGTTTTGCTCTGTGAAGACAGTTTTTCTCCTTGAGGACAGTTTTTGCTCTGTGAGGACAGTTTTGCTCCTTGAGGACAGTTTTTGCTCTGTGATGACAGTTTTGCTCCTTGAGGACAGTTTTTGCTCTGTGTGGACAGTTTTGCTCTATGAGGACAGTTTTGCTCTGTGGTGACAGCTTTTGCTCTGTGAGGGCACTTATGCTCAGTGAGGACAGTTTTTGCTTTTTGAGGACAGTTTTTGCTCAGTGAGAGCAATTTTGCTCAGTGAAGACAGTTTTGCTCTGTGAGAACAGTTTTTGCTCAGTGAGAGCAGTTTTGCTCAGTGAGGACAGTTTTGCTCTGTGGGGGCAGTTTTGCTCTGTGAAGACAGTCATGCTCAGTGAGGACAGTTTTGTTCTCTGAGGACAGTTTTGCTCAGAGAAGACAGTTTTGCTCTTTGAGGACAGTTTTGCTCAGAGAAGACTGCTTTGCTCTGTGAGGACAGTTCTGTGTGGGGGCAGTGATGTTTTGTGCTGTGCTGATCACTCTCTGAAGTAATTTCTTGTTTGCTGAGGAGCAACTGCTGAACCGTGCAGTGATGCAGACTTCAGTATGCTCTCAGAGGACCAGAGGAAAAGCACACAGGCTTTTTATTAAATATCTTCAAGAAGTCATGCCTGGACCTTAGCATGCTAAGGTAAAAGGTTCAACAAACTCACAGGTACCTGTGGCCGAAGACACTTTGCACATGGTTATGTAGACACAGTGTAGATCAGATTTTAGGTTGATGATAGACTGGATTTGGCTGGACCAGCTTTTCAGAGCACATCCTGTTTACAGATTAAATGAACTAAGTGCTCAGACATCTCTACCCAACTAAGACATTTCTACATCACCTGCACACATCTACACCAGGGGGACATTGATACATCATGGGGAAATTTCTACATCACCAGGACACTTTTACACCACGTTTCTACATCGTGGGGATTTTTCTACTTTACCATGGCATTTTAACACCATCGACACATTACTGCATCATGGGGAAATTTCTACACCATGGGGACATTTTTATACCACCAGGACATTTCAATACTGCGGGGACATTTCTTCTCTATGGGGACTGATTTAGTTCTCGGCTCAGATAAAATAATTATTGTGGGTGATTTTAACATTCATGTAGATGCTAAAAATGACAGCCTCAACATGGCATTTAATCTGTTATTAGACTCAATTGGCTTCTCTCAAAATGTAAAAGAACCCACCCACCACTTTAATCACACTCTAGATCTTGTTTTAACATATGGCATAGAAACTGAACATTTAACAGTGTTTCCTGAAAACCCTCTCCTGTCTGATCATTTCCTGATAACATTTACATTTACAATAATTGATTACACAGTGGTGGAGAGTAGACTTTATCACAGTAGATGTCTTTCTGAAAGCACTGTAACTAAGTTTAGGAATATAATCCACCCACTGTTATCATCTTCAATGCCCTGTACCAATATAGAGCAGAGCAGCTATCTGAACGCTACCCCAACAGAGGTCGATTATCTTGTTAATAATTTCACCTCCTCACTACGTACGACTCTGAATACTGTAGCTCTGTAGTGGGGCATGGTTTGCGATGCCTGCGGACGCACCTGCACGGCATCCGCAATTACGCCCACCGTGTTAAAACACGGGATCTCAGGGGTTGTGAGGTGTTGTGGTGAGAAGTGGTGAATAAAGATGACTCAAAACGCAGATCTGTGGTCCCGTCGTGGCTTAATTCCACCACAGCGCTATATATATAAAATTGAATTGAATTGAATTTCTTCATGACCAGGATATTTCGATTTTCATGTGTGCACTGTGGCATCAATTCTAAAGTCATTTACTTTTAGCAGTTCTTGTGTTTCTTCACTTTTGGTTTCTTTCTATCTTTCATTTTTTCCCCTCTGATGCTCTCTGTTCAT
>NC_137950.1:30290779-30403279 GCF_963969265.1 Rhamphochromis sp. 'chilingali'
CGCACACACACGCATACACACACACACACACACACACTCAGTTTAACAGGTTGAAACACAGCAGAGTCAACGTGGGTTAAATGATTGTGTGATTATTTGTGCGTGTGTGCGTGTGTGTGCGTGTGCTCCCTCTTTCAGTCTTCATCAGTAAGTTTTAGGGTTAAGGTCAAAGGTCAGACTCAGATCAGGACGTTACCTGCCCAGCACACCTGAGGTCAGAGCGCAGAGACGAAGGACAGAGGGACAGGTGAGGTCGGTGCAGGTGTGACAGCCGGGCTCTGTGGATTCTTCTCATCTATTCGACGGTGAAAGCAGAAAAGGCTTCAGAAGCTTCTCTCATATAAATGGACTCACGCGCCTCTTCCTCCTCTTCCTCCTCTTCCTCCAGTCTGTCTCCAACTTTTCGTCCGTCTCTCATCTGTCTTCATCTCGCTCTCTTTCTCGTCTGTCTCCATCACTCCATATTAGCTCTCTCTCTCCTCTATTACCTCCCTCTCTCGTCCATTAGTAACACCTGAATCCTTCTATTAGATTGGGGGAGTTGGCCTCATAAATTCGCCGGCGTCTGTCGGCCGCCGAGCGACGGCTCACTGTTTTTGATAATGAAAGGATCTGGGCTTAAATTCACATTACCTTTGTAATGTACTTCATGCTTGATCATATCGGGCTCTTTGATTTTATTAACGTCTCTGAATGGATTTCTGCCTCTCTCCCCCGTCCATCTCCGTCTGTCTGCCCCCGAACGCTTCCTCCAATGACTGCTTCGTCCTCCGAGGTGCCGCTGAAGGTCGAGAGTCGGCGGCCGCCGCTTCACCCGCAGAGAGGGATGATGGGAAACTTTGTGCGCCGTCTGATGTTAGATGAATCTGTTTGTTCTTACTCGTGTCGAACGCAGAAACGTAAAAGGTCATTCTGCTTTTTCCCGTTGGTGTGCGGTCCACTTAAACGTGTCCAAACCTTTCTGCATCCTCTGAGCAAAGACGCACGAGGACCTGCCGCTCAGGTCGCCGTCAGCTCCTTCCAAACACGCAGGGAGGGCTTTGTTTCAGAAGCTATGGCTCAAATAGAGTCACAAAGGCCCCAAAACAAGCGCACTGACAGCTCACCTCAACTCATCATAGTTTCAAAACACAAAAATATCTGCGACAGCCGGCAGGTGGCGTCCATCTCTTACATCTGTGGTGGAAACCTGCAAACCTCCTACAGCCGTGTGTGTTCATAGAACTGGAGTTTCCACAGTCGTAGTGTTCATCGTGTGTGTGGGGACATTTACATCATGCACACCTGGATGCAGACAGCTTCAATCTAAACACTCAGAACAGCTCAAACAAAATGAAAACGTGGATTCAAACTGGTCCAGAGCAGCGGGGCTCTGCAGTGACGTGCACGCACACGAATATCAGCGAGTGAAGGAAGCTGAAAATCACACACCAACTCTCAGAGGACGGATCCGCCGCTCCGATTTCTAAGTGGATTTCTGGAGTTTATCCTGGGCGGACTTTGTTTGGACTCGTGCTGAGCTGGCAGGACTCTGCCGTAACGTGTTCAGCAGACTGAGTCCAGGTCCGCATTAAACCCGATCAGACAGAATTAATAACCGCCGGGTCAATACGAGGAGCGGCGGCACAAAATGGAGTTTTAATGAACATGTGTTTGTTGACACACCGACTCACTGTTTCATCCCATAAGCACAAAATAAAATTGATTTAACCTGGGTTAATTTCCCAGCTCAGTGTGTGTGTGTGTGTGTGTGTGTGTGTGTGTGTGTGTGTGTGTGTGTGTGTGTACTGAATTGAATTAGCTGTTGTGTTTCTGTGCAGGGTAGCAAACATTGTTAGCTTTACAGGCTGATCACTCAACTAAAACTACATCACTAATTAAAAGCCTGCTCTGTGTGTGTGTGTGTGTGTGTGTGTGTGTGTGTGTGTGTGTGTGTGTGTGTGTGTGTGTGTGTGTGTGTGTGTGTGTGTGTGTGTGTGTCAGATATTTTCTTGGTGTCAGTGTGCTGTTGAACTCTGGACGGGTCAACACTCACTTTCTTGTTTTTTTCTTTTTCTCCATTTCTATTCCTCCTCTGCTGTCACGCCGCCTGTCATCCCTCCCCCTCCCTCCCTCCCTCCGTCAATCAGTCAGTTATTCAGCCGACACATTACTAGTTTCCGGACACACACACACACACACACACACACACACACACACACACACAGCTGACCATCATTACCAGGCTGCAGCGAAGCAGAAAAGCTCAGTAATAGCAGGTCACCACCCTCTGTGTGTGTGTGTGTGTGTGTGTGTGTGTGTGTGTGTGTGTGTGTGTGTGTGTGTGTGTGTGTGTGTGTGTGTGCTGACCAGTTGGCAGTCTATTAGTGTGAAGTGATGGACTGTTTGGCCAGAGCAGCAGTGTGATGGCGGTCAGGGTGGCACAAGGCTGGAAAGTAGAAATTTGCAGAAACTTCATGAAGAGCTCTGTGTGTGTGTGTGTGTGTGTGTGTGTGTGTGTGTGTGTGTGTGTGTGTGTGTGTGTGTGTGTGTGTGTGTGTGTGTGTGTGTGTGTGTGTGTTCAGCTCAGAGTGTAATGTTATTGTAATGATGAGAATGACTGCACTGCACTTCGACTCCTTTGTGTCTTTTGTTCCTAACGATGGGCTTGTTCTGCTTTCAGTAATTTTCTGGCCTATAAACAGTCTTTATATACACTTAAGTACCTCACATGTGTCTTTATAGTGATTAACTAAATCTTTAAAAATAAAAAGATTAACTGAAATATGAAAATCCCTGAAACTGTGTGCTCACAAAATGCATCCAAATTAATCAAGCTTAGCTGTGTCAGTGCAGCACACTCACCGTGTGATGTCCAGAGTTTCATTATTACTGTACTTTGAGTTCTGCCTGCTGGTTTCTGTCGGTGTTCCTTAGTTGCTCTGTCTCCCCTGTCTGCTGTATCAGCTGTTATGCTTCCTGTTTTACTTTGAAGGTCCATGTCTTATGTTAGTGTGTTTGGTTTTGCTTTTCCTGTCTCATTAGGCCTGATTTGTCCCTGCTGTGTTTCCCTCCTGTCTCTCATTCCCTGATTGCTCCGTCTGTTGGTGTTTGGACCCAGTTGTCCCTGCGAGTCCTCCTCTGTAGATTTGGGACTCCTGGAAGTTTATTTTAAACCTGTTGTTACTGACTTTGGTTTTAAGTTGGACAGTGATTTTAAATTGTACAGCCAAATCAGAGCAGTGGTGAAGTCCAGTTTTTATCATTTAAGCCGACTGGCACGAGTGAAATCTTTTCTTTCTGGGCAGCACCTTGAAACAGGATCCATGCTTTTATTTCTTCCCGCCTGGACTGTAACGCACTTTATGTGGGGGTCAGTCAGTCGTAGCTCTCACGTCTGCAGCTGGTTCAAAATGCGGCTGCACGACTCCTAACAGGAACTCGTAAAAGAGAGCACATAACCCTGTGCTGGCCTCACCGGCTGCCTGTGTCTTCTAGAGTTCATTTTAAAATTCTCATGTTTGTTTTTAAATGCCTTCACAGTCTCGCCCTGTCTTACCTCTCTGAGCTTCTCCACACACCCTGTCGGTCTCTCAGGTCAGCTGACCAGCTGCTGCTGGAGAGATCCAGGAGGAAGCTCAGAGGGGGCGTGGCCTCTTCTATCGTGGCTCCTAAATTATGGAATAATTTGCCCGTGCATGTTAGAGAGGCCCCTTCACTGTCCACTTCTAAATCATGTTTTAAAACCCACTTTTATTCTTTGGCTTTTAACCTCAGCGAGACTTAGTTTCTCTTGTAATTAAATTAGTTATTTAATTAATTATTTTACTTTTTATTTGGCTTTTATTTATATCCTATATAATTTTATTATATGCTTCCAATGTACAGCACTTTGTACGTTGGAACCTCACCGAACCACACTCAGAGCTCAGTCCAGCCCCCGAGCTGCGTCTTCGCCACCACCAGCATTTAGACTCTAAATCCATGGTTTCGGCTGCCGGTCAGTCAGTGCTGTTTGATTCGTCTGATCCACCATGCAGGAACATCTGGAAACATCAGCTTCATGCCTCAGTATGAAATTGATCCAAACATGCTGCAGGTGCATTAACCTAGGACCTGCGTCCACATGTGGGGACATCACATTTTGGGTTATTTAGACCAAAACACTCAATTTTGCTCTACAAGGGCCTGATATCCTGTTCTACTGTTCTATCGAAATTTTAAACAAATATCCTCATATGTGGCTCTGATTTTTCTTAGAAACAAAAATCTGGTAATTCTTTGTTTTTACATTCATCAGGTCCCAATGTGTCCAAATATCAAAGAGAAATTACAATGCTGCTGTGGAAGAGTTCGGGTTTTAGGAGGTTAAAGCACACCTGGAAAGAAACGCACAGGGGAACTCTATCAGAGCCGGACCTCATCCTGACAGGAAGCCTGTAGAACTGTTCCTGAAGATCCTCACAGAGCTGAGATGAAGCATTTCACACCAAACATCACAGCTCGTTAAAGCCACACAAGCTCTGTCACAGAATCGCTGCACTATTTCTCAGATGTTGTAATCTGTTCATTTACTTTTTTGACAGGATCTTTTGAGTCATATCTGCTTTGAAAAGACAGAACGGCACATTTGATAGTTGATGGAGGAGTACGTGACTCTGCCCTCAGACTTTGAGTCTGTGAACTGATGCTCCATTTTCATTGGTTGTTTGGTTAGCTTCCGTCAGAAGTTGTTGTCCTGTGGGTACCTGCAAACAGGAAGCTCCGCCCCAGCACTAAAAAACCAGAAGGAAAAAAAGCCAAAGTGCTGACCTGGCCTCCAAACTGCAGAGTCCCACCTGATGACACTAAAGGACAACATCACAGGTGTCCATGTTGGAGCAGGTGAGAGCTGCCTCGGGCCTGAACAGTAGCGGCAGGTGTGTGTGTCATGTGATCAGGCATAGAACAGGTGAGCGGCGGTGGCGTGACCTCCTCTCTGTGGCTTCCCTGTTCCAACATGAAGCTGTGATGCACATCAGAGCTGAAGTCTGTGTTAATATTTCATGTCACGCCTGGATAATTCATGCGCGCGCGTGCACATCTAACGAGCTCTGTTTGCTCGGCGCTGCTGAAAGATTCACCGACAGAATCAAAGTTTAACGAGGATTTTCTCTCTGCGTCTCAATGAAGCCACCAGTCCATTTGTTCACATTTAAATAAGAAACGAGGACGAGCAATTAGCACCACACACACACAAACACACACACAAACACACACGTTTGTGAGCGTATATTCAAAGCTTTGTGGAGACCTGGTCCCCAAAAGTTTGAAGACATTTTTGAGGCTCAGAATCTGGTTTTAGTGTCAGGGTTACAGTTAGCTTAGGGTCAGGGTAAGGGGCTACGGAAAGCATTATGTCAATGAAGGTCCTCACTAAGATAGCTGAACGGGCTTGTGTGTGTGTGTGTGTGTGTGTGTGTGTGTGTGTGTGTGTGTGTGTGTGTGTGTGTGTGTGTGTGTGTGTGTGTGTGTGTGTGTGTGTGAGATAATTTATTAATGTGTGTCAGAGTGGTTTGAAACAG
This sequence comes from Rhamphochromis sp. 'chilingali', assembly GCF_963969265.1. Classification (NCBI taxonomy): domain Eukaryota; kingdom Metazoa; phylum Chordata; class Actinopteri; order Cichliformes; family Cichlidae; genus Rhamphochromis; species Rhamphochromis sp. 'chilingali'. The sequence continues at coordinate 30,296,323 of NC_137950.1, forward strand.
GAAACCTCTCATCTCTGTTTAGCTGCAGGCTGAACGTTGTCTGACCCATGACGCCCTCAGAGTGTGTTTGTATGTTTTCACTGTGTGTGTGTGTGTGTGTGTGTGTGTGTGTGTGTGTGTGTGTGTGTGTGTGTGTGTGTGTGTGTGTGTGTGCTGCAGATCTCTGACTCGTGTTAAAACAACAACAGTCAAACCAAATACAGAAGACCTGAAGAACAAGTCATTGATGCTGAACCTCACATGTGGGCTTTTCAGTCACATGACTTCTCATAAAGCTGCTCTGCTTCCTGTCAGGTGGTTGCACAATCATAACACATGATTCGGTCAAAGCCGCGCCGTTCATCATACGTGTCACACTTCAGTGCTGACAGCAACATTGCTGCAACATCCGAGTACGAAAAATCAAAGAAGAAGAAGGAGTAGCGTTTTGCGAGACATCACTTCCTGTCCCTGCAGGCCCTGGGTGCGTTTGGTTTGTCAGTCGTGGAGCACAGGACACGGGACAAGACTCAGCTATACAGCTGCATATAAAGGTCAAAGGTCGTTCTTTGAAGAAGAGAAGACAGATGGTTTGAAAGAGGAGTGAAAGAAGCATCTACGTCCACTGTGAACGACCATCTTTGAACAGAGGGCGGAGCTTATGACGCCAACCGTCTGCCATCTGTAATGTAGTTCCCAGACGCCTTAACGCCGACTCCCTGTGGGTGTGGCAGGTCTCAGAGTGGTTTCACCTCTGCTGATAACGACCCGTTTTCACACCTGAGATGATGAGTGATGTGATGAGTCACATGGTCAACAGTGGGTCAGCGTCCATCTTGGGGACACACCCACGAGCATTTCGGACGGGTCTAAACTGTGTTTCACACCTGTAGTTATCATCATTCAGTCACAGCGCCGCACTGAGCGCGCTCACACCGCGGGTGTCTCCCTCCCTCGGCTGCTCCTGAGCGGGTGCGCTTGCTTTGTCCATCTGAGCGTCTCTGCTCTGTTATTCAGTCGATTATTTGACTCATTTGCTGCTTAATATTTTGATTTGTGGGCCTCGCTCGCGGCCGGCGTGTAATGGACTGAACCCGGCGTGAAACTCTGAGGCCACTTCAGGCCGACGCGCTGCTGAATATTTAACCCACTAAGTGGTTTTTAAGGCGCGCTGAGTGATGGTTTTAAGGTGTTTTAATAACTAACGCTGCCTGCCGGCGCCTTTACTGAATTAAACATGGCTGCTCAGAAACAGTCATCACCTGCAGCTGGGCGGCCAATCAGCAGGCAGAGAGCTTCACTCTGATTGGTCCACAGACACAAAAAAGAAGAAAGATGTAATGGAGATGATTCGGTTCTGACCCGGTCCAAACCAGGACGTCTCCTCTCTGCGGCGTTCTTCTTTATTTAAAAGCAGCAGAAGAAGAAATACGACCTTTTTCCTGCTGGGACACAAATCGATCGGATCAGAACTTCACGATGTTTGGATGTTTCTGGGACACTGAAGACGACGACGGCATGTCAGAGCTTAGACGCACGAGTTCGTTGGACTTCATCAGTTGCTGCTTTGTGGTGTCTGCGGAGCCACAACGCTCCAGATGTTTCAGATGTTTCAGTGTCAGGCTGTACTCTGGTTCTTCCAGAGGTGCTTCATCAGCGATGAGGCCTTCACAGATGTTCGACGCCTCGCCGGAACGTAAAGCTCTGCTTCCACAGGCGCTCGTCTCCGTCAGTCTCCTCACTTTCAATCCTCAGAAAACTCAAGTTTTAGAACTTTTGTTCCTTCGTTAGTTGTCCTGATGTTTTACGTTTTTACCCTCTAACATATCGCTGAGATAAAATCAGGATTTCCAGCGTGGGTTTAGCCGGCGCTGTAAAAGAGAAAACACCTGATTTGCATTTTTCACTGGGATCGTTTGAGGAGACAATAGCTTTGATGTCAGTAATGAGCTTGCTGCAGTTTGAGGAGACTCCCGTCAGCTGTTTTAAACGTGGACGTCAAAGCAGCGTTTTAATGTCCAAACTGTCCTTGAGCCGTCACCGGTCTCCTCAGGAAGCTCACAGCACATTAACGAGCAGGTAATTAATCTTAATTAGAGAGGAGGAGACTGTGTGTGTGTGTGTGTGTGTGTGTGTGTGTGTGTGTGTGTGTGTGTGTGTGTGTGTGTGTGTGTGTGTGTCAGCAGACAGCTGGACTCTCGGCTGCTGCCTTGCTTCGGGGCACTTGTGGTGGTTCGGGGATTAAACCTGTGACCTTCACTGACGTGTGTCCTGTAGATTTAAAGGGCCATTCTGCTTTATTTCAGCCTGCCGGCTTTATTCCTGACGAGCACAGGAACCGTGAGCGTGAGCACCACGTTGGCTTCTTCAGAGCCACATCTGGACCTGCAGGTGGAGCGCTATGGGGCTGGACTCACTGCTGCCTCTGCTGGACATGAGCGGTACTGCAAGTTTGGCACGTTGACGGTCACTTCTGGTTCCTCCGTCAGATCCACTCCTCCCTCATCGCACCAGAGCTGTGCGAGCTCACACTCACACTTTCCTCAGCAGTTACAGTTACAGTTACAGTTACATAGCACAAATGCAGACCGCGTGGAAGTCTGACCAAATTTGATTCAATAATACACAAAAGTTTACTTTTTAAACAATGAATAAAAAAGTTCCTTTGGAGTCATGTTAGGGGACGAAATCAAAGCTGAACTCGACCAATCAGAAGCTTAATCTCAACCACAGGAACAGTCATGGAGTTGAAATGCCCCTCCCACCTACCCACCCCCGCAGGATGACTGACAGAGCTAATTAACAGCAGTGCGTGCAGATCAGGCTGAGACACACACACACAAACACACACACACATTTAAATAAGACTAAGACGGGGCACCTCAGCGATCTGTAATAACAGCTACGATGATGATGATGATGGTGACAGAGGTGGTGTCGGCTCTGATGATGATTGATTGTGTTTCCATGACGTTAACATGGATGATTAATTAGTTTTAATTACCTGAAGTGCTAACTGATGGACAGACTCCTCCCCTTCTGTCTGCCTGTCGTTCTAACATCGGAGCGCCCACTAAGCCCCACCCCTCCAGGAAAGGGCCCACAAAAACCCGTCTTTGTTGCCTTATTTATTTGGTATATTTCTGAAAACGTCTCAGAGCGTTGCCGCCTCGTTATTGCTCCGTACCTGTGGGGGAGCGACCGCCACCTGAGCCCGTGTGCACTGACATTTGTGAGCATCGGGACTCTGACTGTGTTCAAAGCTGCAGCGCGGGTCACCGTCTCAGACAGCACAGCTGGATCCACATCAGCATCGCCCCCCCTCTGACATTCACCAGGTCAGAGGTCAGACTCTTTTAGGGCCTGCTGTTCTTGATGCTGGTCTGATTCAGGCACACCTCTGAGTTTCATGTCGATTTGGGAACACGTGTTGGCTCGTGATGTTTGAGGTTTTCTTGTTTTGGGGACAAAAAGGCTTCATAGAAACAGCACCGTGGGAAGCAGATAATCAGCACATAACCTGAAGGCAGATTTGAACCCAGGGCTCTGCAGTAGCTGGATGGCACATGGGCCGCCTGCTGACCCTGCTGAGCGCCCTCATTCGGCTTTTTAAACAACACACTTACTTCGTCTGTGTGTTGGTATTTGTGACATACACATGTTCTTTTTCCCTTGTGGGGATGCTAACGCTGAGTGTGCTTGCACCTCTTTCTTCTTCTGTGATGTGATTTCTGGTATGAGGGGTGATGCTGTTCTTTCTCAGAGACAGTTAAACCAACACGTGGCGTACGGCAGCGTCGTGTTTCCTCGTTAGTATAAATCCAGGTTTAATTACTTTACAGAGCGAGCTCGTTAGCTGTGAGGACTGGCCTTGAGACTAACAGTGTCAATGTAACAGTAATGATTTAATTACTCAGTGATACAGTGATATGCCCTCGCAGTGCTAACGAGCTGCTCTAATTATTTTTTGTCTGTAAATCTTCTCTGCGCTCTTTGCTCATTAACAACCTGTTTGATTAACAGGACGAAGCAGAGCCTCTGAATATCATAACAACATAACAACTGTACAGGTCGGTGCATTTGTTTATATTTATTCTGTTTAGATACTATTAAGGCTTAAAGTTTGCATTGTTAGGGGCGTGGCCTCTGTGAGTGACAGGTGGATGGTGAAATGGGCGGCTGTAGCTGCTCGCTGCCCGTCTGAGTGGAGTCCGTGGACCTCTGTTGGTGTGTTTGTAATGCAAATATCTGACCAATGTTATGGCTGCTGTGAGGTTACTGTGCTAACAGGCCATCCAAGAAGTCTGGTTTTAGTTATAGGTTTAGTTATCAGTTATCTGTGCCTGTATAACAGACCCATACGCTCCTAACCAGGGCAGCTAGAATTAGCTGACAACGTAGCCCTCCACCCTCTCGCCCAAACACCGTCACTTCCTGAAACAAATAATAATAATAATGGAGTGGATTTATATAGCGCTTTTCAAGGCACCCAAAGCGCTTTACAATGCCACTATTCATTCACTCTCACATTCATACACTGGTGGAGGCAGCTACAGTTGTAGCCACAGCTGCCCTGGGGCAGACTGACAGAAGCGAGGCTGCCAAATCGCACCATCGGCCCCTCTGGCCATCACCAGTAGGCAAGTAGGGTAAAGTGTCTTGCCCAAGGACACAACGACCAGGACAGAGAGCCCAGGGATCGAACCGGCGACCTTCCGGTTACAGATGCGATTCCCAACCCCCTAAGCCGATTAGGATTAATCGTCTCTGTTTAGGATACGAACAAAGATTCACCTTTGACCTACGGCACCTCAGAGTGACCAGGAATCACCACAAAGCTCAGACTGTGAGGAAGATTTTTACACTCAAATATCCTCCTGAAGGTCTGTGGAGCTCACACACAGGGTGGTGATCACCTGACAACAGCCTGAATATTTCACAGGTGAGAGGAGGAAGAGGAGGAGGAGGAAGAGGAGAGAGCGAAACAGTTGAGTCCTCTCTCAGTAGTTTGGTCTTTTTACTGGAGCTCAGCGCCTCGCTCTTCATCTCTTTAATTGACTCCCTCTCCTCCTCCTCCTCCCTCTTCATCTCTTTCTCCGTCTGTCTGTTTGTAGCTGGAGGGCGCGCTCGCCGTTGTTTCTCTCCACAGCTGATTGGCTGCTGAATTACTGAGGGAATAGCCATGATTGGCAGCTGAGAGCTCACAGTAACAGCTTGGCAGGAAGAACACAGGACTACTAATTACTGAGGAGTGTGTGTGTGTGTGTGTGTGTGTGTGTGTGTGTGTGTGTGTGTGTGTGTGTGTGTCTGTGTGTGTGTGTGTGTTCTTGTCGTTAGAAGATGTGACGATCATGTTGTTCCCAGCGGTCATCAGAGAAGATTAGCTCCCATCACCGAGGGACAGACACACACACACACAGACACACACACACACACACACACACAGACACACACACACACACACACACACACACACACACACAGACACACACACACACACACACACACACACAGACACACACACAGACACACACACACAGACACACACACACACACACACACACACACAGACACACACACACACACACACAGACACACACACACAGACACACACACACACACACACACACACACACAGACACACACACACACACACACACACACAGACACACACACACACACACACACACAGACACACACACACACACACACACACACACACTCATCTGGTTTCTCGAGTGTGTCTGGTGCGTCCCCTTCTCCTCTTTGTCTTCAGGCTGGACAGAATAATAGGAACGTCACTGAAACCAGATTCAGTTTGGATCTGAATGGAAACACAAACCGGTTTGAGGCGCTGACCGAGCGGGCAGCTGTCAGCATGCTGCAGTTGTTTGTGGGACACATGGAGGGCAACACTGAATTGAACTGTTTCCGGTCGTAGTGAGCTTTTCACTCTCTACACCTTTAACATATGTGTTTTTAAAGGACCCAGAAAACAAAGTCCACAGCTGTCTGTGCTGGGTGGGACAGGATGAAGTTCTAGGACTTTCTTTAGGAGAAGAGGAGCACAGACCATGTTCTACATGAGCCCCTGAAGGACAGAACAGTATTGTTGACTTCATTCTGTAGGCCAGGATCATGGTCTTTGGAGGTGTTTTCAGGAAAGCATAAAGTTCTTCAGGACTTTCATGAACCAGGAGGGTGTTTTTAGGACAGGACGATGATCTTCTGGAGGTTCTTGGCTGTGGAGCAGCAGTAGTCCCCAGTGTCCTGCAGTTCATTAGTGGGCGATCTACAGAGGCCGGTCCTGCTGGTGGAGATGATGAGTGAGGAGCTGCAGACAGTAAACTCTCTCAGATGTCTGCAGCTGAACCAGAAACAGCTTCGTCTCAGTCTGATGATGAAAAACGTGCAATTCCCCTTTAAGACTTTTCCCTACAGGACAGGAAGCTGCTTCAATCACACACTGGTCATCTGAGCGTGTGTGTGTGTGTGTGTGTGTGTGTGTGTGTGTGTGTGTGTGTGTGTGTGTGTGTGTGTGTGAGATGATTGGATCAGTTCAGATCTATCAGAGAGCTCAGAGTTTAGAGGACGAGAACGCCCTGAAGCATTCTGGGAAAAATCACATATTCCCTCTAATGTTCACTCCGATTGTGTGTGTGTTTGTGTGTGTGTGTGCGTATGTGTGTGTATGTGAACATCCTTCAAACCGCTCACAGAAACCGCCTGCACCCTGATCCAGCCACCGGTACGGGGCAGTACCGCAGTAACCTGTGAGCTGCACAGATTAGCTGACCTACTCAACTGAAAGGACCTGCAGAGGTCTGACGAGGTTGTTGAGATGTTTGAGTAATGGCTGAAAAGTGAAGCTGATTCTCAGTGTGACGTCTCTGTGTGATGGATGATGACCTGTCCAGGTGTACCCCCTGTAACCCCACAGCTGGGATGGGTTTGAGGCCCCCCGTGACCCTGAACTGGCTGAGCGGTCAAAGTTACAGGTGAGGAGTAAGTAACATCATGAACTGTGCAGGTAGCAGAGCAACTCGTTAGGAAAAGAAAAACTTGGCATAACTAATGATTGACGTGAAGCCTCTGAGCCTTTGCAGTTACAGTGATTTCTTTGCCCTCTGATTGGTCAGGGTTAGCGTTACAAACTAAAGGATTATCTGATAAAACCGCCCGGTGTGGAAGTCATGTGTCAAAGCTGAAACAGATCCCAGGTTGCAGAAACAGGTCAGTCTAATGTCAGGTTAATCCTCGCCTCCTCGTGAACAGCGAAGTGCAGCAGAAGTGATGTCACAGCTGCTGGCGGTGCAGCACGGCCGAAGCCACGAGCGTACGCGCCGCTCTTCTTCTCCTACACCAGAGCGCAGAAGCTGGAGCTGAGCGTGGTAACTGTAACTGAGCCGATGAAGACTTCAGCTGGAGCTTCAGCTTCAGTGAAGTCACTGCAAGTCTCCGCCTTCAACTTTCACTCGTGTTACCGTGAGTCTGCGCGCCGAACTCCTCAGACTTTAAACGTTTGTCCTAAAGGTCGACAGCAGGACCGATGCTCAGTAAAAACCTAATGACACAGATAAAAACCACATCACACCTGTGTGTGTGTGTGTGTGTGTGTGTGTGTGTGTGTGTGTGTGTGTGTGTGTGTGTGTGTGTGTGTGTGCTAGTGTGTGTGTGTGTGTGTCTCATTAGCTTTGCTCTAAAAAAAAAAAAAAAAACATTAACGAGATCCATAAAAGGAAAAAATTAAAATTTTAATGTGCAGTGGTCATCCTGCAGCTGCTCTGAGTGTGTGTGTGTGTGTGTGTGTGTGTGTGTGTGTGTGTGTGTGTGTGTGTGTGTCCGGAGGCTGGTCAGTTTGTCTCGTTAATGACCCCTCCCACCCTAATGAGCTAACGATGAGCACTCGTTAAGACAGACGGACGAGCTCAGCCAATAAAACGCGGTTACTGCTCTCTCTCATCTGATGAAACCATGGCGACCAGTCTGGACAGGTGAGGCGGGGGAGGGCAGCTGTCCGTCTGAGTCAGTGCTGTAAATGAAGGACAGCGAAACTGTAAGAGTGAGAAAACTGACAGGAAGTCGAGTCAGCCAAACAGCATCGAACATGCTCTCTGCTTTTAAGATCAACTTACTCGCTGCTTCCAGGTGTTTGGGTTCAGAAAACATCTGCAGCTCAAACACTCAGGGCCCAACAGTAAGTTGCAGTCTGCTTCTCCAAACCTGAAACAGGTGTCGGCATCACATCCGGTCTCGTCGGGTTCAGCAGTCAAACGTGTGCAAGATACACATCATGGACTGAGGTCAGAGGTTAAGCTGTGGGCTTCGTTTGTGGGGAGCAGATCGCTGTGTTTAAGGATTAAATACATCTCTGAACCTTTGTTAAGCTGCAGAAAAACTTGTTACCAGCTTTAAACATCCAGGAGGGAGAATAAGCCCCTCTGCAGGAGAACCGTCACCACACGAATTGAGAGGATTGTGGGAAATCTGGAGCCTGACTTTCTGCTTTGCTATGCTACTTGGTGTAGGATATTTGTCATGTAGGAGCAGCCAAGGATCAAACAACAAACCTTTCGATTAGCAGATGAGCTACAGCCACTGTGAGAGCTGCGACACCACCCAGTTACTCATTATTAAGGTGGAGCTGGCAGCAATGCACTCAGTGAAAGGGACTCTGACAGAGGGAGATCAGAGGTGCGTGCATGCTCGGGCTGAAATGGGAAAAACTGTCTGGAAAAATGTTGGACCTTTGAAGCAGATGCAGGGTAAAGTGGCTGACATGAAGCCGGGCGCAGGAATAGCTCTGAATGACAGCACGCTGACTTTGGACATGAGACCGAACACGGTGACGTGCTACCAGCCCGTCCTCATCCTGACAAACGCGAAAGGTGACTTTCTTCGTTCTCCGCGCCGGGTTATGAATGAAATGCAGTAGAATGACGCTCCCACGGTAATACATGTTCCTGCCATGTGTGTGAGTGTGTATGGGAGTGAGAACGTGTTGGTGCTTCCACGCAGCTGTGAAAGGTAATGAGAGCAGCTTCATGAAGACATCGAGTGATACTGAGCGGGACTAAGCTCACGGTATTGGTGCGGCCCTCCACATTCAGGAGCTCATCAGAACAGTCTCTATTCAATGTTCCAAATCAACACATACATGTCCTGTTGGAATAAATCATATAAAACAATAAGACGAGTGTATTGAGAGAAATCAGATGAAATATTATGAATGATGAATAACTTAGAAAGTATCTGATCTAATAAATCAGTGCAGGAGGACGTTTTATCTGCAGATCACTGCGACGCGATCAAAGAGCAACACCTGAATAAAAGATGACTGCAGGAGGAGGTTAATGATGCCCTCACCGTGACTGGAGCCACCACAGGAAGTCATGTGATCAGAATCCATTCAAAAAGAAGCCATTCTCACAGCGTTGGGTCATGATGAGGGATCAATAACTATCTGGTCATTAATCAGCGCCTCATTACCAGAAGGGATTCCAATCAGAGCCAGCTCCTGGTTCTGGTTTGGTGGGGGCGGGGCTGTTGCCTTTAGGAGTCACATGACTCTTAACAAGCTCTTACTGTGTGGGAGGAACAGGAAGAATCTCGTTAAGGACACCTAACGAGCGTTTGATTGAACCCTCCTCCTCTGCTCTTCATCTCTTGCTCTTTAATCACCTTCCTCTGACAGTTTAATGTCCTCCACCTGAAGGGTGCCGGGGGGGGGGGGGGGCTAACGTTACCATCGGTGCTTCATGATATCGTCATCAGAGCGAGAGAGAAGCGAGGCAAACCAGGTGACACTGAACAGGTGAGAAACCAACAACAACAGGAAAGAACCTGCAGGCCAGGTGATGTGCAGAGACAGAATACGTGTGTGTGGATGACAGGCAGACAGGTGAAAAGGTAAAGGAGGAGGAGCCGCAGGTATCCATGCCACCTGCCTCACACCTGCACACAGGTGCAGTTCAGGAACAAGTCTCCTGTTAATCCATCTACGTCACAACTCCGAGTACCTGACGTGAGCTGCTGTGGCAGCGAGTGGCATCCAGCTGTCTCCACCCTTTACCTCTGATCCAGCCATCACACAGTCTCACCTGCTCAGGTGGTCCTCGATTAATCACCTCCTCTCGCATTAAGTCGCTGTGGCCTCAGAGTCCCACTGTGACCCTCACTGAGCACGCTCCAGGCCTCCCGCTGCTGCTCAGCAGCTTTTATTGATCCACACAGCGGGGAAGACGAGGGAGGTGCTGTCTGATTAGAGTTGGCATGGGCTCGTTGGGCAGCAGGAAGCGCTTAATTTATGAGCGTGAGGCTGTTTATGAAGGCTGACCTTCGACCTCTCAGGGAGCAGTGCGGCAGCAGGTACAGTTCGTCAGCGGTGGCTCGATAAAACTCGTTTACTCACTGCAGCGAGCACAGAGTTTATAAAACATCTTCTCATTAACGGCTGACCTTTGACTTCCACAGTCTGTATACATCAGGAAAGTCGTTGAATTAACTCACTGCACCTGAACGCACCACAGCTCAAGTTTCTGAGTCTGCAGGAGTCAAACTTTTATTCCAAGAAACACCCAGGGCGGGGCTTAAACTGTGACATATGCATTTTTAGGGGTGTGGCCTGTTTAAATGACGTGCAGCCGTAATTGATGGTGTCATTATGCTCAGCGTTTTCACCCTAGAAATCAAAAACAACAAAAGTGGTACCACATGGTCTCACATCAGCTCGTCGTGCACGTCTGGATTTTCATAACCCACAGAGGTGAGGCAGCGCCATGGCAACAAACAAAGCTCTGGTTTCATGGCAAATGGTTTCATTTTGTGAAGCACAGTGAGAATCATCATCAGCACCTCTTAGCTTTGAGCTTTGTCACACTTTTGCTGCTCGTCTCCATAATGAAGACGAGTCCCCACAGCAACGCCTGAAGTCTGAAATACAGGGACTGAACCTCCTCTTCATCCTCCTGATGTTTAAGATGAAGAGTGTGTGTGTGTGTGTGTGTGTGTGTGTGTGTGTGTGTGTGTGTGTGTGTGTGTGTGTGTGTGTGTGTGTGTGTGTGTGTGTGTGTGTGTGTGTGCTCTGTGATAAACAGACTCTGGATCAGTTCCAGCCTTCCTCCTCCTCCTCCTCCTCTGTTCTGCTCCTCTGGACTGAAGCTCAGTCTCTCGGCGCTCCACTCTTCCAGGGCTCTCCAGGATTTTCCAGGACGCCTCTGAAGTGTTTTCCAGGTAAAGCGGCTGCAGGAGATGCAGCCAGACTGCGTGTGTGTGTGTGTGTGTGTGTGTGTGTGTGTGTGTGTGTGTGTGTGTGTGTGTGTGTGTGTGTGTGTGTGTGTCAGATTTACATAGTGAATCCCTTGCTGGGACATCCGAGGCCAACATCACATGACCTGAGAGCGACAGCGATGTTTCCTGAGGGACTCGGCCGTGTTTCTGTGTCACAGAGTCTGTTTGATTTCTCGCTCCTCGTGTCACAAACCTCCTCCTCCTCCTCTTCTTCTTTGAATTTTATTATCTGAACTCCTTTGTGTCACGCAGCTGCTCCTTGTCCTCTCTCCTTCCTCCTGTTGCCTGAGAAGACGAGTTCGGGGTCAACGGCGGTCCGATCAGGTTCAAGTTTATTGATCAGAGTTTTCCTGATTGCAGTGATTGAAGCTCCAGATTTACACTTTTTTATTCTTCTGAATCTTTTTTCCAGCTTCTCAGTCTGCTTGCAGCCATGCAGTACTGCTGCAGTATTACTGTCCCAGTACTGCAGTGAGGCTGGCGCACCTGGGGCTCATTTGTGGAGCCGCAGCTCCCCCTACAGGAGGCTTGGTGAAGTGCAGCTCACAGACTGCTGCCCACTGTCACTCAGAGCAGCAGGATGTTTTTAATGCAGATGTTCAGTGAAACTCACGGACGGCGTTCAAGTTGGACGCTGCCGCCCGTCAGCAGGAGGCCGGGTTCAAACTGCCTCAAGAGGTCACAGCTCCTCCTACATGTCCTACATCAACCATCTCGAGACGTTTGTAGGAGGACACAGACTGTTGATTTTTTTAACCCTTAAACTTTGTGCAGTTTTCTGTAAATTGTGTGTCACAAACTTAATTCATGTTTGTGTGACTCATTGAAATTTTCTCTTCCTGAAAGTGAAACTCTTACCAACACACAGGGCCAAAACTTCTCCCGTTCACAGCTTTGATGTCACAAACAGGAAGTACGATAAACACGGAGACGAAGCCACACAGGCTTGGCACAGGGGGGCATGACCGACAGGGAACACCCAACACCGAGACAAGACAGGAGAGGACACTGAGGAACTCAACGATCACAAAGAACTGAAGACTAATGAAGATCACTGCAGGACTAGAAATAACCATGAAGCTGAGAATCAGAGAACATTTTAAAATAAACAGTCCAGAAACGAGAAACAGTGGGTCACACATCAGTACACTCACATTAACTGTAGCGCATCTGAGTTCAGTTTCTCTAGCCACACCCACCTGATATCTGCCACACCTGTTCAAAGACCTGCCTGACAAAGTGGAGCAGACCAGAAGATCCTCAAAAGTCAGACATCACACTGCGATCCAAGGACGTTCAGGAACAACTGAGAAACAAAGCAGTTGAGATCTCTCAGTCTGGAAAAGATTGCAAAGCCATTTCTAAAGCTGTGGCACTGCAGTGAACCGAGTGAGAGCAGTTATTCACAAATAGTGCAAAGATGTGATGAACCTTCCCAGGAGGGCCGACCAAAATTACATCTCATGAAACTAACAGAAGGAACATCGTGCCAGCAGTAAAACATGTTGGTGGTAGTTTGATGGTCTGGGTCTACCAAAACATCCTGAAGGAGTGTGTCCAACTACCTGCTAGTGACCTCAAGCTGAGCTCAGCAGCAGGTCCACCTCTGAATGGCTTAAGGAAACCAAAATAAAGGCTTTGGAGTGATCTAGTCAAAGTCCTGACCTGAATTCGATTGAGATGCTGAGGCATGGTTCATGCTGGAAAAACCTCCAATGTGGCTGAAATATAACAATGGTGTAAAGATGAGTGGGCCACAGTTCCTCCACAGCTGGAAAAGACTGACAGTTATCACATTATCTGACTGCAGTTGTTGCTGCTAAGGGTGGCTCAATCAGTTATTAGGTTCATTTCTTCCCCTTAATAATAAACACCTTCATTTAGAAAGTGGACTAGAAAGAGAGAGCAGACCAGGTGTTGGATGTTGCTGAGCACCAATGAGCAGGTACTCTGTGTCTGCGTGATACGGCGCGCTAACCAAAGCAGCTAACATTATCTGAAGTTTGAGCATGCTAACAGCTGACTAAAACAAGTTGGTAGAAGCTGAAATGCTTAAAGTGAGACAAAAGGAGCCGTCGCACAGCCGAGGACGATGGTGGACATCCTCGATGAGATGGTGCTAATGTAAAGCAACCGTGTGGAGCTGTAGCGCTCCAGCAAACAGCGAGATCGTTTCCACGGTACTAAACACGCTTTGATTTGCCATAATAACTGGCTGTGTTTCAGATGCCCGTCGACGCTTCATCTTTATCTACAGTGAAGCGCTGCTATCTGAACCAACAGCTCTCTGACTGCAGTGATAACGTTGACGCCTCTCCTCTGATCGATAATTGGCGGGAGCTCTTTATTGACCCGTGAGCTGCCGTGGCGACTCGGTCGGAGACCTGCAGCACGAAGTCAGAGTTCCTCTAATTACCGACGCAGTCTCCGTCTCATCTGGGTCGTCTCTCTGCGTGACGACGAATCGACTCGTATCTGATTGATAATCGGAGCAGAGTCATGCGGTGCGATTGCTGTTTGTGGGACATCCAATCATCTCGACTTTCACTCAACAAAACCAGAGTGACCCTGAATCCTCCCTTAGTGAGTTTTTCCTTTCCAGTCACCTTTCTCACTCACTATGTATTAACAGACCTCTCTGCATTGACTCATATCTGTTATTAACCTCTGTCTCTCTTCCACAGCATGTCTTTATCCTGTCTTCCTTCTCTCACCCCAACCAATCACAGCAGATGGCCCCGCCCCTCCCTGAGCCTGGTTCTGCCGGAGGTTTCTTCCTGTTAAAAGGGAGTTTTTCCTTCCCACTGTCACCAAAGTGCTGCTCATAGGGGGTCATATGATTGTTGGGTTTTTCTCTGGATGTATTATTGTAGCGTCTACTGTACAATATAAGCACCTTGAGGCGACTGTTGTTGTAATTTTTTGCTGTATAAATAAAATTGAATTGAATTCAGAAACTGTATTTTGTGTTTTCTCGTGTTATCTTAAAAAGTTGATTCTGTTCATCTGGACATTATGTCAGATTATAACAGATTTACCTGGATGATTGAACATACATCAAGATGCGTGTGTCATCTTTGCCTAATATTCAGATTTGTTTAATGACCTGAAATATTTAAGTGTGACACACAAAAAAACAGGAAGTTGGGGGCAAACACTTCTTCACACCACTGTAGGAGGTACTTTTGAATGCACCGTCTGGGTCACCATCAGCTGTAGACCTTCGATGTGGGCGGGCCATCTGACCTCATCCCCAACTGATGACCTCACACTGTGCTTGGGTGGAGGTTAATCAATCACCTGGCTGTCAGGCCTGTCAGTCAAAAACCCAGAAGGCATGTGTGTGCTTTCTTTTTTAGTGTGTACCGTCCAACCCTCTCCTGGAAACACCTGTCCACCTGCCCTTTGAGCGACTGCAGAAGAACTGGTTAACGGAGGTACTGAACCCACTGTGTCAGTGTGTCTTAAGCTGGGCTCACACTGTACGATTTTTGGCCCATTTTGAGCCGATTTTTTAGTCGTGCGACCGTTTTCGGGATCGGCCTGAGTTTCGCCTTCATCGTGTGTCGTGCATCGTGTAGTATATGTGGGGTAACGATAAGCGATTAACACCTCACGACCAACTCCCGATCATCAATCGCTTGGTCGTAAGAAAATCAAACCTGTTTGTAATCCTGTCGGACGTCGTGAGGGCGTCACCGCAGCCTCACGCAGATTTTTGTGTTATAAGCTTCATGTTATGGACGCACAGTTTGAGCACTCAGGTCGCATCAGAGCATCGGGCCGTATAGTGTGAGACCTGCATCGTGACCTATGAACTTCTGACCCCTGCGAGTCAATCGTGCAGTTTGAGCAGGAGCTGAATAACACGACTGAAAAAACTCGCACAGTGTAGCCCAGCTTTAGGTGTGTGTGTAAGGTCTGGTGTGAGGTTCAGGTTGATGCTGCAGTGATGAAATCTGTGAATGATTAATTTTGGCACATTGCTCAATACATGAGCGGGGCACAGAAAGGGAGTGGCAAGAGGAGCGAAACACCGAGCGGTCACCCGAGACTGCAAAACCAGGGGTGAACGAGACATCGATTCACTGATGCACAATTCAATTCAGTTTTATTTATACAGCACCAAATTACAACAACAGTCACCTCAAGGCGGCAGAACCAGGCTCGGGGAGGGGCGGGGCCATCTGCTGCGACCGGTTGTGGAGAGAGAAGGAAGACAGGATAAAGACATGCTGTGGAAGAGAGACAGAGATCCACACCACCAGGATACACAACAATGACATCGGGATGTCGTTCGGACTGGAGAAGTGTAGTCGAATGGTAACAAAGAGAGGGAAGGTAGTCAGAACGGAGGGGATCGAACTACCAGAAGGCAACACTGCAGGCATTGAGGGCAGCTGCAAGTACCTGGGGATCCCGCAGGCAAATGGGAACCATGAAGAGGCCGCTAGGAAAGCTGCAACCACCAAGTACCTGCAGAGGGTCAGGCAGGTACGGAGTCAGCTGAATGGTAAGAACAAGATCCGGGCCATCAACACGTACGCCCTGCCCGTGATCAGGTACCCTGCTGGGGTAATAGGCTGGCCAAAGGAGGAGATAGAAGCCACTGACATGAAGACAAGAAAGCTCCTTACCATGCATGGAGGGTTTCACCCCAAGTCTAGCACCCTGAGGCTGTACGCTAAGCGGAAGGAAGGGGGCCGGGGACTGGTGAGTGTCAGCACCACAGTCCAGGATGAGACAACGAACATCCAAGAATACATTGGGAAGATGGCCCCAACTGACCGAGTGCTCAGTGAATACCTCAGGCAGCAGAAACCCAAGAAAGAGGAGGGAGACGAGGAACCATCATGGAAGGACAGGCCCCTGCACGGTATGTACCACCGGCAGATAGAGGAGGTGGCTGATATCCAGAAATCCTACCAGTGGCTGGACAAAGCTGGACTGAAAGTATATTGACCCATTGGCCCTGCTCTGTGTTGAACTGGGAGCCAGTGAAGTGCCATCAGTACTGCAGTAATGTGGTCACATGTCTGCATACCTGTTAAGATTCTGGCGAATGAACTTCAGTCCATCGAACACAATGTGTCGGTGATCTCACGCGCTGGATACGAAAACATGGACAGAGACAGGAATGATCTAAACTTAGATGTAGTTTGATGTGATAGAAGGCAGCTCTGGTGACCTTACTGATGGATGTGTGTCAAAGGCAGAGATGACTAACGTGAACACATTTTCTGTGTGTGAGGTTTTGCACCAACAACAAATATTTGTCTCATCTCTGTTCTTAGACAGTTTCATCCAGCAGTTACAGTACGTGACCAGCTCAAAGGTTTGTGAGATCATCAGAGGGGAGTGTGTCACCTATGGTCAGGTGTATTACGATTCATGTAAAGCTTAGACAGTGACAGACTGACCCTCTCTGAATCTTATAAACAAAACAGCAGAATCAGACCAACTATTGTTGATCTTTTGTCTATTTTCTCTGACGATGATGATGAAGAAGAACATGTGTGCGGATGATGTAAAGTGTGTCTCGGTGCTGCTCTCGTATTCAGGACGTCTCTGCTCATGAACAATTCATCGACAACAGCGAGAACAAAGCAGCTGCAGAAGAAGAAGAACGGCGTCTCCGCTCAGCAAAATAAAAGCCTCTAAAAGGCTTTAATGTCTCCTTTGATTTTTTTTACTTCTGACACGTTTTCTGCCGGGACGTTTCCACGCCGACGGCAACAAGAAGAAACCCGAGTTTCACGCTGAGGAAAACTTCAGCTTCACAAACACATTTAACTGTCAGCGAAGCCCCGCCGGCGGCGCCCACCAAGTAAGACCGCAGGAGGCCACACGCCTTCATCCTTACGACCACGAGGAAGATCAGAACATCTGACAGACCGTGGAAGCTGAACGCAGGAAACATTCTCACCGACTCAGCGGCCAAACATGCAACACAAAACTTTATTCGTAAGCACAGTCAGAGCAGATCAAATGTGGACAAACTCGGTGGAGGCGGGTCATAAATGAGCTCATCATCGATCCGCTCCCGCCCCGTGAAGCTGGCAGCTGGTCGCTCTAACCAGCTTGTATCCCATTAATCAATCCTGCGCTGTCATTGGTAGTTTCTCTCTGAACCCGCCCACTTCACAAGACTAATTCGCTTCCTGTGAATCCCTGCCAGTGTGGGCGTGGCGCCATGCTCCAGGGTCAGATTGACTAATTGGGGAAAATGATCATGTGACTGCGACCTTTATTAGCAAACACAAGAGGGTCATGAACAAGTGGGCGGAGCTTCACTTTGACTAGCCTGGGATTTGTGCATCAGCTTGCCCGGTGATATTGATAACGGTAACGCGGTGTGACATCATTTATAACGAGGTCCCGACCAATCAGCATACAGATGCTTGTGGCATGGATGCTCACGTGTGACGCCGCAAGAATTTACGAAAGTCAGAGGAAAGAATCAGACTCACAGAGAGCGAACAGGAAGTCGGCGGGTCCACTGAAGGATCTGCAGACACACCTGAAGGACCTCACTGACTCCAGATCAGAAACACACAAACACCGAGAGACCGCCAGGTTCTGCTGAGGTTCTGCAGGTCCGGTGAACGAGCTGAAGACGAGCAAACTGCAGGTGGAGGTGAAG
Organism: Rhamphochromis sp. 'chilingali'; assembly: GCF_963969265.1. Lineage (NCBI taxonomy): Eukaryota > Metazoa > Chordata > Actinopteri > Cichliformes > Cichlidae > Rhamphochromis > Rhamphochromis sp. 'chilingali'. The sequence goes on from NC_137950.1 coordinate 30,314,234, forward strand.
ATGGAGGCTCTGCAGGGTGAGGCTGTTTGTTTGGGCGGAGGAGGAGCTGCCGTGTGGTGTTTCGGGCCTTCGGGACAAAGATTTTCCGCTCAGAATACTTCAACATGAAGATGATGTGAAACAATTCAGGCGGAGCCGGCGAGGACGGAGGGACGACAGCGGGCCGGGGAGCGGGGAGGAGGTGGGAGGAGGCATGGAGGGCCTGAGGGAGAATCTAAAACAGCGTTTAGCACTCGGCTGACCTTCAATCGCTCCTCGCACTCCTTCCTCTCTCCTTGTTCTTTCGCTCCGTTTGCTCTAAACAGCTTCCACTCGTTTAACCGAGCCTCGGGAGAGAGACGCCGTCTGCACGCCGCCTGTCTCACCATCAGCTGACCTCTGACCCCTGAAATCACAAAGAGCTTCCTGTAAAGGCTCATTCCACTGATTTCACTGCTGATACCTGCAGACAGCGAGCTGTGGATGAGAACACCTCCTGAACAGCTGTTTCCATCTCTGAGGATCACTCCTCCTCCTCCTCCTCCTTTTCTTCTTCTTCACATCTAATTCATGCGCTCACACCGAGCTGCAGATACCTGCAGCAACATACGAGCTCGACATCTGTCGGCAGCTCATGACGCAGAGAACCCGGAAACAGCCACAGCTGCTGTTTTTGCAGTTATTAAACGTCTGCCTTCGTCTGTCGATCCTCTCAGAGCTACACGGTCTGATACTTGTCTGTGATCCTCTTCATCGCTCCGCTCAGGTCAGGTGAACAGTCTTCATCGCTGTATGACAACGTCGGCGATCTTCTCGGCTGTTTCAAAATGAAGCTGCTGTTTCACATCACTGTGTGTCAGGCTGTCACTCACCGATCTCTGGTTTCACTTTTTAAAACTCTGGTCTCGGTCTTTGAATGCGTCACCTGAGCCTCACAGATTCGTCAGCCCAGCCAAACTCACTCGCGCTGCTCTGCCGCCACCTGCTGGACACTTTCAGCCTTACGCCGAGCAGCTTTTTAAAGCCGACACAGGAAGTGACGAGATCAGTTCTGTCCTCTGGTGTGTGCTTTCAGTGTTGGACTTCTTTAAAGCATTTTATAGACCTGAAAATATTATTTCAGTGCCGTAAAAATGAGAGCCGTCTCCCTGCAGTCAGGAACAACTGTTAAAAGGAACACATCAGCCCTCTTTTTACTCAAGCAGCTGAATTACTCGAGAGATAAAAACAGGAAAATAGAAATATCACAATTACCACATTATTAATATCATTATCACGGGTCATTAGCAGGCGACACAGATTGATTTAAAAAACCTTCACAAGCATCTGGTCTGCATGTAAATGTGGAGAAATGCATGAAAACACCGAAAGCACCATACTCGATAAACATGAAGTCAAACATTTACAGCTTTCAGTGAAAATCACAGTGACGACAGATAAACACTCAGTGTGTTTTACCAAAGAATAAATAATATTAACTACTGTCATTATAACTTATTCATATTTTGTTACTACGTCCAAGCTGCCTGTTCTCTCTGCCTCCCTCCGGTCTGTTATTTCCTCCTGCTGTCTGCTGTTTATGTTTTATTCATGCACGATGTCATTGTATGACAGTAAAGGGCTATTCTATTCTATTCTATTCTATTCTATTCTATTCTATTCTATTCTATAAGAACGATGGATCGAGAGATTCATTTATCCAACAATTGATTGAAAAGCATCAAAATGAAATATTAAAAGGAACCAAAGTCGTTAGAATTTTATTTGGAACAATAAACATGACAATAAAGTCCAGTAGAAGCAGGAAGTATGACTGTACTTGACTTTGAAGTAATGAAAGGTGTCATTAAGTTTAAGCTGCACATATGTAATGAAAAAGAAGCACAGCCAGGTTCTAAAGGAAGAGTTTGGACCAGGGTCCATGTCATGGATGGAAAGGTTCGACGTCATTCTGCTTTTAAGGACGCATTTAAAGTGAACTGCTCTCTACTAACCTGCTAGCTTTAACGAAAGGATCATTACAGTATTCGTAACACAGATTTTTCCTCATCTGAGAATTAAAGATTTCAACTTTCTGGACAATAGAAGTAAAAACAAAATGCACGAAACGATGTTTTTCTCTTCCTGTGAAAAGAAATTTACACTGGAAAGATTTACAATCGTGGAGATGATCAGAATACAAAATATGTGACGTTTGAAAGCTTTCTCCAACTTTTCCTGCCTTTAAAAGTGTTGCAGAAGAAGAAGGCCTTAAAAGTGTCAGAGGGACCAGCAGCATACGTGCAAGATAATTGTAAATAATTAAATAGAGTTTATTTATGTATTTCAGGACTGCTGCTTGGGTTGCTTGATGAACATGTTTGTAACTTAAAGACTGTTCAGTAAAAATAAATAAATAAATCTTTTCAATTCTCTTCGAACCTCGCGAGACAATCACCTCACCTTAATTGGATGGTCTGCCTCACGTCACAGTATTTGAAATTGAGGCGATCCTAAAAATGTCAAATCAACACGCGAAACGTCAACAATTTCCGCTTCAAAATAAAAGTAATGTGCCGTTTTATTTTTTTCTTCGTTTCTCTTTTTAACCTTGAATGATAAGCCTTTATGTTAGACTTACACATGTATGATTTTATTTGATTTAAGTTTGTGTTTCACGTTTGGCTGCTGTGATGCAGGAAAGTGACAACTTTCAGGACTTTGAAGTTTATCTAAATGGAGTGAATATACACACTGAAATGTGTAATTATTATAAAAACACAGTAAAAATATAACCTTTTCTTTTTAAAATTTCAAAATCAGATGACTTTTCTTCTTTTTAGGGTTCAAGAAAAAGAAGAATCATTATGTGTTCACACAACAGATTGTTATTTGGTAGCTCTCAGCACAGAAGAGACACCGCCTTTTACACACACGCGCGCACACACACACACACACAGATATTTGAACATATATATAAACATATTCAGATACACACACAAAAATAAGGCGGAAGCGAAACCGTCGGTGCTTTTATTGTGAAAAGCTGTTTCCGTGTCATACCGGAAGCGGTGGGCTTGATGCTGAGAGCTTCATGTTCCCGGTTAGCAGAAGGTCAGCCAACAGCAGCAGCAGCAGCAGATAGTTGTCGGTCAGGTAGCACGAAGTTAACGATCGATCGGTTAATCGGCTCCGTTTGTGCTCTTTGGGCGGGAAACCGGCAGCTTCCGGTCAGTGTCTACCAAACTAATGCTAACAGGCTAACTATTAGCTGCTAGCATGCAGTGCGCGCACCCCATGAAGAAGAGAAGTCTGGAGGCGGAGCCGCGCAACTCCAAAGCGGTAAGACACCTGAGGAGGAGGAGGAGCAGTTTATTAGGAGTAGCCGGGGTTATCAGAGTTTTTGGACAAAAACAGTAATAACTTTATTTAAACAGTTTACAGAGACACGAGCCAAACAAAAACCATAGAAGAAGAAACAGCGAAATAAGAGAACTACAAAATATAAAAACAAAGTGACATCAGTCCTGAGCCTCTTCAAGTACATCAAGTACATCTGCAGGAACATCTGCAGCTTCTCGGTTGCTTGGAGCTCTTATTTGAACCTTCAGATGTGGCTCTGTTCCTCTGATCTTCGTACCTCAGCCTTTCCTCCTCGTTCCCTTCATTAAGAACGGCTTCCTGATGGGCTAAAGGTCCAAATCATCTCCCGGGTCCTGTGTCGGGTCTTCAGAACCCGTTCCTCTGCTGTGGAGATTTTAGGCCTCACACTTCTTCTTCTGTCCAGCTTCCTAAGAAGTCGAAGCGCACCACGCTGAGATAAGCAGAGCTTTCAGCTGACAGCTCTCTGGGAGTCGCACTTTCTCCCTTATCTTTCCTGCTTGGCTTTCATGTCCTTTGTATAGTCTCGCTTATTCTCTAACCCTAAGAGAGTCTCCCAGACTTGTTCTCTAAAAACCTAAAGAAGAAATATGGATTTGATCAACTGGTCCCTTAATGGAATTGACACCCTTGGGAGAGCCCGATTGTCCGGCGGAGACGTTTGCTGCCGGATACTCGATGGTCGGTTGCGTCGTGTGTCTGACGACGCTCGATGGAGGACAATGAACGACATCTACCAATTCAGAACCACGATAACAGAGTTCTGGCTGATTGGAGCTGGTTCAGCTTATTGAAGAACAAGAAGCGGCTACAGCTGTTCAAAATCCCACCAGGCTGGCCGACATGACAGACGATGGGCAGGGCTGTGAGTAAGACTGTTTATTGAACGTAATATGGATGCGATCTTGGAGAAGAACGGGAATTGAGAGACCTGGTGACCAGTGACGGACATTAGACCAACTGTAAAATTGGAAGCAGTTTGTTTGCCCCAAAACAGCTGCCATCTCCATCATGAAGATGCTCAGGGCACAAGCTGACGGGAATAACAAAACTCTCCTTTAGATAATAAGACTGTTTGTTGTGACTCTCTCCCTCCTCATTCAAGGCCGCCCGTGTCGACCGAAGATTGCTGACTTTTGCTTAACCTTTCTCTCGGCTGAACACACGCATGCACACGCACACACACATGTGCATGTACACTGACACAGAGCTTCATGGATTCATTAAAGAAACGGGAACGCTGACGTGTTTCTGTGACGGGAAACAACGGGTCAGAGGGGACGTGAGACGCTGCATGTAGAGGTAACTCTGTATGTGAAGTTGGGGTTTTGAAAACATGTTTAGCACAATCTTGTGTCGGTACAACTGTTTGCTTGTGTTGGGAACATTTTGCTTTTTGCATAAAGTTGGCTGATGGCAGCACGTGAACATCTGCTTTGCAGGCTCGATGAGGAACAGCTGCAGACTCCAGCATGTCGGTCTGACACAGTCCTCGTTTATAAAGTGCGTTACAAACACCAGCATCACGGCCAACAGCTGGATGTTCCTGTTTGAGTGCAGCCAGCCAAACAGCCACTTCCTGTTTACAGTTTATCCTGGTTTAACATGGACTCACTGCTGCAGCACCACAGTGATCCCCTCACACTGCTGTTTACTTTCCTCAGGTATAACATAAACTAATGTGAGCCTGTGAGCCCGGCCAACCAACCGCGTGACGTCACACTCCGTGCTGACAGAAGATGGCGCTGAACATGTTTTTAACACTTGAAGCACTGATTTCTTAAAGCCAGCGTCACAGACAGAGTGACAGCTGTGGGAGTGTCTGAGAGCAGGTCCATGGGGTAAAGGAGGTGTGCAGCACTGAGGGCTGACGGAGGCCACTCAGTGACTTCTTCATGACCTCTGTGGTTGCGTGCTGTACTTCTGGATTACCAAAACGCAAGTTTAGAAGGAAAGTGACACACCTGCTTAGCCCCACCCCGTCAGTGAGGTCACAGTTTCAGGTGAGGTCCTCAGGTGTGCTGATGGTGCTGATGGTGCTGATGTTGGGGTTTTTTTTTCAGAAGCGTCTCTGTTTGGAGGCGGAGCTCCAGATGTCCGACTGTCCAATGGAGACGTCGCAGAGCAGTCCTGCGACCAATCAGCAGCCGGATCAACAGGTGAGCTCGTCGAGCTTCCTCTGACTAACACAAGATGTCATTAAGATGTGAGGGTCAGAGGTCAGCTTCAGATAAACGTGGTGGAAAGTCCTCACCGTGTTCAGCTGGAGGACAGGTGTACAGGTGCTGTTGCTATGGTGACTTGTGTGTGTATGCAGGTACGGCCCACACCTGTTCTGCTCTGCTGTCCGAGGTGTCTCAGAGGAGAACCGGTAAGACGCCGAACTCACGAAACATTTAAGCCCTGCCCCCTGTGGAAGCGAGGCTTACAGAGTCGTCTCTGTGGCTCCGTGATTGGCTGAGAGCCTCAACGGTGTCTTTCTGCCTTTTCAGGGTCACTTCAACCACATCATGGGCCTCTGAAGCTCCACCCATTCTCCCGCAACCAGCCGTCCAATCAAATTGATGCTTCAGGTGCTTCACTAAAATGGTGCTGCTGGAAGATGTCATCAAGGCCCACCCCACCTTCACATCGTTGTCAAGGAGACGGTTTAACGTTTCCATCCAGTGATGCATTCAGGACCAGCAGTACTCCTCAGACTTAAGTTCTGAAATCTCTGATGTCCTTGTGTCCCTGAACACACCACTGAGTGTGAGCGTTTACCTGAGCTTTAAGCCCACCCCCTCTCCTGTGTGATATGTGCAACAGTCCAATCAATGATCAATAACTGTGATTGACGTGGTGGTGCGTTCACTGTCTCTGTTTAAAGGGCTTTCACACGGTGAAGACTTGTGATGTGTTTACAGGAAAAATGCCAGTAGAATATTTTTTAAACTCCAGTATAGAACCGACTGAAAGGCTTAACGAGGTGTTAATGAGAGTTTACTGTAAGGGGAAGGAAAATCCACGTGGTTTTTCAAAATAAGAGTCTTCGTGTCTGTACATTTCTATTTTTCTGAGGCAGATTTGTATATTTTTTACTCTGAATTTGACTGAATGTAAAAGGAGCTCCCTATTTTTGATGACATCACTTCCGCTATCTGAGGCCAGCATTTGTACTGATTTCAGAATAAAAGCTTTGACTGTGAACAGCTTTGTCCCCCTTTTCTTTTGACTAAACCAGCAAACAAGCTGAAGCGAGGAGAACAGTGATGATGGCAGCTGGGGCGTTTCAGAGAGCACGGTGGCGCCTTTAATGGTCAACGACCTTTGACCTTCATCGTGCTGGAGAAGTGTTGATGCTCTAGATCTCAGCTGAACATCGTATGTTTAAAGAGCTCTGACTGTTTGTCAGCCTGGCTACAGAGCTGAAGAGAAACCTGGGGTTGTTCTTATTTTCTTCAATCAGTGATGAATAGTAAGATGTTCTGGCTTTGTGGAGGGCTTTCTTATAAAGCAGCAAACTATTTCTCCAGGCTAAATGATGATCCTCTAGATTTGTGACACGCCATTTCCTCTCCAGGTTACGAGTCATCTGCTTTAGGCTACGTGTTTGAGAATTATACCACGGAGTCAGGTACTTCTGATTAGAGACCTTAGTTTTCACAGGAGCTACAGTATCCAGAGTCGTACGTAGTGAGGAGGTGAAATTATTAACAAGATAATCGACCTCTGTTGGGGTAGCGTTCAGATAGCTGCTCTGCTCTGTGTTGGTACAGGGCATTGAAGATGATAACAGTGGGTGGATTATATTCTTAAACTTAGTTACAGCGCTTTCAGAAAGACATCTACTGTCATCTTTTCCTAAATGTCTTTACAGGGAAAAGACTTAAAGTTCATGAAACTACAGTTAGAAAAAGACTAAACATGTAAGGCTTGTTTGGAGGAAACGCAGGAGAAAGGGTCTTCCGTCTAACATGCAAACCTGGGTTTGGAAAGCGTTTTGGAACAAACCTCGTCCATAGTCTAAGGAGCTGGGACTGGACCCGTTTGTCCTTAATGCACAGCAGGGTTCGAACACCTCACACGAGCCATCAGCACGGTGGATGATGATCCGAGAGCAGTGTGAACTCCTCTGCCCACCAAAGCATTCTACATTCGGAGGCTGTCTGTCCCACAGCTGACGCTTGGACCAAACCGGGTCATCAACAGGACGATGACCCAAAAGAAAAGAACAGAGCTGCTGCTACGGTCCAGTCAGAGCTCAGAGAGCCGTGCATGAATGAACGCTGCAAACCTCGATGAGACGAAGCTGAGTGAACCACAGCAAACCATTAATGCTGATGATAATGGAGCTTCTACAAGCTGCTGAGTCACAGTTTGGTCCTCACAGAGCTGCACAGTCCAAATTTCCATATAATTGTAAATAAAAACCAGTTTCATCTGCATATAAATGGACTTTTTGTTTGAATTGTCGGGGAGCACAGAGGATGGAAGCAGAGGCCCTGCTGCACAGAGACAAATGTGAATTCTTCAAACTGTTTATTAAACTCAGAATTTGCTTTAAACTGTCAGCAGAAACAAAAAAAACATCAACAATTTGAAAAAAAAGGCAGGAGAAGAAACCGGAGTTGGCCCGCCCTCCTCCACCGTATGCCCCACCCTCCACCGCTATCGGCCACCCCCCTACACAACTGACAGTCCCCTCCTCCTCCGATGTCGGTCATTCTCGCGGTCACGATGGTTTGGCTCTCTTGGCTGCTGGAGTTTCACCTGTTCGGGTAGAAACACACCTGGTCAGTTACCTGTTTATCTTCAGCACTGATGACACAGCTTACAATCAGTACTCCGAAGCCCACTCGGTGGTACACAGGACCCCACTCTGGGTTCCGTTTATGTTGCTACACGCTGGAACATTCAAAAGTTGCCATCCAGAGAACACATCCTGGACATGTCCTCCTTTCTGACCAAAACGTCTGTTTCCAAGAGCGACCATCACAGGGCCGGGGTCATTTCCTCTGATGCTGTTATTGAGGTTGTGCAGACGTGGCCATTGATCACATGACGTTCGGCCGTCCGTCAGTGTTGGACTGAAGCTTCAGTCACACGGGCTTAGAGACGACCGTCTGTGAGGGAAATGAGTATTCCTGACCGTGAGTCCCGCTGCAGCCGGCTCAGGTCACTTCTTCAGGAAGAAATGTTTCAATAAACCCGAACATCCAGGTGACATTCAGGACGGACGTCCAGCACATGGACGTGTCTGATATCAGCCAGTTTCAAGAGGTGTGTTTGACTCGCTCATCATCACTTTATTCCACCGCAGCTCAATCGCCACAGAGCACAAACATCTGTAACATCTGTAAAGATAACCGGACTTAAACCTACCGTCTACTGAGCCCTGTGGCACCTCCTGCTGGCTCCTCGTGGTGTAGATGATTCCGCTGGCTGTCCTCCTGGTTTCTGACCACAAACAAACAAAGTGTTTCGTGAGAGGGTTCGTGCTCGCTCACAGGTGCAGGTGCAGCACCGGGTGCTCACCTGCATGCAGCAGAGCGGCTCTGCAGGTGGACGAGACGGCTTCTTTGGCGTCTCCGTCTGACAAACCGAACAGCAGAGCTCTGAGGAGGAGCATCAGGACCACAACACCACACGCAGTAACACACGCAGTAGTACTGCAGTAACACACGCAGTAACACACGCAGTAACACGCGCAGTAGTACTGCAGTAACACGCGCAGTAACACACGCAGTAACACACGCAGTAGTACTGCAGTAACACACGCAGTAACACACGCAGTAACACGCGCAGTAGTACTGCAGTAACACGCGCAGTAACACACGCAGTAACACACGCAGTAGTACTGCAGTAACACGCGCAGTAACACGCGCAGTAGTACTGCAGTAACACGCGCAGTAACACACGCAGTAACACACGCAGTAGTACTGCAGTAACACACGCAGTAACACGCGCAGTAACACGCGCAGTAGTACTGCAGTAACACGCGCAGTAACACACGCAGTAACACACGCAGTAGTACTGCAGTAACACGCGCAGTAACACACGCAGTAGTACTGCAGTAACACACGCAGTAACACGCGCAGTAACACGCGCAGTAGTACTGCAGTAACACGCGCAGTAACACACGCAGTAACACACGCAGTAGTACTGCAGTAACACACGCAGTAACACGCGCTGTAACACGCACTGTAACACGCGCTGTAACACGCGCAGTACTACTGCAGTAACACGCGCAGTACTACTGCAGTAACACATGCAGTAACACACGCAGTAGTACTGCAGTAACACACACGCAGTAGTACTGCAGTAACACGCGCAGTAACACGCGCTGTAACACGCGCAGTACTACTGCAGTAACACACGCAGTAACACACGCAGTAGTACTGCAGTAACACACACGCAGTAGTACTGCAGTAACACATGCAGTAACACACGCAGTAGTACTGCAGTAACACACGCAGTAGTACTGCAGTAACACACGCAGTAGTACTGCAGTAACACACACGCAGTAGTACTGCAGTAACACACGCAGTAGTACTGCAGTAACACACGCAGTAGTACTGCAGTAACACATGCAGTAACACGCGCAGTAACACGCGCTGTAACACACGCTGTAACACGCGCAGTACTACTGCAGTAACACGCGCAGTAGTACTGCAGTAACACACACGCAGTAGTACTGCAGTAACACACACGCAGTAGTACTGCAGTAACACACACGCAGTAGTACTGCAGTAACACACGCAATACTACTGCAGTAACACACGCAATACTACTGCAGTAACACACGCAGTAACACACGCAGTAGTACTGCAGTAACACACGCAGTAACACGCGCAGTAACACGCGCAGTAACACGCGCTGTAACACGCACTGTAACACGCGCTGTAACACGCGCAGTACTACTGCAGTAACACATGCAGTAACACACGCAGTAGTACTGCAGTAACACACACGCAGTAGTACTGCAGTAACACGCGCAGTAACACGCGCTGTAACACGCGCAGTACTACTGCAGTAACACGCGCAGTAACACATGCAGTAACACACGCAGTAGTACTGCAGTAACACACACGCAGTAGTACTGCAGTAACACATGCAGTAACACACGCAGTAGTACTGCAGTAACACACACGCAGTAGTACTGCAGTAACACATGCAGTAACACACGCAGTAGTACTGCAGTAACACACACGCAGTAGTACTGCAGTAACACACACGCAGTAGTACTGCAGTAACACACGCAGTAGTACTGCAGTAACACGCGCAGTAACACGCGCTGTAACACACGCTGTAACACGCGCAGTACTACTGCAGTAACACGCGCAGTAGTACTGCAGTAACACACGCAGTAGTACTGCAGTAACACACACGCAGTAGTACTGCAGTAACACACACGCAGTAGTACTGCAGTAACACACACGCAGTACTACTGCAGTAACACACGCAGTACTACTGCAGTAACACACGCAGTAACACACGCAGTAGTACTGCAGTACTACTGCAGTAACACACGCAGTAGTACTGCAGTAGTACTGCAGTAACACACGCAGTAGTACTGCAGTAACACACGCAGTACTACTGCAGTAACACACGCAGTACTACTGCAGTAACACACGCAGTAGTACTGCAGTACTACTGCAGTAACACACGCAGTAGTACTGCAGTACTACTGCAGTAACACACGCAGTACTACTGCAGTAACACACGCAGTAGTACTGCAGTAACACACGCAGTAACACACGCAGTAGTACTGATGAAGGATACAGGTTGGTGACATCATACGGTCCTCTGAGCTCGAGAGCCTGCAAACAAAAATAAGCGTACTGAGCACGGCCACCAATCAATCAGCGATCAATACAGTCACCGATCACAGACCTTCTGAGCTGCACTGGACAGAATCACACTCTGAGAAAAAACACAAACACAATTTAGTCACGTGAAAGGAAGTCAAGTCGTTGGTACAGGAAGCATTGGAGAAACAGCGCCACCTTTCCTTTGCAGCTCTCCATCAGACTGACGGCGTTGGCGATGGTGTAGCGCCTCATGGTGGAGTCTCTGATGGCTGCAGAGTACGACACCTCGAACACCACACCTCTGTCTATGGCCTACACACACACACACAAACACACACCTTAATAAACAGTCACGTGACGGTCGCAGTAATAATCTGGGTCACGATGCTCGGTCACCCCGTTGATCGGCGCTCTCTTGAAGAAGAAAGGAAGTTTCTCCGTCATCGGCACACAGATGATGTCGATGTCATAAACCATGCAGGCTGCCTGCACACACACACACGCACACACACACAATATACACACATCAGCACCATGATTGGATGCTCAGTTCCAAAACCTCTCATATGCATGTAATGTAACCCTGTGTGTGTGTGTGTGTGTGTGTGTGTGTGTGTGTGTGTGTGTGTGTGTGTGTGTGTGTGTGTGTGTGTGTGTGTGTGTGTGTTACCACACAGCAGTGTTATTTTTACGCAGTGTTCAGGTGCAGCACGAAAAGCCAGATTTATTTTAAAAGTGTGCAAATAAAGCTGATGAAGCAGAAAGTCCTGCAGTCAGTGAACACAGCACAGTGTTTGCGTGTCAGTGAAGCTCACGTGGAAAAGTTTCTCTGAGGTTGGCTGGACAGCGAGCAGGTCGAAGCGACGGTACTCCGGAGCGTTCGGCCTCTGAAAACACACACACACCAAACCATGAATCAGGTTGTCACCCTTCAGATTATCATCCTGTAACCATGGACACGGCTGATGTAATCTGGAATCTCTTTAATTCAACTTTAGCAGAAACCACGGTTGCCTCTAACCACTCGAGTAATCCTGTAATCCAGATATTTAAAATGTACTTTACAGCTGACACAGGCCCCGCCCCCCTCAGCACCCTGCCTTACAGATTGATTATGAAGACGTGATCGATGAGTTTACAGGTTTATGAAACGTCGGAGTTTACAGAACTCACAAAGTGACTCGCGTCTGACATCACCACCGTCAGCCTGTTCAGCACTCTGATTGGACGAGATCGACCCTGCACCACGGGCAGCTGATCGATCAGTTCGTTGATCGGAGTCGGGGTGGGGATCTCCTGCAGGAAGGAAGTGACACAAAATAAACATCTGAAGCTACGGATGCTTTTTGTTAAAAACTAGCCACAGATGTTTTATTTATTGATTGCTAATCAGACAGGTTCAACCTGAATATTAATTCCACGGTTTCTGTGCTGTTCCTGAACGCAGCGCAGCAGGTGCACTCACCTGTTTCTTCTTGGCTGTGGGCTCAAATACGTAGTTGAGGGCGATGGTGGAGAACCCGACTGCAGGAGGACAGAAACACATGTGTGAGGGCTGGAAGGTTTTCACCGTGCGATGCAACGCATCTGAGCAGGAGGCGGCTGATAATCACTGACAACTGCATAAATGTCACGGACACACTCACAGCAAGAGGAACCTCTAAAACGGCCCGTTTTTTGAATGGAGTCTGGTGTAAACGCTGCTCACAGATTACATCTGCACCTTGGCTTACTTGATGCTGAGTCAGATTTCTGCGTTAAATCTTTTTCATTTTGTTTCAACTAAACTCGTAAAACCGTTAAAAATTGCAGATTTTTGAATGGAGTCTGGTTTGGCTGTTGTTTGTTGTTTTGGGTGTAAAGCTGATCATTGAAACTTGACTGACAGGACGTTTCACTAATAATAAAGTGACCGTGAGAGGCTGAAGACATCAAACCCTCCTCAGTGACAGGTGGAGGGCATCAGAGAGGAGGTGAGACTGGTTCAGGTGTTACTGAGAGATGAGATCAGTGAGGATGAGGACATTTACAGGAGGAAGCAGGAGTGGAAACTCCAGCAGAACAGCATGAGAGAGCAGAGGAGGGTGAGGGCAGAGGTAAGGAGTGAATGTGTTGTTCACCAGATTTACACTGCAGGTAAAACTCCTCCCCCTACAGCCTTACCTGTAGTCAGCCTGCAGTCCACAGCCACACCCCTTCCCCACCTGTCACTTTCACTCACAACCAGGTTCAGAGACAAACGAGAAGACTCCACTCAGCCAGGTCTGCTGGACCAGCCGGCGAGCACCATCAGGCCGACCCTCCTGGGTGATCAGCTAACAGTGATGCAGGTGGATCCCCTGGTGTCCTGGATTGTTGTTACCTGTTGTTACAGGAAGACCACAATATGTGCGTCTTCCACAGTGTGTGTCTGACAAGGTGATCGGCACCACAGGGGACCGTTCTCTCCCCTCCACACCACAGACTTCAGCCACTGCACACAGACCTCCATCATCAGTAGGGTTTCTAATGACTCTGCGGTGGTTGGATGCATCGGTGAGGGTGATGAGTCAGAGTACCGGGCTGTGGTCGACTCCTTTGTGACGTCACACAGAATCATCTGCAGCTCAACGTGGCAAAGACCAAAGAACCGATTGTGGACTTTAGGAGGACCAGGAAACCTGTGACCCCTGTTTCAATCCAGCGTGAGGACGTTGTGGAGGACTAGAAATACCTCAGAGTGCACATAGATAATAAACTGGACTGGGTTAAAAACAGCACTGCCCTCTACAGGCAGGGCCAGAGTCGTCTCTGAGGTCCTTCAACATCTGCCAGACAACGCTCAGGATTTTCTACGAGTCTGTTGTGGTCAGTGCATCCTCTGTGCTGTTGCACACTGGGCCAGCAGGTTGAGGGTTGCAGAAGCCGACAGACTCAATAAACTGATCACAAGGCCAGTAATGTTGTGGGGAGGGTACTGGTCTCCCTCAGGGTGGTGTCTGAGAGGTGGATGTTGTACAAAATAAAGACAATACTGGACAATACCTCCCACCCACTCCATGACATGCTGGCCAATCACAGGAGCACGCTCAGTGAGAGACAGATTATCCATAACGCACCTGCATCTAACACACTGTGATAGTTACAGCCTCACTATCAGAGGAACGAAGTCCGCAGGACAAGAGTTGCTCGATGTTAACACTTATACATTTACTGTGTGTAACTGATTATGGAGCTGTTTGTTCTAAGCTGTATTATGTTACTTAGTTCAGTGTGTTACGGCTCTGACTCGGAACAACTGCGACCACATAATTAAAATCATCAGTCTCTCGGGAATAGAGGGTACAGACTTTAGTTTACATTTCTGCAAACCGCGGAGAAACCTTAAAATGACTGTTTTTTTTAATGGAGTCTGATGGAAAACTTCTTGCCTGCCCTTTTCCACCAGACTCCATTCAAAAAACAGTCATTTTTAAAAGCCGCTGGTCCCGGAGACAGGAGCGTTACGTTCCCGCGGCTGAGCAGCGGCAGGCCGGCGAACAGAGCGTTGTCTGCGGCCGCGGACACTCACGGTGAGCCGCCGTCTCCACGACGCTGCGCAGGTCGCTCCTGTCCGGGAGAAACGACACGTTCAGGTCCATAAACACAGCCATGATGCCTCCGTCCGCCGTTCCACCACGTGTGCGCAGCCGCAAAGACTGCTGTGAACAGCAGTCCTCACGTCACAGCCGGAAGTAGCATTAAAGTCTTTTTTTTTTTTAATTAAACTTTATTTATAAACAACAGTATAACATACAAGGCACCATCATTAATCCGATTATGTTACATCCTCGGTTGAGCATTATAGCAAAACAAACAAACAAACAAAACGAACAAAAAAAAACCCCAAAACAACAACAATAAGCACAAAGTTAAAAGAGTTAGCACAAAAAGAAAGAACAGTCATTGAAGGATTCGAACCAAAGGCAAAAACTAACGTGCAAAAAAAGGGCAGTCGAGATTATAAAATAGGGAGGTTTTTTGTTTTGTTTTTTAACATAGGTTAAACTCTTTAAATAAAACAACAAGTTTATGGGCTTTCTTGTTATTCACAAGTTTCAGCGATTTAGCCCAGAGTCTAAAGTCATTCAGCCATCTGTTTATACATGGTTTAGCTTTAAAGTATCTGCATTTGTGAATAAAAAATTTTCCCATTAACAAAATCGTCCTAATCAACAGGTCAAAATCTGCATTCTCAGCAAGTATTCCAAATTTTATTACTGTCACCGTCAAATGTGGTAACTGAATTCTCCTGGACTGTAGCCAGCTCCACATGTCAGTCCAGAAGGAGTGCACTGATTCACAGTTGAAAAACAAGTGATCCAGACTTTCAATATCATTTTCACAAAATGTGCAGGCGTTCACATCTAAATTAAATTTCCGTCTTAAGAATTCATTGGTTGGATAAACCTCATTAATGATTTTAAAGTGAACCTCTTTTGCTTTAGGAGAAAGAGGAAGTGAAATATATTTTTTTCTTATCGCCTTAACCTCCATGGTCTCAAATTCTTTAAGGATATAATTTCTTTTAACCGGATTAGGGCAAATTTCGTTTATCAAAATATTCCTGATCACTTTGTTTGTAAACCTGCTGTCACCAAATTCAACTCCAGCTATGCAGAGCTGCCTCAGTCCAGGAGAAATTTTAGAGTGCACAATATCTTCTTTTATCATTGATCTCAAAGGGACTGGGATGGCTTTCACTAGGGATTTATATCTCTTAACAGTACATCTTACATCAAATTTCTCACAAAACGTCTCATGTTTTAATAAGACCCCATTATCATCCATAAAATGAGCTACAGCCCAAATCCCTTTAGATCTCCATTCATCCACGTACACAGATTTCCTACACAAACGGATATACCTGTTGTTCCATATAGGGGTATTGTGAGGAGTAAAGTTATGTTTGTAGATTAATTTCCAGTAGAGAAGGACCTGCTGATGGAAAGCTGAGAGTTTAACAGGTAACGAACTGCAATCAAAGTCACAACATAACAAAAAGTCTATTCCACCCATTTTGCCAAAAATCACACTGGGAATAATGTTCCAAAAGGAATTTTTGTTCCTAATGAAAGATCTTAACCATTTCAATTTTAAGTAGCATTAAAGTAGTTTTTACCGCACTGATAGTGATGGGAATTCAAGATCTTTTTAGAGAACTGGGTCTTTCGGCTCCCAATGGGCTCTTTGGGTTGTTTTGTTGCTTTAATTAATTTATTATCATCAACAATATAAAAATATGCACAAAAGGAATTACTAATGTTAAAAAAACGTGGTTTTATTTATTTATGTTTATATATAAATATATAGGGTGGCCCCTGGAGACAAAGCAGAGGGAGAAAGAGAGCCAAGGACAACAACAAGAGACAACATCGTCACATTAGAAAGGTATAGTAATCATCCACAATTATTTTCAGTTGCAGATGATAAAGGATTCAGAAAGTTTATCCATGCAGTGAATCCTATGTATGCAATTCCAAGCAGGAAAACACTCTCCCAAAAAATAATCCCAGGCCTGTATGACAGAGAATGTGCATCTTCTTTTTGTTTTCATAGTTTAATTTATATTTAATTGTGTTCTGGTTTGCAGTGTTTTGTGTTGTTTCACTTTAAATTTGTTTCATCTCCAACTGAAAATAGTTGTGGATGATTACTATACCTTTCTAATGTGACCTTGTTGTCCCTGCCTCTCTCTCTCTCTCTCTCTCCCGCTCTGTTCCTGTGCTACTGCGAGTGTAACTACCGCCCCTCCCCCCTCTGCTCAGCGCAAAGCACAAGGCTCGCGTGCAGAGTGAAGCGGAAAAAAAGTGCGAGAGAGAGGCTGAGAGAGAGAGAAAAAAACCCACGGCTCGCGATAAGGAGCCAGTCGCGTCGGTCACTTCAAAGAGTCGGCTCTAAGAGCCGTTTCGCTCGCGACCGACACATCACTATTGTCTGAAGTGAAAATTGAATATGAAACCTTTATTTATTCAAACTGTGAAACACTGGAAATAAAGTTTAAACAGACAGTTACTGATGGATGTTCAGCCCTGTCAGAGCCACGCTTGTCCACAGTAACCACACTGGCCCCAGTACAATAATAACATTCAAATAATGACGCAGCAAACAGTGACATCATATCCCAATTATGTTCATTATATCACATTAATGTTTTCTATCGTCTAATTAATATAATATTATACTTTACACACAGTTTTATTTTTAAATACATTTACATTTTAGTTATATCATAACTGATCATAAGCGATGAATTACATGCATGAATCATAATATAATTATAATTCCTGTAAGTGCGGTGTTTTTCCTGCAGGGGGCGGTAGTTTGCTTGCTGTTATTGTCGTCAGCAACATGAAAATATGAGCAGAAGAAGAAGCTGTAGCGTCAGCAGCTCCACGGGAAAGAAAGAGACTCACACCAGACTCCGTTCAAAAAGTGGCAGATTTAAGGTCAGAGCTGCAGCTTTAATACAAGAACTGTGTGTGTAACTGCAGACGGTTACTGCAGGTTTCAAGGTGGAGGCTCCCACTGCTGTGGGTGGAGTTAAAGGGCAGATCACGTGGTGATTGGCTCCAGCAGAGTCCAGGCCGTGATCAGCAGCTTTTACAGCAGCTGGTTGGTTATTGGGTGAGTGGGTCTAACCTTTGATCTTGTTATTCTGAATAACACAGTACATTTGTTTCCAAGGCAACTGACATTAAAACAAAATGCTCCTCTCCTTCCTGCACTGCATGCTGGGAGTGTGAGTGAGTTTGTTTGGGCTGTATTTCAGAAGTTTACACCCTGTGGTTGTTCATTGGTTAAAGGTAAGATAAGTTTATTTCACTGGGTTGTGTAGAATGAGGAGTTTGAGTTAACAGTTCACTGTTGAGCTGGACACAGACCAGAACATGGCAGAGAACGAATTAACCCAGGAATTAAAATATACTCATGAGTCAAAGTGACGAGTGTCACTGTAACAGCAGTGATAAGGTCAGCAACATCACCTGTGGGCTTCATCATCGGACCATCGTGCAGCAGTAGCACCGCAGCGGTGCTCGCATTAACAGTTCAGTGTTCATGATGAGATTCTGTTAAGCTTTTAGTCTTTTTTGGAGCCAGTGGGTGTCGAGGAAAATCCCTTGAAGTCGTTAACTCAGTGGGAAATCAGGAAAACTTGAATGAGAATCTTTTGTCTCTATATCAGCTACAGGAGGGAACAGTGGACTCTGGGAAATTTGTTTTTCCAGGAAACTGTTTTTCCTGCTCCTCCACCACTGCAACAAAGCTTCGTTACTCGGTCCTCTGCAGTCCAAGTGGTGCGGTGCTTTTAGCAGCAGGTTCTCCGAGAGGCAGCTGGAGGTTCGTGTGCAAGCCTCCGCTGCAGAAACGTAGTGGCTCTGCAGTGGGGGGTGGTCCATGGGTCCACCCTGCTACATTAGTGGGGTGGATGTCCCAGCTACATCACTCCAGCAGCGGCGCTGAGAGTGCTCATATTCCCCTCCCAAATACAGCAGCACAGCAGCCTTTCCAGCTTTCTCATTGGTCAGGCAAAGATGGGATTCATGCTAACTAGGAGAAAGAAAACGAGGTCCACAGATGTTGACCTCCAGGGTCTGACTGCTTATGAAACGGCGGCACATCCACATGTTTCTGTGAAGACTGAACTCTGATGCTGTGCGTCTGTGAACACGTGCAGTAATATTTTCCCCTCTTTCTTTGTGTAACTGTTGACAAAGAGTTGTTTCAAAAGTCAAAGGTCAGAGGTCAAAGGTCTCCTCCTCTCTGAGGTCGTCAGTCACAGGTCCACACTGTCGGACTCTCTGGTGTCAGACCACAGACGCCGTACCTGAGCGTTTGTCCTTCAGAGAATCAGGTGTGGAGGTCATCTGCTGTCACCTGTCTGCAGGTAGGAGACCCCGCCCACATCAGAGCCATGCTGAGACCTCTGAGGCTCCTCCTCTCAGGCCTGAAAACGCAGCCGAGCCGCTGCTGCTCCAGCTTCGTGTCCAGGATGAGGTAACTCGTTATTTTGCTCGATTACTGATCGATCAGTCGGTCGATCGATGGGCTGATCAGCTGATCTGTCCTTTCAGGTATGTGAACAGGCTGAAGGAGGACGACGAGGCGTGCGCGGCGGCGCTGAAGGATGGCTCCATCTTCCTCTTCCACCGCTTGTCTCCTCTGCTGCGACGCCCCGACGCCAGAACCTTCAGCCCAGCAGCTTTCACCTGCTCAGGTACAGAACCGAGACCGAGCGAGCAGCGCTGAGGACCTGACAGTCCGGTGTGATTCCTGCTGAGACGCTTTTTCGTGTTCCAGATGTGCAGTTGGTCCTACAGAGGCTCGGTTCAGACGGGTCGCAGCTGAAGGAGGCAGTTCTGATTGGCTGTTCTGAGCAGAACCAGGCTCAGTTCTGTCTGGATGTCGGTGAGAACGATTGAAATCCAGATCCCTGCATTTTGAGCTCGCCAGCGCCATGTTCCTGACTCTGGAGGTTCTGGTCTCTGTTCAGGAGAACTGGACCAGGCGGCGGTGGAGGAAGCCTCTCAGGGGACCTTCATCGATCTGAGGAAGGCCTTCTTTCTGCTGCCCGCAGCTGAGGCGCCTCTAGTGTCCAAGGTGAGTGACTGCAGCTGACCTCTGATACCCACCTGTTCGGTTCTGGTACCAAATCAGGAACGTTTCAACACAGTCCCACCAAACCGATACTGATACCGCCCCAGTAGAAGAGTCACACAGTAGTCTGTGTGTCCTGACCCTGCAGGGTCAGGCGCTGCTGCGTTGGCATCAGACCAGCAGGTTCTGCGGCGCTTCGGGCCAGCCGACTCAACGAAACCGAGCAGGCAGCCAGAGGTTCTGCAGCAGCAGCTCCACCGTCTACTACCCGAAGGTAACGTCCTCGGTGCAGAACTGAACCAGAACCGAGCCGGGTCTGACTGTTTGTGTCTACAGATGTCTGCGGTGGCGGTCGCTCTGGTGTCTGATGGGAGTCGGTGTCTGCTGGGCCGCCAGCCATCCTTCCCACGTGGACTCTACAGCGCTCTGGCCGGCTTCTGTGACATGGGTCAGACTCACCCGTGTGTGTGTAGAACTCACCCGTGT
The DNA here is from genome assembly GCF_963969265.1 of Rhamphochromis sp. 'chilingali'. Taxonomy (NCBI): domain Eukaryota; kingdom Metazoa; phylum Chordata; class Actinopteri; order Cichliformes; family Cichlidae; genus Rhamphochromis; species Rhamphochromis sp. 'chilingali'. The sequence continues at coordinate 30,334,468 of NC_137950.1, forward strand.
GTGTGTGTTTGTGTGTGTGTAGAACTCACCTGTGTGTGTGTGTGTGTGTGTGTGTAGAACTCACCTGTGTGTGTGTGTGTGTGTGTGTGTGTGCGTGTGTGTGGTCCCAGGTGAGACTCTGGAGGAGGCGCTCTGCAGGGAGGTGGCGGAGGAGGTGGGTCTGGAGATCCAGAGCATCTCCTACAGCTCCTCGCAGCACTGGCCGTTCCCGCACAGCTCCTTCATGCTGGGCTGCCACGCCTTGGTTAGCCCCACCCACACTCAGGTGAGTTCACAGGTGATTATTGAGGTTGTGTAATCAGGACGAGGAGAAGCGAGCTCGGAGCTCCTCGTACTCAATGATGTAGTGTCATGTGACCTGCTCTCGTTTCATGTGCAGCTGAGCGTGGACAACTCAGAGCTGGAAGATGCTCGCTGGTTCACCATGGACGAAATCACCCGCGCCCTCCAGGTGAAAGCTCCGCCCAGGAGAGGCGACCCCCCCATCATCTGGCTTCCTCCGAAACACGCCCTCGCCAACCGCCTCATCAGGGAGTGGGTGGAGCAGCAGCGGCAGAGTGAGGGCGGAGAGTGATGGAGGCGGAGTTCCAGTCGGAGTCATCAGATCACACCTGAAACACGGATGTTTCACCTCCGCTCCTGAGATCTCACAGTTCAGAAGTCCATTCAGATTCTCTGATTTTAGCCTCCTTCACAGATCTAACCTGTGATCTTATTGAAAGAAACTTTTAATGTGAAAAACATTCAGTCAGTCACGACAGGAAGCAGCTCGTGGTCTCTGACCTGCTGATGTTTCCTCCAAACTGGTTTTAATTTTCAATAAAAATCCCAGAATGGAAAAAAGCTAGTGCTCGGTTTCTTTTGTCTGAGAAAGAATCAGCAAACACCAGCGTTCACTCATCAAACGTCCGATTTAACAAACGAGCTGGCCGAGGGGCATTCGAGGCCGCGGTGGCTCACCTGTCCAGGTTTACCTGAGGGCTCGCAGGACAGACATGAACTCGGGTGGAAGAGAAACATTTTCACTGCCCTGCTTCTGCTCAACTTTTATTTTGGTATTTCCTGTGAAACACTGGAGGGGCGTGATTGATCACTCTTCTTCTGTGGTATCTGTCCTCCGGGCTCACTCAGGATAAAGCAGTTTGTGATGACAGGTTTGCTCTGCTCGTCCTCAGAGTGTGAGGAAGCTCCCAGGATAAATGAGTCAGTCTGGTTTGTGAGATTCGTATCAGGACGATAAATAAATGAGACCGACCGCCCTGCGTGCAGCTTTGACCCAGAGTGGCAGCACTGCTGAGAGCTAAACATGGTCTTCTCTGTACACCAAAGATTTCTGTTTATCCATCATGTTTCTGATTGGATGGCTGTAAATGGAAATAGAGCAAAACGGTTTTTATTGAAAGTGTTTATTTGTTTGATTTTTAGATGAAAAAATAAATATTTAGCTACTCGTTGGAGGCACAAACCGTAACGTGTAACCTGATCCAGCCCAGAAACAGGCGGAACGACAGTCAGACATCCGTGAGCGCTGTCCGGATCACAGTTAGAAACGGAAGCTGCTTCCTGTTTGAACCGGAAGCCAGAGCAGCTCTTGGTGCAACCCCCCGTGTAGTTCGGGTCTGTGGGTCGGATCAGACTGGACTCTCGGTTCTTTCCTCCGGGCCCTCTGTCCTCTGAGTAACCGCTGAGAGCGGCCCGAGGTCCCGCTGATGGTCGGCAGGGCTCCGCGGCCTGTCAGCCCGCAGGATGAGCTTCTCCGCCGGCCTCCACACACAGCTGGCCGCCGTCATGGAGTCCCTCGTCCACGCTGCAGTGGCGGAGCTGAAGAAGCTGGTGGAGGCCGGAGAGGAGCCTACTGTGCTGGCCAGAGAGAGGACGGAGAGCCGCGAGAGGATGGTGAGGAGCGAGGACTGCCTGGTCGTTTGTTTTAATCAATTTTAAATCCTGCTTTTTATTTGTTCTTGTTTCTAATGTCTCTGTAAAGCACTTTGAATCACCTTGTTGTTGAATTGTGCTATACAAATAAACTTGCCTTGGTGTGGCGGTGTAACTGGTTGCCCAGTGTAGCTGGTGTGGTGGTGTGACTGGTGGCCCAGACTGTAGCTGGTGGTGGTTGTATAGTTTTGACCGTTGTCATGGTGACGGGGTGTGACCTCTGACCTCAGGTGCTGTTCGCCTCCATCATGGAGACTCTGGGGAACGAGGCTCTGGGGAAGATCCTCAACCTGCTGGATGAAGTCGGGCTGACGGCGGAGCCACCATCGGGCCGCGGCGCCCGGCGACTGCAGACGAGCGTACTCAACGTGCTCAGCAACGCCCATATAGGTAAGTATTGGCCCCGCCCAAAGACTCCACCCCCGAGCCTCAGTGACATCACCCTCACTGTGTTATGTTTGTGGCAGAGCTCGAGCACTCGTATGGACTCCGGCAGCAGGGCGGTGACTCAGCCACGCCCCCTAAGGTAAGCCTGCTGCTCTGGCTCACCTGTGCTGCGTTCACTGACCGTGACTGAGTGTATGTATATGTGTCCCTGCAGACCAGTTCGAAGGAGGAGGAGCAGGAGACGCCGCTGGTGCTGGCGGTCACCATTAAGGACGAGCACGGGAACATCAACCTGGGCGCAATCGCAGAGAGTGAGTGCTCGACCGCGGCAGGAAGTATGCCCGCATGTGTGATGGTCTGATCAGCTGTGCTTATTCTCTCAGGAGCCGAGGTGGAGGCGGCCCCACCGGACGAGTCGGAGCGGCTGTTGTCCCCATCGACGGTGACGAGCCCGGCGGGCTTCGTGCTGGAGAGCGTCACCTGGAAGTACTTCACATGCACGGCGTGCGGGAAGTCCTTCTCATCTCAGAGCAACCTCAATACGCACCTGCGCGTGCACACGGGAGAAAAGCCATTTTTGTGCAGCGTGTGCGGCCGCGCCTTCCGCCAGCGGCAGGGCATGCAGAGCCACATGCGCACGCACACGGGCGAGCGGCCCTTCGAGTGCCCCCAGTGCGGCAAACGCTTCTCCAAGCAGGGCCAACTGAAAGCGCACGCCGTCGTGCACACGGGCGAGAAGCCGCACGCCTGCGACCAGTGCGGCCGCCGCTTCAATCTGCCGCAGAACCTGCAGCGCCACAAGCGGACGCACGCAGGCGCCAAGATCTTCGTGTGCAAGGCATGCGGGAAGGGATTCACGCGCGCCGTCACGCTGCGCACGCACCAGCTGATCCATAGCGGCCAGAAGCCGTTCAGGTGTGAGCAGTGCCACAAAGCTTTCCGGCACGCCGTCAACCTCAGGAACCACCAGCGCACACACAGCGGCGCCCGCCCCTTCGCCTGCGACCTCTGCGGGAAAAGCTTCCGGCAGGCGGTGAACCTCAAGATCCACCGCCGCACGCACACGGGCGAGCGGCCCTTCTGCTGCCGCCAGTGCGGGAAGACGTTCAGCCAGCAGAGCAGCCTGATCTCGCACGGGCGCACGCACTCCGGCGAGAAGCCGTTTGCGTGCGGTGCCTGCGACAAGAAGTTCAACAACAGCAACAGCCTGAAGCTGCACACACGCGTGCACACGGGCGAGAAGCCGTATGCCTGCGACGTCTGCGGCAAGAGCTTCAGCCAGGGCAGCCACCTGCGCACGCACAAGCGCCACCTGCACGCCGGTGGGAAGCAGTACATCTGCGACCGCTGCGGCAAACGCTACGCCGACCAGCGCAACCTGAAGCTGCACAAGTGCGGCTACGCCTGAAGGGCCCGGAGGGCTTGAGTGTGCAGGGGGCGGGGCCTCTGATTTGGCAAACAGACTCTGTCCACCTGCTGCCTTAATGGGACGGAGCGCCGCTTCGGCTTACGCATGACGTCATCACTGAGGTCACTGTGAACACTGATAATACTCAGATGTGAACTTTAATTTGAAAAGGTTTTGATGACATGAAGTGACCTTTCAAAATAAAAGAAAACGTTTATTTTTGTTCTGAAATGTTTGTTTATCATTTTTATAAAGTGACGTAAGAAGACAAACATCCTGCAGGACGGATCCATGAATAATAATAATAATAATCAAAAAGTGTTGGTGATCAATCTGAGGAGCACGAGGTGAGAGACTGCAGCTTCCTGTTTCATCAGCAGGTGCAGCACACCTGTCAGCACATTTCTGAGGCCCATCCAGAATAAAGTATAAAAAGTTAATGAGAAAAATAAATGGTAATACTTTAAAAGGTGGGGGCATGGTCACAGAAGGTGGTTTGGGTGTGATGTCAGCGAGCGCCGCACAGAACGCCGCCGTCCTGTGAATCGCAGGTGATCAGGCTGGTCCCTCACACCAGCACGCCTTCAAACACTCAAACTTTATTAGCACAGCAGCTGTTTCACACATCCACAGCTCCCTGATCCACCAAGTGTGTGTCTGATGTCAGGTTAGCCCTCCTTTATAAAGTCAGCTGTTGGTACAATAATCAATGTGACTGGTCAGCTGTTGGTGGCCCCGCCCCTTTATGTGATGGCCAGCTGAGCGCCACGTGAGCCCGGGGGCAGAGAAACTGCACCCAGGTCAGTTTCACGCCCACAGCAGGAGTCTGATCTTTGATCCGTTTCTGGTCATTCACAAAGTGTATTTTAGTAAACTTCAGGTGTCAGCCTGCAGAGCAGGTGAAGGGTCATCCTCCAGCTGTTTGTTTTTTTTAACTTTATTTAACAAACAATGAGTATACAACATACGAACAGATGAAGTATACAAAACAACAAAATGAACACACAAAGCCAGGGGTAAATAGAAAAAAGTAACAATTATAAGAATACATGCAAAAATTCACATACATGTATTGTTTTGAGCGTTTTTGTTGGTGGAGTCTGATATTGATTGTATGTATATTTCCACATCCTTAAAATAATGACAGAAATATGGTGTTTTGTTAGTAAACTTACATTTATGGATAAGAAATTTAGCTAAAAGTATTTATCATAAAAAAACATTTATCATTCTTCTTGGGGAACTTAAAGAAACAAAACATTTTCCCATCGTAAAGAAAACTCCCTTAAAATATGGACAATGACAAAACCCTCCAGCTGTTAGTCTACTGAATGCGCAGTCATCACGTGTTCCGTGTCACATGAACTACTCCACCTCAGGTCCTCAAGAACGTTTCAAGGTCCTGAAAGGTGCATAGAGAACACGTCCAGGAAGCATGGCAGGACCTCAGGGAGTCTGAATCCGAGGGAAAATAATCAGATTACACACACACACTTTTTCTCTTGAGTCTGTTTGAAGCAACATCGGTAAATCTCCCCGTGGAGGCCTCGCGGAGAGCCGTAGGTGTCTGAGGCGCGCTCCAGTCCAGCAGAAAAAAACTGGTCCTGTCCTCCGGCCGCGGGGGGCGCTGTCCTCTCGTCACAGAAGGGCGGTTACTTTTCTGTTTCCGGGTTTTTGGAGAGCAACGTGTGGAGGTAACCCGCATCTCGGCACCAAAACACTCCGAACCAAAGTGACCGAGCGGGAACGACTGTAGTCCGGCCAGACACATCGGAGACACCGGAACGTCCTGCAGCCATGGGCCCGGTGAGTGAGAGGCTTAAATCCGCCGTTTAATGAACGGAGTCTGGTCTGAGAGAACAAACATGCTCAAAGCGTCTGTGTCCTCACAGCCCGAGTCCACAGAAAACCCACGATTTTAGAGTCAGACTCATTTTAAAACAGCTCCCGGGTGTTCAGAGGGATACCAGAGCCCCAAAATAACGGCGCATTGAACGGAGTGTGGTCCGAGCACACACGGTGATGGCGCCTCCATCAGAGCCCGCTGCTGCTTTACGCCTGACAACATCACAAACGGTCACGTGGAAGGACTCAGTGTCTGATGGTCTGCCCCGAGTCAGCCACTCTGTGTCCCACTCAGGAAAGAAACACACCTCATCATCCACCCAGCTACGTAGCACATGTAGTGTCCTGTAGTACCAGGCAGTATGAGGTAGTACTGTGTAGTATTTATTTATTTTATTTAGGACAGTGCATGTTAATGAACATAAATGTAAAAAAAAAATTTACATGAATGTAAACATGCCAGATTATAGCCAAAGGCTAACTTCCATCTGTTGTCCTTAAGCATAAAAAAATAGACATAATAATTCATAAAAATTCATCATTCATTCATAATAAAAACTCCATCACCAAACTCACACATACACACCATTCTGTTCCCAAATAAAACATTAAAACTATACAACTCATACATGATCACACACTTGATTTGTCCATAACCAGTTTTTAACCTTTGCCTTAAACAAACTGAGTGTAGAGCATTCTCTAATGGGTTGAGGAAGACTGTTCCACAGATGGCCTCCTGGACAGAGAGGACGTTCTGCCCAAATGCTGTCCGTCTGTGGGGTATAAACACGTCTCCTCAGATTGTAGCTCGAGTGGTCCTGTCTGAGCTTTCTTTATGCCTAATGAACTGCTTTAGTGGTGGTGGAGCAAGGGAGTGTAAGACTTTATATATTAAACTCACTCTTTTAAGTTTCACTAAGTTATTGAAGTTCAGTAATTTATGTTTTTTAACACATGACAGTGGTGGTGGGAGGTCGGTTTTTTGTCAAGTAGTTTTAAACTTCTTTTATAAATGTTTTCAATAGTTTTAAGTGTTGTTGGACAAGCAAGTGACCAGGACGTCAAACAGTAGTCCATATGAGAGATGATCATTGAGTAAAAATAAGTTTTTGCAACATTCATATTTAAATTATTACGTATATGATTAAAATTTTGATTATTAAATTTAAGTACCTGGGACTGAGGTAGTACTGTGTAGTGCGAGGTAGGGCTGCCACAAACGATTATTCTGATAGTCGACTAGTCACCGATTATTTTTGCGATTAGTCGACTAATCAGATCATCATCCACTGGACGTAAAACTACAGCTTATTGCACCAGCAGCATCTGCTCTTATATAACTATCATTAGCTTACAGCTTTAAGTGTTTCAGGTCTGTGCTAACTAAAAATAAAGACAAGATGATAGTTTATTACATTTTAATGAAATTTGCAGATTGTTTCGGTGAAGTTTAATAAACTCCTTGCTATCTAAAATATAACAGGACACCGGAGTAAATTCTGCAGCATCTCACACTTCTGATAATCAGCTGTCTGCTTGACGTTTATTCAGCTGTGTAAAAACTATAACTTTAATCTCAGACAAACCGATTTACTCAGGAACAAATAAAATACTGAAAAAAGCCAAACAATAACATTTTTACGTTATCTAAGTGACTCATATATCATGTTTAACCTGAGTAGCGAAAGACGGCGGTGGGTTTGAAAACGATTTGCTGGGAGTCCGGTGTTCTCACGGCGCTAGTGACCTAGCCCCCGGCTAGCTATCGAGCTAGTGGGTAACAGACGTCTCCGAAAACGTCGGAGCGCTTTTGAAAATATGCGGTGTCTTGATAAACTGAGCCGATATTTGAGGTTTACACAGCTACATTCTCCATGAAAATATGTTAAACGTTTATTTTGTGACCCAGAAAGAATAATAAGAGTAATATTAAAACTAACTAGCTGCCGCCATTGTTGGAAACTACGGAGCCCCGCAGGGGACATGGGAGAAAAAAAAATTAGGGAGAAAAAAAAAATTAAGACGGACTTTTGCGAGATCTCGCAAAACTCCAACAATGGCGGCAGCTACTTAGTTGTAATATTACTCTTTTTGGGTCACAAAATACACTTTTAAGATATTTTGAGGCGTGAATGTAGTTGTGTAAACGTCAGATACCTGCTCGGTTTACAAGACATCACATATTTGCAAAAGTGCTCCGACGTTTTTGGAGATCTGACACCCACTAGCTCGAAGCTAACGGGCGGTCGAGACCTACTACAGCCGGGAGGAACACCGCTTTCCCAGCACATCGTGCCTCGACCTCCCGGTCGGCTTCGAGCTGGCGGCCTCCGAAGAATGCGGCTAAAACTTTTGCGAGCTCTCGCAAAAGTCCGTCTTAATTTTTTTTTTTTCTCCCATGTCCCCTGCGGGGCTCCGTAGGAAACTGAGCTGGGCTGCGCTATGAATTCTGGGACACAGCTTCTTCTTCTTCGGGGTTTAAGGGCAGCTGACATCCTTGTACATGCAGTGCTGCCATCTTCTGTTTCAGTCCGTTATTACACTCTTAATTCCTGCTATTATTCCTGCGTCTTTTGTGATCTTACAAAGCTTCAAACGACGCGTCGACTATTAAATCAGTCGTGACTAGTCGACTAATCGTGGCAGCCCTAGTGTGAGGTAGTACTGTGTAGTGTGAGGTAGTACTGTGTAGTGCGAGGTAGTATTGTGTAGTGCGAGGTAGTACTGTGTAGTGCGAGGTAGTATTGTGTAGTGTGAGGTAGTACTGTGTAGTGGGAGGTAGTACTGTGTAGTGTGAGGTAGTATTGTGTAGTGCGAGGTAGTACTGTGTAGTGGGAGGTAGTACTGTGTAGTGCGAGGTAGTATTGTGTAGTGCGAGGTAGTACTGTGTAGTGCGAGGTAGTACTGTGTAGTGCGAGGTAGTATTGTGTAGTGGGAGGTAGTATTGTGTAGTGCGAGGTAGTATTGTGTAGTGGGAGGTAGTATTGTGTAGTGGGAGGTAGTACTGTGTAGTGCGAGGTAGTACTGTGTAGTGCGAGGTAGTATTGAGGCGGCAGAGCGTCTGAGCGCCACGCCCACAGTGAGTCCAGTAAATCAGCAGCTCGACGCTGAGTTTGTCTCTGATTGGTCGGTTTAGAGTCGGTCACACAGCGTCAGGTGTTCACAGGATCCAAGCCAGAGCCTCCATGGACCGTGACATCATTGCTGAACACCTCTCCTTCTTTCCTCTGACGCTCCGCAGCCTCGCTCGAAGAAGCGGCGGCCGACGTTTCGCCGCCTGCTGAAGACGAGTGGCGTGAAGCTGGAGAACAAGCTGAAGAACCGCCAGCTGAAGCAGCAGAACGTCGCCAAGAAGCAGCGCAAGGAGCAGAAAAGGCTGAGGCAGGCGGTGAAGGGCGCCGTCGGCGAAACGCCCCGCCCCCTGGAGATGTACAGGAAGAGACCAGGTGAGCGGCAAACGATCACGTGATTACTAACGTCTGCTGTAAACCAATCAGAGACCAGAACTGTCTGACCCTGCTCCTGCTCGTACAGAGGAGGAGGAGGAGGAGGAGGAGGAGTTTCTGGAGAGCCTACCCACAGACATGATGGAGCAGGAAGACCTGCAGCAGATGACCGCCATGGCTCGCCAGGCGTCCTTCATCACCAGGGACCTGTCGTCATGGTAACTCCAACACACACACACACAAACCATATTTAGATACAGAAGCAGGTGTGATGCACAGTGACTGAGGTGCGTTTGTGTGGTGCGGCGGGGCGTCCCAGCGGGCCGGTGCATGGCGGGAAGAAGCGGAAATCGGACGTAGCTCGCAGCTACGAGAAGGTTCCCAGGAAGATGGCGAGGACGGAGGAAAAGGAAGTGATCCACCTGCTGCCGATCAAAGACAAGACGGGCGTGATCCCACAGAGCGTCGAGAGGGGTACGGCGTGCTGCGTTGATCCCTGATCAATCTGATTGGTTCTGTGCGGCTGTGTCGAAACGTCTCCCTCTGTTCTTTCAGTGGTGGAGAAGCAGCCGGAGGAGCAGGAGCAGGGGGAGGAGCAGGAGGAGGAGCAGGAGGAGGAGCCTGATGACGTCGACACAGGTATGAAAAGCGATCAGAACTTTTGGAATAAGAATTAAACTCCGCAGGCACGGCGGGGTAAACGCCTCCGTGACGAGGCTGAGGCGTCCTCTCATCTGTCACGTGTCCTCCTTGCAGAGGCGGAGCCACCGAGCTGCCAGGAGATGACGCCGGCGCAGAGAGAGCGGCTCAGGAATCAGAAGCTTAACGAGAGGAAGCTGACCATCGCCGGCCTGGCGTCGGCCATCGTGTCGGACCCCATCGGCAGCGTAAGGCCGGGCGCCGCTCTGGGATCAGGCTCGTGGCGTGTATGTGTGTGTTTAACGTGACGTCGTGTGTGACAGATAAAGCGCGTGAAGGAGCTGCGGGGGATGCTGATGGAGGCCGACCCCAGCGTGGCGGTGACGGTCAGAAAGCTGGTGATGGTTTCTTTGATGGAGGTCTTCAAAGACATCGCCCCCACCTACAGGATCCGACCTCTGACCTCGGCGGAGAAGACCGCTAAGGTGCGTTTGTGAGTTTGTTTGTAGAGGAAGCGCCTGGCGGCAGGTCGCCACAGTCGCCACGTTTTAACCTGCTGCTTCTGCCGCTCGCCGTCTTCCAGGTGAAGAAGGAGACGCAGGTGCTCCGAGAGTTCGAGGAGGGTTTGGTGAGTCAGTACAAGTTCTACCTGGAGGACCTGGAGCAGACTGTCAAAGGTACGCCTCCGTCACCATAGCAACAGCCACACACTGACACCCGCACACCTCACGGCGCCCTGACCGCTCATCTCCGCCCACAGACTGGAAGCAGAAGAAGAAGAAGCGCAGTCAGGCGGTGGCGCTGCAGGCGTACGGCGGGCTGGCCGAGGTCGCCGTCCGCTGCCTGTGCGAGCTGCTCGTCGCTCTGCCTCACTTCAACTTCCACAACAACATTGTGGTCGTCCTGGCGCCGCTGATGAACGACTCCACCAAGAAGGTGAGTCTCATGGGCGCCGCAGCGCAGCCCAGCATTGTGCGACGCCTTCACGTGCTCTTTGTGTTTCAGGTGTCCGGCGTGTGCTGTGACGCGTTCAGGAAGCTCTTCCAGCAGGACAGAGCGGGCGGGGCCTCGCTGGCCACGGTGCGAGTTATCTCCGGCCTCGTGAAGAGCCTGAACTACAACGTCCGACCCGAGGTAACGAACGAAACGTATCCAGGCCACGCCCACTCCGAGAAGACTGTTGATAAATTATTAATCAGACGCTGTTAACTCCGCCCCCTCCAGCTGCTGCGGACGCTGCTGAGTCTGAGGATTAAAGAGGTGGAGATGAAGAAGGACATCGAGGCTGCGGCACCAAAGAAGAAGTTCATGACCAACAAGGAGAGGAAGAAGAACCTGTCGAGGATGCAGAGGAAGGTAAACCCTCGCACCGAGTCCTTATTGGTTGTTTCAGCGGTCGGCTCCGCCCCCGACAGCCCCGTTAACGAGGCCTCGTTCATTTTAAGGGCTGGAGCTGCAGCAGCAGACGAACAGTGAGAGAAACTCAGGCTTTAGAAACAGGAACACGTGTTCATTCAAACGTTTGTGCCAGAAACATCAGCACAAAGAGATGATCTGCTCACGATCACAAGGTAAACAAAGGATCCAAATATGGGCGAAACGTGTAAAAGATATTTTTAATTTAAAATAAACTCCAAACATAATAATGTGAGAATAAGAGAATGTGTCAATGAAAAGTTAATGTTACTGGGGCAAAATATAAAAAACAATTCTTACAATAACCTGAGGAAATATTAGCAAAGTAACAAAAACACGAGAAGAACATGTGAGTCAGAATAAAATGTTTCTACATGCTCGTGCGAATTCACTGAAGTCTATGAGCATTAATATAAGAAGCATTAACAACTTCCTCTGTGATGAGCTGATGCTCAGGGATTTCTCAGTCCGTCCAGCAGGGGGCAGTGAGAGACACCAACCTGTGTGTGTGTGTGTGTGTGTGTTTGTGTGTGTGTGCGTGCGTGTGTGTGTGTGTGTGTGTGTGTAGTGGAAGAAGGCTGAGGAGAAGCTGGAGAAGGAGCTGCTGGAAGCCGAAGCCTCAGAGAGCAAAGACAAGAAGATCAAGCTGGTGAGTTGAAAGGTCACGAGCGTGTACGGTGAGAGGAAGGACACTTCTCCTCCTCCTCCTCCTCACCCCTCTGCTCTTCCTCTCCAGCACACAGAGACGCTGAACATCGTCTTCCTCATTTACTTCAGGATTTTGAAGAAGGCTCAGAAATCAGTTCTTCTCCCTGCAGTTCTGGAGGGGCTCGCCAAGTACGCGCACACACACACACGCGCACACACACACACACACACACACACACACACACACACACACACACAATCTTTAGTACTACTATAGTGCTGAATATGATGTCATTTCCTGTCAGTTTTGCTCACCTCATCAACCTGGAGTTCTTTGATGACCTGCTCAACGTGCTGCAGGACCTCATCCATGCAGGAGTGAGTGTTCATATTTGACCCCGCCCCCTGCAGAGTCACCTGCTAGTTTGGTGTCACAAATAGTTCTTTATTTATTTTTGTTTCTTTATTTATACCTGCAGGATTTGTCCAATAAGGAGACGCTGCACTGCATCCAGACCGTCTTCACCATCCTGTCAGGACAAGGTCAGACTCTGTGTGTGTGCTCGTATATCTGACTTGTGAAGACCTTAGTCTGATGAAGACCTTTGAGGCCATTTTAAATATTTTTGTTATATGATCACAAGAAGTCAGGACCTTCTTTGTGTATCAATGTTGAGACATTTGTGGATGTTTATTTAAATAAGCTGCAATAACGAGTTGTTTTAAAGGTTCAGACTTGGATTGTAGTCCTGGGAATATGTAAGGGTCCCCTCCCAGTGACATAGACAAACGTGTGTGTTCGTGTTAGGCTCACAGAGGCACATGTGCAGCACTGCTCAGCAATAGCACTGGCTACAGTTTATTCTCACTGAGATAGACCAATAAATTATTTTTAAAAACTCTTTGAAAAGTCAGGTGTGTTTCCTGCACATGATGTCACTTCCTGTTGAGTTTCCTGGATCAATAAAGTTTGTTTGTGTATCAGGTGACGTCCTGAACATCGACCCGCTCAACTTTTACTCCCAGTTATATAAACTGCTGCCCAGGCTCCACGCAGGTCAGTTAGCCTCACTTTGAACCGGCAGTATGACGTCACACGTCACATGATTGTTTTAACAGCCACGCTTTGAATCCCTCAGGGGCGCCCAACGATGACGCCATCATTGTACTGCGGTGTCTGGACGCAATGCTGACCCGCCGCAGGAAGCAGGTGACCCTACAGAGGGCAATGGCGTTTGTCAAAAGGCTGAGCACGATCAGTCTGCACGTAATGCCCAACGCCAGCGTGGGAATTCTTGCCGCCAACCGAGCCACGATGCATGTGAGTCTGAACGTGTGTGTTGACATCCTGTCTTCGTCCCCTCGTCCCCAACCGCCAACCCTCCCTGAGCAGAACTCCTCCCCGCCCGGTCCCACTGTCGGCAGAGTGCTTACTCATCGATTGTGATTTCAGGGGTTTTCTCTGTGTTAGTGGACGCTCCTACACTCTTTACATTACAGCATGAAGCACCTCGACGTGACTGTCGTGATTTGTTGCTATATAAAGTCTGATTCAGTCACTTGAAAAGAGGTGTGGTTACCTAACAGCTGCTCAGTAATTCAAGTAGTTGTACAGGTAGAAGTTTGACGTGTGTGTGTGTGTCTCAGTCCTTCCCAAAGTGTGACTTCCTGCTGGACAACGAGATTCAGGGCAGTGGGTTCTACCTGCCGGAGCTCGACGAACCTGAACACTGCAACGCTCAGAACACAGCACTGTGGGAGCTACACACACTGCAGGTACACACACACTGCAGACACACACACACAGGTATGCAGGTGCACACATGGCCCCACGTGTTTCTGAATGTAGCTGCGTGGTGTTTGTGCTCTTTCAGAGACATTACCACCCGGTCGTGCGGCGGTTTGCAGTCCACCTGAGTCAGGGCGCTCCCTCTGAAGGCTCGGCGGCGCTCAGTGCGGAGCTGAGTCGCAGGTACACACACATCACCTGTGTTTAATCAGAAAGCTCGGCCTGTGTGAGGATCAGTGAAAACGGTGTACTGCTCCTTTAAAAGTTTCGTTTTTCTGAAGTGTGAACGTTGCCCCCTGCAGGTCATCTGTGGAGCTGTTTGACGACTACAGCATCAAAGATATGACCTTTAACCCCCCTGTAGCATCACCAAGCCTCAAGAAGAAGGTTTGAAAGTCAAACTAAAATATTTTAAACTTTAGTGAGTCATGTGACTGATTGATGACCGACTATCGCTTTGCTTTGTGTCAGGATCATTTTGTGGTCGGAGCGACGCTGCTTGACGCCGAGTTGCAGAGAAGACTCGAGTGCGCCCTGACCGCCGCCGAGGACACACAGCTGGACTTTACTGCAGCGCACACACACAAAACCACCCAGCACTGACACACACACACATAAAATAAAACAACATTTTATGGCCATCAGGAGAGGAAGTACAGCTGCAACCTGATAGGCAGACCTTCAAAATAAAAGCCCAAAGTGTCTTCAGGGTGGAGTTGGACTGTTTTCATCATGTTGATGTGAAGAGTTGTGATGTTGGGCAACCCGGTGAGTCGATGCGGAGTGCCCAGTTTGAGTGCCATGACTGTGCTGTTTAAATGTCAGATATTAAAAATAAAGACCAGAAAAACTCTTCTTTAACATTTAAGCTGCTTTTATTTTTTTAGAGGCTGGGGTCTGCCACACCAGGTAAGACCCCAGGTGCAGGCTGTGTAAAGATGACCCAGAGACAAGATGCTAGCATGCAGGGCATACATGGAACGCCATAGCCAAGTGGCCAGCATAGTATACAGAAACATCTGGAAGCCCCGAGGTCAACATGGGAGGTGGTGGAGAATGACCGAGCTAAGATCCTGTGGGACTTGCAGATACAGACGGACAAACAGGTGGTGGCTAACCAACCGGACATAGTGGTGGTAGACAAACAGAAGGAGTCGGCCGTAGTGATCGATGTAGCGGTTCCCAGGTGTGATGTGACGTAGCCGAGCATTTCTGAGCTGTGGTTCTGGAACCTCGTTCAAACGGTGGCCTTCCTGGTACAAACTTTTTCACACGACCTCTGGAAGCTTCTCCTCCGGGCGGTCTTTCTCTTCCCTGTGTGCGGTCAGATCCAGGCGCAGCTCGCACAAGGCTGACAGATACTCGTCGTTGTTGGCGTCTAATTCCAGAGCGCGCTCATAATTTCTCACAGCCCTGCTCCGATTGCCCTCAGCTCTGGCCACTGCTCCCAGGATGCCATAGGACGCGGCGTCGCTGCGATTCTTTTCGAGGCGTCCCTCAGCTATCGTCGTCAGTTTCTGCAAAAGAATACCTGAAGGTTACTTCCTGTTTACTAAGATGAGGTTGAGTTTGCATTAGTTTTGCATAAAGCAGAGTGAGAAGCTGGCCAACCTTCACACAGTGCTTCCAATGTGATGTGTTGATGCATAACTCCAGAGCCTGTTGGATGCAGCACAGGACACGTTAGCAGACGGTTAACTGTCCACAGCTCGACTTTCCAAATGTCCGTCTGCCTCAGAGGCCCGTTCGCTAATACTGGTTGCACCTGGCGTATGCACCTGGCATGCACACCTGCAGTCTGAATGCAGTTTTGGACGATCCATACCTTTTTGTAATAGGTGAGTCCGAGGTCTTTCTGAGGGGTGTGATAGTAGCAGAACTCTGCATAATACCGGTAGATGTACTGACGGATGCCTGGAGGTTCATCCTCTAATGTCTGCAGCACATCATCAAACATCTGCTGAGCTCTGAAGCAACAAACACAAAGCTTAGACACAAAAAGAATCAATGCATCAAATGTTTTTGGAATCAACAGTCCATCTGATGACTGTCTGTAGAAACATCAATACAGTCGAGTAAAACTGTCCAATCTGACATAATGTTGGTGTGACCACAGGGGTCAAAGTTTCCTTCACACACTTGTTTCCAGCTTTGGTAATATGATTCAACACTGTTTTATTCCATAAGTGATCACGTTGGTCAGGTTTAGTCCAACCGTTCTTCTACCTGTGTCATTACTACCAGCTTTTTTAAATAAACATAAAACCAACACTGAGAATATTTCATTGGAAACAAACTGACAGGTAAACAGACCTCCTTCTTTCAAAGTTCTGTGCGTACTGCAGAGCCAGCAGAGCTTTTGCAGCATTGAAACCCTTCTTGAGCCTCACTGATTCCTCCAGATGCTGAATACAAAGACGTGTCCAATGCTGCACCTCTATTGGATAAAAACAGGTGTTACTGACTGAAATATTAAACACGCCCTTGTGTCCAGTCTTTGAGTGATGACGTATGAACACTGCTCCGGTCCAAACTCCTCTGTGTTTAAGGCTGTTGTGTTTTTAACATGTTTTAATGTTTTGTATCTTGTTCTATTTAATCCGAACAAGCCCCTAAAATCAGTCAGTGATCGCTGTTGGCCTCTCTCTGTTTTTATTACCGCTGTTCATTTTAAACCCTTACGATGTAACTCCAGCCCAGCAGCAGTATATGAATGACTAACCTCGTATTGTGGATGGATTATCTCAGTTGTTCTCCTGACTGAAGTTTGGTCCTTTTACAGCATCCTGCCATGCGACTGTATTTGTCTCTAACCATCGGGAACCCTCACGTTAACTTTTATCGAGTGGAAAAAAGTTGGCGTTCATCCTCCAGCTTCACTGTTTATGCTAACATAGCTGTGTCGCTAGCGATCACGTAGCACATCATTATATACCAGCTATTATTGTCAGAAATCTCTCAGTCAGAACATGCTACATCATGTTTAAGTGGAAACTAGTGTGGGAAATATATTAGGTGGTAGTGCTTTAATTAGTGACATATTAATCCAGAAGCTAATGAACATACACAGCATAGAGCCTTAGAAGTGTTTCGCTTGTAACTGCATATGTGCCTGCACAGCGACGGTTATAACAGGATGTACTCAGGATGTGCTATATACGATCATGGGCCCACTAACGAGAACAACAGGAAGCAGCTGAGGTGAAAGGCAATTGAGACACCTTTCTAAGTGTTATAGAAGATTACCAAAAAAGGAGTTGCATTTAACTGTTACTAACCATAATAGACTGTGTGCACGTTAGCATATGCTACTTCCGGTGCGGAAACTCCTGTGGGGAGCTTTGTTTCCGGTGTCCTATTCGCGCCTGGTTTACGGTCCAAAACAAGCAAATGAATGAATCAAGCGGCGATTTACATTTCTATAGATGTCTCGGGCATTTACCCAATATATCTGTAAATGATGTTCATCGACTTGTCGATATTTTCCCCCCCCCGCGCCTCAGAGCAAAAGAGAAAATGGATTCAAATGTTATATTTCTCAGCTGTCCCTCGTTTATCGCGGGTGTTATGTTCTAAAAATAACCAGCGAGAGGTGAAATCAAGTAGCCGATTTTATTTTTGACGGTGCAAAACGTTTGGTGGACATCGTGGACATACAGCGCTGCACTTCAGAGTCACACTGCTAGCATCGATGCAGCGATTCTGTACTGTACAGGAGAGACGGAGGAGATCGTCTGCAGCGATCAGGACGCAGGACACAATGTGACGTAAAAAAATAAGCAAACTTGCACTAAAAAATCTGTGAAACAGCGAGGTGAAAGGTGAACTGTGTTATAGCGAGGGACCGCTGTAATTTTTAAGCTAAGTCACAACATACCCTTCGTACATACTAATGTATAGAAACCCTTACAATCATTCATTTTTGTGTGGCTTTTTTCAGGGTTTGTTAACATGCTGTGTAGGTGTGTACTTGACGAGCTGATCTCGACATAACGGGAAACATCTGGTTTGACTTTTCTTCACCTGTAGTCTGAATGCTGAACATTGGCCTGTTTAAATCATGAGACCAGTCACTATACAGAGATGTGCTTCTGCATGTGGACGATGTGTCTTCTGCTGCAGTGATGCAGTTCTGCTTGTGCTGAGTGATGTAAACAACTGATCGATCTAAACGCTTTAAACGTCAAAATTGATCATTAGATTTTTTTATGACACAACAGCGGTGAGTGTTCCCACCTTCTCTTTGTAACTTAACGCCATCTTTCCGTTTTCGAGGTTTGAACATGGTTTTGGAGGATATCTTCGCAGCAGCGATTGACTGGACCTGCTCTGAGTCTTGGTTGTTTGTTCTCAGCACAACATCAGAGAATTCGGGACACTAGCGAGCTAACTTCCTGCTAACTTCTAACTCCGTTAAACTTCATAAATCCTGTTTTCATGGATGCCTGGATGTTAAACTTAATTGTTACACCTGGTAAAGCAGCAGCACATTTTATTAAAGATGAAAGAATTTAGACCGTTCGTAACTTAGTGAAGCCGCAGTGTCCTGAAGCATAGTTTGGGCCCAGAAAAAGCTAATGATGTCAGACTTAAAGACTGGATTAAACCTGAAAATGTATTCACATGTTGCAATAGACGTAGGCTGCCGGGGATTCCCATGACGCATTGAGTTTTTCCTTTCCAGTCACCTTTCTCACTCACTATGTGTTAACAGACCTCTCTGCATTGAATCATATCTGTTATTAACCTCTGTCTCTCTTCCACAGCATGTCTTTATCCTGTCTTCCTTCTCTCACCCCAACCAATCACAGCAGATGGCCCCGCCCCTCCCTGAGCCTGGTTCTGCCGGAGGTTTCTTCCTGTTAAAAGGGAGTTTTTCCTTCCCACTGTCGCCAAAGTGCTGCTCATAGGGGGTCATATAATTGTTGGGTTTTTCTCTGTATCTATGAAGCACCTTGAGGCGACTTATGTTGTGATTTGGCGCTATATAAATAAAATTGAATTGAATTGAATTGAAATGTTGATTGCTTTATTTGAGACCTGCTGTGGTGTGCAGAGGCACAATAATAAAGATCGTATCTCTGTCCAAATACTTACCCGACTGGAAGAACTTTATACCAGGTCCTACCTGCTGATGAGAGTATAAACAGAGTACAGTGCAGTACCTGACTCTGGTCGGACTCTTTTCCCAAGCAGCTTATTCTTCTTCTTCTCATAACACAGAGCAAGCTGGTGATGAATGAAAGATGACTGGCTTTTCTTCTCCAGCATACTCTTCAGCAGATCGATAGACTCATCCACCTGATCCTAGAACAGGGACGAGTCACGGTAACGTTGGAGAGACGAGACGTTAGAAGCATAAAACCAATATTTTATCTCGAGTCCCTTGATTCGCCATCAAGACCAGTATGTTTTTCCTATAAGCTACAGATGTTTTACCTGGTTGCGGAGATATTTTGCTACGTAGCGGGTGACTTGAGTGTTGTCCTGTCCGACTTCCAGGGCCTTCTTCACCAAACCTTTAGCCTCTGTGTGTTTGTTCGTGTCGTGGACCAGCTTCAGAGCCAGCATGGACATCAAAACGCCATCATCCGGATTTATTTCCAGGGCTCGACGAAGCCGTTTAGTGGCTGGTGATTCCTCGGGATACCAATCATTAACATTCTGAAGATAAGAGCTCCATAAGTTTGCTGGATGTAATTTATTTAATGGGTGTTACCTCTCAAAGAATCAACAACAACACGACTGCAAAGTTAATGACTACAATGGTTAATACAGGAGAATCGTATGGACTGTCTGCTTCAGCAGGATAACTGCTTATATGCTAAACCGAAAGGCTGATTGGCTGATAGATTGTACCTGTTCTGTGCGATAGAGGACGATAGCATAGCCATTGTTCCACTCCCAGTCATCAGGCTGCAGCTTCAAAGCTTTGCAGAAGCAGTCTTCAGCTTTGGTATAGTAAGAACTGGAGAACTTAAGAAAGGTCCAGCCCTTCTCCCCGTACACTTCTGGATGGAGGTCAGTGGAAGGATCAGGCGGATGGTTCACCTGCAGAGTCACAGTATATTTAAAAGAAATAGATTTGATTGCAGCTAATTCTTTGACAGTGTCTGAACATTTATCAACTTTTCAGCCGAGAAGCCACAAATGCACAAACTAGTCTAGTTTGTCTCATTCGTTATATGCAGTTAATGTTTCAAAAGTTATAGTTGTCACAGAAATATCCTGAAGTGTTTGGTTGCTAAACTGAAAAGATGGTCTGATATCCATACACATGGTCCAGAAAGGAATCGTGCAACACTTCTGAACTTGTTTGTTTTGTTTGGCAGTGTGCGCTATAACAGGGTCTTCGTGTAAGTGAGTGATCGCAGGTTTGGATCCTGTAGAAACACCTCAGGTAACCTGCACACTCTGTGGTCCAGTAACAGGTCTAACATGGAGCTGTCACATTTCTCTTTATATTAAACTAACATGGAGGTTTAGGTGTTGTCAGTCTTGGCTGATTTCCAGTGTTTATGCAAAGCCAGGGCCCTTTCACAATATGTGTTCTCGTGGAGTTGTGAAACCTCATCAGTGGCTGTACTGTTCCAGTTCAAACATCAAAGTCAAGTACGCTCAAAGCGCCTCGATGTATTCCCGCTCCGCCCATCGAGCAGGCAACGTTGTGACTTGTGTGGGCCTGGCTCAGCCAAATATCCCAGAATGCATTTTGTCCAAAACTTAGCGGCAGCATCGGAGAAGAGCAGCGAGTAACGTTTGAAATATGACTGTTTCTGTGACACAGAATAAACAGTCGATTTGTAAACATGCTGCATTTATCAACACATCACCTTTTTGCTTGATGGAGCACCAACTGTCAGGTGACCGGAGGCTGAGGCTTACTAGAGCCAGTGAGAACGCCTGACTCCCAGCACATTGTTTTCATTTTGATGATTTCTAAATCTTTGTGTTTATTTCAGCTTTTTTGTTGTCTTTTGTTTTCTTCTTTGTTTTTGCTTCTGAGTAAATCGGTTTGACCGAGATTAAAGTTAAAGCCCAGAAAAGTTAATTCTGTTCATCTGGACGTTTTCAGTGGGAGAAATGTTTCATCATCATCAGGTGACTTCTTCAGCCTCAGCTGACAGCAAGCTTCAACCTTATAAACAGGACATAATGACTGAAACCGTTGACGAACTTTGGGCTGCGAGGTCAGTTTATGATCATTAATATGCAAAATGTCATGTAAAAAATGAAATTAACATTAAAAATATTTTCATTCAGTTTCTGGAGCAGAAACATCTGGAGCAGCTGTTCATGGATACCCTGACGCTCCAGAAATGATGAAATGATGTTTTGAACATGTGTTCAGTGATCGTCCACTCCACAGCTGACTATGATAAGTCCTTCAAACGTGTTTTCGTTCAGTGGCAGCGCAAGCTGCGCGTACAATGTTTGTAAGAGAGATGAAGTTTGTGTTTCGGTGACAGTCTTTATGAACATATCAGTGTCTGGATATTATAACAGCCATGAAGGCTACAGGCAGGGGTTCTTTAGATGTAAAGGTTTTTATTATAGTCAGCGCCTCTAGATCCATAACAGCGTTTATGGGTGGGTGTTAAAAACGTGTTTAGAAACAGGTTAAACCAGTCGTGTTTCTGAGGGTGTATACATGCCAGTATATCCTCGACTCTCTGACAGTAAGTCTGGGACTGTACGTAGTCTTCGGTGTGGTATTTCAGCCAAGCCAGGTCTCCGTACGTCACAATGAGCCGCAGCTCGCTCTCCTGTCCGTAACACTCCCTCGTCTTCTCCTCTGACTCAGTGAGTAGCGACAGCGCCTCCTCTGGTTTACCCTGAAGATACCTGAGGATGGACAACAAACAGGAATAACTCGCAGTGCTCCAGCGTCTTCAGGGTTTTGACACGTCTTTGTACCTGTAAAGCCATGAAACTTTGCGGCGCAGAGACATTATATTATTAAGAGTAATTGCTCGCCTGACTTCACCCACACATGAACTTCCCACTCGTGATCCAAGGGGTTTAATACGATGTCAGCCCACCAGCTTCAGCGTTTCTGGGAAGGACTTCCACCGGCTTGTGAGTGTTTATGGGAATTTTTGATCATTCTTTCAGAAGCACCTTTGTGAGGTCACACTGTGCTGTTGTCCTAGCAACCACCAAACCCAGACTCCTCCATCGGAGAAGCGTGATTGGTCGCTCCAGACAACACGTCTCTAGAGCTCGGCGTGCTTCACGCATCGATGCTTGGTGATGTAAGGCTTTTATGCAGCTGTTCGCCATGGAAACATATTTCCTAAAGCTCTGTACGCAATGTTGACGTTTGGAGGTGTGCAGCGATTGACTCTGCACTATGATCCTCACTGACCCCGCTTCACTTCCTCCTAATCTCCTCCACCTTGTTCTAATTCCACTAACAGTCGGATAAAGAGGAACGTTTATGACTGGACAGGTGACATCCTATCACGGTTAAAAGCTGGAAATTCACTGAGCTCCTGGGAGCGACCTAGGTGCTGATTTTCTACACCTGTCACAGTCTGGCGAGGGCAGACTGTATGAATTGAAAAAGGACCCAAAATGCAGACTCCAAGGAACAGGGAACAAAACTTGAATGTTAACAAAAAGCGAGCCGTTTAATATGGCTGGAAAAAAAGGTACAAACAAAGGGCAAGGCAAACTGAAGCAAAATTAACACAAACCTAAACTGGGAAATCTAAACAAGCAATAAGAAAAACCTAGACAAGAAACTTGGACGCATGGCATAGGAAACATGGCGTGGACAACAGACGACCTGACAATCACACACTGAAAACAGAGGACTTAAATACACAGGAGGTGATTAGGGGAAGTGGAGACACATGAGGAAACAGCTGGCACACATGAACATAATGACGTCACAGTGGGAGAGTAAAACTGAACATGATGAACACAGAACACCAGACCTCTTCACAATAAAACAGGAAACATAATGAGACATAGACATGACAACCCGAACTTGACAACGTAAGACACAGACATGAAACGCATGAAGAGCAGGGGAGATTTAACATGGTTGGAAACACGAGGGGAAAATAATAACTAGAAACACTTAGGCATAATAATACAAACTTGATAACATAAGACACGCAGCATGAAACACGAAGGGTGAGGGGAAACTTAAATACAGGGGAAGAAAACACAAGGAGTCTAATAACCAAATGAACTTAGATAACCTAATGAACAAAATAAACTCAAACTTAAAACGCTGGGTCAAAAGACCCAGGATCATGACAACACCTGTGGACATGAAAGTGAATCGAACATCTGAATTCAGTGATTGGATGGGTGAGTGAATATTTTTGGCAATAATGTGCATGTAAAAAGCCAGCTTCACAGAAGCAACGCCTGCTTGCACTGTTGAATCTTGTTGTTTTCCATCTTTGTTGCTATTTTGTGCCCAATTATGATGATTTTATCTTTGAATGTCCCACAAACAAAGGCTTTTAGCTGAGGGTTCCTGTTCAATGTTCTGCACTGCTTACCTCACATAAGACAGGAACCTGTAGGAGTGGGCCAGGGCGCCCCGCTGCCCCAGTTGCAGGTCTATATCATGCTGCAGCTGCTTGCTAAGGTCGTCCAACTCCAAGTCTTCCTTCTTCAGATCCCAGGTGAAACGACTCTGCAGCTTCTGCAGCCTGCGGTGTAGATCGTTACCTGGATCACTGCGTAAGACAAAACACATTCTCAATATAGTAGCAAGTGTTCACAAACATGAACAATTTAATAGTTTCTTAGGAGTATTTATGGTTTTATTTTGTGACACTAAGAAAACTGACGGAAAACAAGTGTGCAGCACATGGAAGCAACATGATGAGATTGTGTTAATCTCACTGTTAGTTTTTGAACCTCTTCAGCATGTTTGAAAAACAGAACATGCTGATCAGTCCAAACTCAAAGATCCTTGTGTCCTAATTGTTCCGTTATTTGAGGTTATGGATGTTATTTGACTGGAGGCATAACTCACAGACACGAGACGCGCCATTACTCCAATGAGTGTCCTTTATTATGAGTGCCCCCCACAACAACCCAGCAGAAACGTTCCTACCGCTTAGCATTTACCTGATGCTACATCCCCCCTACTAAACAGGATGTGATGCTGGGATATAACCAAGACAACAGATTAGACCCGCACGCTTTAAAGTATACTACTGCCTTATGCTTTATCTGGTAACAGCTTGTTTACTGAACTCGTCTGGTTTCAACCCAGACTTCTCAGAATGTCCAAAAATAAACTCTCAAAGTATACAACTCTGAACACCAAGCATAAGTGCACATTTCTGAACTATTCGGTGCAGCTACAAACAACATGTTTAAACAGTGCAA
The DNA here is from genome assembly GCF_963969265.1 of Rhamphochromis sp. 'chilingali'. NCBI lineage: Eukaryota > Metazoa > Chordata > Actinopteri > Cichliformes > Cichlidae > Rhamphochromis > Rhamphochromis sp. 'chilingali'. Next base: position 30,358,346 of record NC_137950.1, read on the forward strand.
CCATTTGCTTTATTTCTCATTGTCTCTATGAGGGATGGGGTCGACTACCCAGCCCTCTGCCTGAGTGTGGGGATTATTCTGCCCCATTGCTCACTCACTTCCTAGCCCTATGAGCAAACATAGTCTTTTAGATATGCTGGAGGCCTCCTAGACCTGGGTGGGATCTTTCTCCCAGCTTCAGGAGTCTGCTGGCTGGCCTCCTGTGAGATAGTGTCTGGAACCGACACACTCTGTGCAGCTGGAACAGAGTTCTCAGGTGAAGCCTCTGGTGGATCGACAGAAATCTCCGGTGCCCCAGGTGTCCGTGTAAGATGGTAACGGTTTCTTCTCAGCGTGCCCTTTGCTGTCTCTACGATGTAGGACCTCGGTGAGCCTGCCATGGACACGACTGTCCCTCTAGTATCCGTGTCTGAGACCCACACTTTGTCTCCAGGATTGAGCTGTAGCATGTCATGTGCTCTGTGTCTGCGGTTGTAGTTTTGTCTTTGTTTTTGTCTGTACGTTTGTAGCTTTGAGCTTGTCTGTGTCCGTACCTCTTGGATTTAGCTGTGATGGGATGACAGGAATAGTTGTCCTTATCCTCCTACCCATGAGAAGCTCAGTCGGGCTGTAGCCAATGGAGTGGCCCGGTATGCCATAAGGGCGAGATAGGGATCACCAGACTTTTTAAGAAGACTTTTGATGGTCCTGACTGCCCTCTCGGCCTCGGACAACACCCCCAGGGCTTGCTCTGTATGATCCAAGTGCTGAAACGTGCGTATCAGCTGACTCATCTTCGTATGGCTTGGGAGCAGTGCTTCTCCAGCGGCACGCCGATTTAGGGTGGAAACCAGTAGCATACACTTCAAGAGCTCTCAGCGCAACAGAGCAGCGATATGCTCACATTGAGAAAGAGGCCCTCACTTCAACTTGGGCCTGTGAGAGGTTTGCAGAGTTCCTAATTGGGAAAACATTCCACATTGAAACAGACCACAAACCTCTGGGGTTTTAGCCATGTGACATCCAGTCCCCACTTCCCTCAGGATGGGTGTTCATACTGGAGTGCAAAATTAAAACCAATGGAAGATGGACAAGAAAAGTTCAAAGCCATCAGGTGCTCAGTTTAGAAAAAAGAGAAAAGAAGAGGAGGAGAAACAAAAGATGCAGGTAAGCAGATGTGTGATTGGATGATGGCAGCTCATCCTGAAACAATCAGAATACTTTATTAATCCCTAACGAAATTATGTGTTACAGTTGCTCCAAGAAGAAATGGTAAAAATAGCAACAGTAACAGACTAAACTGCAAACATTATGTTACAGGTTTTAATATTAATCAGTCATTGTCAGTTGTTGATTTGTCCTGTTCTCATTGTATGATGAATTATGATGGCTGTTTGCATACTGTGCACTCTCTCTCTCCATGTGTGTGTTTCTCCGGTAAGACTCAGTGTGGTTCCGACAAGTTTTATGTTAATGTACAATCCTTAATGTGTGTGTGTGTGTGTGTGTGTGTGTGTGTGTGTGTGTGTGTGTGTGTGTGTGTGTGTGTGTGTGTATGGGGGGGGGGGGGGGAGTATTAACGTCTGTCTCTGTTCTTCCTGCGGGAGTGTGGAGACGAGAGGGCAGCGAGCACGGACACTAGTGTTAGGAAAATACGTTTTCTAGCGCTTATTTGCTGTGCATTTTGTTTTATGCATTTAATAACAGACCAGTAAATTAATAACCTTTGAGTTATAAAGGTCATTAGATTGTTTAGCAAGACTGAAAACTGTGCAGAACAGGAAGCTTTGTGCAGAGTTGCAGAGAGCATCGCCCACGTTTGTCCTGGTAAAAGAGAACAACAGGAAATGACCTTTGGGTTGTAAAAACTAGACACGAGTGTAGTTGTGCAGATGTTTTTGCAGCTACGTAGCGGACATGTTGAATTAAAATTGATAAAGTGACGGTTTGGTAGGGGAGGAGGGAGCAGACTATATTATACACATCTGGCCTGTAATGCTTCAGATCTGCAGATGCTTAGCACCGTGCACATCTCCCTTCTGGAAGGTAATGATTGAATAAAATGATTATAAATACTCTGGCCACTCTCACTCTGCGTCTTCTCTGTCCGGCCTGAAGAATAAAAGAACCTGGGACAATACTGGGAAGCAGAGTTTTGGAGCACAGACACTGGGAGAAAACACTGCACAGGAGTCAGACAGCGCACGGGGATTTATTGTTGTGGTTTAACTTTATTTACACTGTAAATAAAGACACTGCTTCATTGCAAGAGTCCTGCATTTGGGTCCTCATTCCCCACATCAATCATCACATATTAATTAATAACCTGGAACGGTACGGGGTCAGGCGGGTTGTAATGCACTGGGTGACAAATTAGTGACAGGAAACAGAAGCTGGGTGAATATTTCTCCTCATGCTTGGACTTTGCATGTGGTGTTCCACAAGGCTCTGTACTGGGTATTAAATGATTTACTGTTTATATAAATTATATTTGTAAGGTATCTGATATATTAAAATTAGTATTATTTGCAGACGACACAAATATTTTTTGTTTTGGGGGGAATCTAAAGGAGCTGCTGGACACGAGTAACAAACAAACAAATCTAAGTAAAACTAAAATCGTCTTATTTGGGAAACACACAAGTGCAGATTCATGTAGATGGTGTGGAAACTGAAAGAGTTCTTGAACAAAAGTTTCTTGGTGTGATAATAGATGATAAATTAAGTCTCATATAAATAATTTAAAGAACAGCATTTCAAGCAGTATTTAAATTTTGAGTAAAGTAAAAACCACTCTGGGCCACAGATCACTCCACAGTCTCTACTGTTCACCGATCGCACCGTATTTGCATTGCTGTGCAGAGGTTTGGGGCAACAAATGTTCGCTATCATCAATCTTTATATTACAAAAAAGGGCCATGAGGATAATCCATAACACCAGTTACAGAGATCATACAAATCCACTGTTCTTAAAATCAAAAACACTAAAATTCACAGATCTGGTTCATTTTTTCACGGCACAAATTATGTATAAAGCAATAAACAACCTACTTCCTGACAATATTCTAAAACTGTTTTCTAAATTGAGAGAGACGGAGGTTTCAGAAGCTCCTGTATCAAATGTGACACAAAGGGAATCACAGGGGTAAGTTCCATTTCTGTGAGTTTGCACTTGGGTCCTTTTCCTGCCTGCAGTCACAAGACACACTGATGGTTTGGAGGAAGTAATTACTGGTGCATGTGGTTAGTATTGAGCTGTAGTGTTATGTCTTGGCTGAGCAGTACAACGACAGACAGCAAATAAAACTGGTTCCTGAGTTTTTTAAATCTCAAAAAAAGTGTTTTGAGGATTCTGACAGTTGGAACATCAAAACGTCCTGATGATTTACGAGCCGAGCAAGCTGCAGCAAGAAGCGGTCATATCTGGGCATGCCTACCACACCCACACTGATGTTCCAGCCTGGGAACTTCTCACTGACACCTCTGCTTGTCGTTTAAATGCATTTTTCTGCATTTAAATCATTTGTGAATAATACAGTTCCACACATTTGTGTGCATGCAAACCCTCATATCTATGTATTATTATTTCCTGAGTCTGAGGAGTTTTCTCTCTGTGTTGGATATCGTGAGTGAATCTTGAAATAAAGACAAAAACACTCACCTCATTTTAGTTATTAAGGCTCAGACACGTTGGCACAAAGCGTACTGGATGTGCAGCAGTTTGCAGCAATATGAAAGAAATAATGGTGCGTTCAGGATCACCTCTGACAGGACAATGGCAGGATAATTCATCATAGTGAAGCAAACAGCAACACAGCAGGTTTTTCTTTCAGCTGTGAGGTCACCAAAGAAATTCAACATTTAACCCATCAAGGTCCTGAGGCCTGCAGACACTTCCTGTCTATGACTGAGGTCTGGGTTGTGCTTTGAAGATCGTTTTTTTCCTACAACACCTGAATGCACCACAGTCTGCTTAGCTTTCGTTTCTCTTCATCATCACACAAACATAAATGTGAGAAAGCTGCTTTCAAAGACACAGAGACATGAGGGAAAAATCAGCATTTAATGAGCCAGGAGCAGCCACGGCGGTCCTGAGCCTGCAGCTCTAACTCAGCATCAGCGCTTTCACTGCAGCTCCAGGCGCAGCTCGCACACAGCACACAGGTACTCTTCATTGTCCTCATCACAGTTCAGAGCTTCCTCATAAAACTCAGCAGCCTTCTTCCTGTCACCCTCAGCTCTGGCCACCAGACCCAGCAGAGCGAGCGCCTGACCATCACGCCGCGTCTTTGTCAGACGTCTGTCAGCGATCTGCTTCAGTCTCTGCAAGAAAAAACATGGAGGAACAAAGAAAGATGGATTTCTGTGTATTTAAAGTAAGTGACTACTACATTCAGTGTCTCTCTGTGACCTGCACCCTGTAACCTGCACCCTGTGACCTGGACTCTGTGACCTCCATGTTGGGAAACAGCAGGGCTCCACCTTCTTCTCGTTCTTCTGCTTCTTCTTCTCAGCTGAAAAATATTAGAAGTTTCCACAAAGCCAGTTTTCTTCTGCTGTGGCTGAGTTTCTCCTTCTCTTCCAGGTAACTGGTGGAAGATGTTTGCAATACCCAGCAGCCCTCCAGCAGAAACCATGTGAACTGTGGTGATGTTTCACACTGGCTTTTCGACCTCAGTCTTCAGTCACACCAGGCTCTCACCAGATCTGACCTGGCCTAAACCCTCTGATCCCCCAACACCAGACGACTCGTGACCTGTGCTCACCTTAGCGCACTGTCTCCACTCATACTTGCAGGGTGGTAACAGCAGAGCCTGAAGAGGAAATAAGAAGACACCGAGATAAATCAAACCGACTTCATTTTTCTTGTAAACAAAGGGGCCCTAGCAAGAAACGTTTGGGAACCACTGTATTAGGTGGACCTCCAGCTGCTCGTGGGTATTAAAGCACACAGCATAACGAAGTGTGAAGCCATGACCTGAGAGTCTATGACAGCTCCTTTCAGCTGTGGTGGAAATGTAAAATAAATCTGACATTAACAGGCTGATGCTACAGTTCAGTGGAGTGTTGGAACAGTGCTCCGGCCTCCAGTAAGCCAGCTGCACATCACCAAGAGTCTGGGAAACTACACCCAACTCACCTGAGTGTAGTGGGCGATGGCTTCAGCCTCGGTTTTTTTGTTAAAGAAGAAAAAGTCACCGTAGCGCTGATGGACAGTCTGAAAAAGGCTTTTCTCCGACTCTGCTAGCTTCAAGCACTGCTGGAAAATCTCCTCAGCCCTGAGGAACCAGAAACGATGATGATGATGAATTTAGAGCCAAAAACAAAAGAGCGACTGCACTGCAGCTTTGCACAGACCAGTACCTGCTCAAATCCCTTTGCTCTGCATACAGCTGTGCCAGATCAGTCAATGCCAGGACAAAGGACGGCCTTATCTCCACAGCAACTTTAAGGTGATGGATACAACGACGCCTCCAGTACCGCACCGCTCCTGTGGGGCAAGAAATCAGGGTTAGATTTGAGCTGCGTTTATTGAACTGGACTGGAGACATGCTGTTTGTTACTCTGGTCGCTGTTGGGCCGGCGGCTCTGCTCTGCAATTTTCTTCATCTTGTAGCACAGAGCCAGCTGGTGGTGGATGAAAGGGGATTGATCGGCCCGCTTCAGTGCTCGCTCCAACATATCAATAGACTCATCCAGTCGATTCTGAAACACAGTGAAGGAGGTGAAACTCACAGGATCACCGCAGCATCTAAAGGCAACCACAGCCTTTGAGACCTGGCTCAGAGGAGAAGATTCAGTGAATTAAACAGACACAGGATAACCTCCCAGTCAAAGAAGAATATGGTAAAATGAAACTTTAGAGGGGCGTGGCTTACTCGGCTTAAGTTGTTTTTTCAGAAGCCCGGGATCTTTTCAAGTGTAATTTTTTTCAGTTAGATGCCTGACTGACAACTGTATAAAACAATAACTACACACAATCAACAACAATATAAAATTATGCACAAAAGAAATTACGAATGTAAAAAAACCCGTGGTTTTATTTACCGTATATATGTTTATATATAAATATATGCGGTGGCTCCTAGAGACAAAACACGTAACTCCAAACTCCAAAACACATTCCTAGCATGAACTGAACTTCCAAACAGAGCCTAGATCACTTAAATTACACAATTGAAAGCATGTGTGTATTGTTTGTGTATTTATACACAGGCACTCATATATATTCAAATAATTAAATAAAAAGTTCATTTACCTGTTACTACCACACACCAGATCTGGTTGTTGGTACTTGCTGGCTTGTGTAGCCACAAGATAACAAAAGCTCAACACTGCGCCCAGCATCCTGGAGCACTTCTGTTGCATTTGTACGTGTTTTGGAGTTTGTACGTGTTTTGGAGTTTGTACGTGCTTTGTCTCTAGGGGCCACCGTAAATATAAATATACTTTTATTTATTCACTCCACATAAAATGTAATAAATAAATCATATAATACAAAAACCAACTATTCACATTTCAACTTTTAACTATTTAAATTTTCAGCTTTTTCCTTTTAAACAAATTTAAAGTGAAACAACACAAACACTGCAAACCACAACACAATTAAATATAAATTATAATATGAAAACAAAAAGAAGATGCACATTCTCTGTCATATGGGCCTGCATGAATAAACTTTCTGAATCCTTTATCATCTGCAACTGAAAATAGTTGTGGATGATTACTATACCTTTCTAATGTGACGTTGTTGCCTCTCTTTCTCTCTCTCCCTCCCGCTCTGTTCCTGTGCTACTGAGTGTAACTATCGCCCCTCCCCCCTCTGCTCAGCGCAAAACACAAGGAGTGAGAGAGAGGGTGAGAGAAAGAAAAAACGGCTCGCGTCGTTCACGTCAAAGACCCGGCTCTAAGAGCCGTTTCGTTCGCGACCGACCCATCACTAGAGACCAGAGGAGAGCTTAAGTTTGAGCAGGTACCAAAGCAAATCATTCGTACTGTACAAATAATATAAATATGACGGTGAATCACGAAAGATGTCAGACTTGACCCATATTACGTTACTTGCTGTTCGAGTGAATCAACAAATGGTGAAATGAAAAGCCGAACAACAACAACGCTGCTTCTTTACAGAGTCTCAGCTCACATGTGTTTATTTCATATTTTCAGTTGTTTCCCTCCACAGCTAAACAAACTCTCTAAACCGGTTTCAGTCATGCACTGATGAACAAGAATGGACATGAGGAGCTTCTTTCAAAGAAAAAACTCAGATGTTATTTTATATATTATGCTTTGGATGTTGTTCAGTATATTTCTATGCAAAACAAGAGGAACTTCAACACACAGCAATATATTCACAGTTGAAACCAGATATTTACACTTTAGGGAGAAAACATAAAAACATTATTTTACTGTACAACATCAATTTAGAGTAAACTTGTTTTGTTTTGTATAAATAAATGTTGAAATATATTTTGAATTAGTTAAATGTCAGAATAAAGAGAGAGAGAGCTTCTATTTTTATCACTTTGATCAAATTTAGGAGTACATGTACACTAAGTTTGTTAATTAATAAGAAACTCCAGACGATTCCATTCTGAGCTGAAGAAGCTTCTGATTGGTTAGTAGAGTCCATGTGAGTAAACTGGTGGCACGGCTGTGGATGCATACAAGGCAAAACACAGAGCCTGTTTCTGTGACATGGGAACATCAAGAGAGGTCAACAAAACACCAGGAACAGAACTGTGGAGCTCCATAAGTGTGGCTCAGTTTGAATACAATTTGGTGCCATTTACAATTAAGAAATACAGACAGTTTCTCTCTTTACTCTTAAAGTTAAGAAATTTAGGAACAGAGAGAGAGAGAGGGAACAAGAGCAGGTGAGTCACCTGTTAGTCACATGGTTGTTTGCCAAAACTCATCGGAACATGTATCCAGTACCGAGTGTAACTTTTTAGATACCATTTGTTATTTTTCAAATTCTATATTTATTAAGTTTTGCAGCTTGCTTGCACAACAAGACTAAATAATTATATAAACGTTTCTGAATCTAAACAGTGGACTTTGGTAGAATTAAACAATAAGTGTAGTGCAGGTCTGTGATGATTTTTAGTGCTACTATCATCTAGTTCTGATTCTGTTTTGGTTAAGTCCTCAGTAGTCCTGATTTTGAACTGTTGTAGTCCTGTTTTAATTCCGGATCAGTTCTGGGTCTGGCTGAATCGGGGTTTAGTCCTCGTGTCTTGATACAGCCCTGGTTTGTTTTCCCTGCACATGTGATATATATTTTTTCCTATATGAAGTCATTCTTTTTTGAACCAAACTGAAAACACAGCCTAATAAATCTTTCAGTCATTTCTAAACCCCCCCTCACACATGCATACCACCCTTTAGGGCTAAGCCCCGGGTGTATAAAATGCCTGGCTCCGCCTCTGCCCTGGAACAGAAGGACCTCGACTTTCTTTGTAATTTCTCTGTATGAAACAGTTATGATGATCTGTCTCTGGCTGCTTTTTATAGCAACACAATACTTTCAACTGAGCCCAAGACCGACCCTGCATGGTGGATGTCTTTGACAGATGAGTCTCCACTCAGACCTACCTGATTACGAAAGTGTTTTCCTATATAGCGGTTGACATGAGGATTATCAGGATCAGTTTTCAGTGCTTTATTCAACAGTTCCTCAGCTTCTTGGTATTCCTTATAGGCCCCCAGCTTCACAGCCAGCATGGACTGCAGGACTGCATCATCAGGGTTGATCTCCAGGGCCAAGCGAAGCTGTGTGATGGCCGGGGACTCTTCACCTTTCTTTAAGTTTTCCAAAGTCCTCTGCAGATAAGAAACCCATTAATGTACCCTGTTGAAATGTTCTTCTTTTAAACTGTCATTACTGAGTCTTCTGAAACGTACGCTGACACTAAACTGACGGATTCCTTTTCTGCTATTTACCATTCATTGAGTCTTCATACTTCCTATGAAACTGACCTGTTCTGTGCGAAAGAGGGCGATGGCGTAGCCGGCGTTCCACTCACTGTCGTGAGTCTGTACCTCAAGTGCTTTACGGAAACAGTCGATGGCTTTGGAAAGAGAAGACCTCGAAAACTTAAGATAGGTCCAGGCTTGTTCTCCGTACACCTCTGGAAGGAGCCTTGTTGAGGAACCAGTGGGATGGTTTGACTGTAATATAGAAGAACGTGTCAGAGATTCAGCAGCGTGTGCTCATAATGTTTGGGCTGGATGGTATACATACAGTTCAGTGACCCTTTATCTCATTGTGAAAACTGCTCAAAGAAGTCCTGCCGTTAATTAATGCTTCGATCTTAAATATGATCAACCTATCTCTAATGATCAGCTATGTACCACAGGCCTTCAAGCTGGCTGTAGTTAAACCTTTACTCAAAAAGCATCTCTAGACCCAGCAGTCTTAGCTAATTATAGGCCAATCTCCAACCTTCCTTTCATATCAAACATCCTTGAAAGAGTAGTTGTCAAACAGCTAACAGATCATCTGCAGAGGTTTATTTGAAGAGTTTCAGTCAGGTTTCAGAGCTCATCACAGCACAGAAACAGCTTTAGTGAAGGTTACAAATGATCTTCTTCTGGCCTCTGACAGTGGACTCATCATGGGAATCCCTGGCAGCCTATTGCAGCATAACTAAGGGAGGATTCAGGGTCACCTGGTCCAGCCCTAAATATAAACAAGCCAGTTAAGGTAGTTCAGGCATCTGAGCAGGAAACCCTTTGAAGGCCTCCTGATGCTACATGTTCTATTAGAAGGAGGTCCCAGGAAGGATTATATCTGGAAAGACCTCAGTGTCCCCCCACATGAGTTAGAGGAGGTTGTCTTAGATTGCTGCCCCTACGACCCAAACGAAATAAGCAGCAGAAATGGAGGATGGCTGGCTGGCTGGATGGACGGGTGCTGTACATACCAGGATGTCCTCAACTCTCTGGCAGTAGCTCTGTGACTGTGCGTAGTCTCCGGTGTGGTATTTCAGCCAGGCCATGTCTCCATATGTCACAATGAGCCGCCTCTCACTCTCATCACCATAACTCTCCCTGATGGTCTCCTCTGATTGGTTTAGAAGTGACAGCGCTTCCTCTCGTTGGTCCTGAAGATACCTGAAGACCAACAGGTCATCACAACTGATGTTAAGTAAGTTGTCATCAGACTGCTCACCGCTGAGGAAACTGTACCTGACATAAGCCAAATAGCTGTAAGACCGAGTCACTGCCCCGCGCTGCCCGAGCTGAAGTTTTATGTGCTCCTGCAGTCGGGTGCTCAGGTTTTCCAGGTCCACGTCCTCCTTCTTCAGATCCCAGGTGAAGTGACACTGCAGCTGCTGCAGCCTGCTGAGCAGAGCGCTGCTACCTTCACTTTAAGAGAGTCACAAAGACAAAGCCTCTCAGCTCTGTGTTCATGTTCACACATGGTCTAAAAATGAGTCATTACAGAGCACAGACGTCCTGGAGAGCCCGGACCCTCCCATGGTGTCCAAACAGCATGTCAGTTTATCACAGCTGAAACAACCATCCTAACAACAGCACTTTTTATTTCAACACCTCTCCTGTTTAATACACGTTCAGAAAAACAGAGAGTCACAAACGTACATTAACTATTTTCCCCAGTCCCCAGTTCTCCATCTCCATAATGTCCTCCATTGCTACCACTGCTGCTTTCTTGGTGTCTCTGTCTTAAGCCAGTTTTTGGTGATGGCCTTCTTTGCTGCCAAAAGGAGAATCTGAGCCAGGTATCGATCCTTTACATCTACAGTGCCTGCCAAGTATCCAAGATACAAAACAAGGCAGGTTCTGGGAATTATGTAACCTGATATGTCACAGACAGAAAATGTGTGTGTGGTTCATCCCATCCATCCCATCCACGCAGCCTCCAACATTGTTGTTGTGTATTGGTTTGTTTATTTTTAATCTTAGGTGTAATAATACTTAATACTTAACGGCTACCCTGAGGTACCCCTGAGCAAGGTACCGTCCCTACACACTGCTCCCCGGGCGCCTGCTTAGTGGGCTGCCCACTGCTTCACTGAGTGAATGGGTCAAATGCAGAGAAAAACAAGTAATTTCCCCATGGGGATCAATAAAGTATCCATTATTATTATTATTATCATTATTAATAAAGTAGCAAATTTGATTTTTCCAGATGAATTCTCTCCACTTTAATGACTGAGCTGTATTCTTATGTTCTTTCCATGTTTCATACCACACCTCAGTGATTTCTTCACTCAGCTCTCTTTCCCATTTTACTTTAACATATACAGTTGATTCCTGTCTCAATTCCATCAAACATTCTTGGAATAACACTTTTATATGCCAGTATAATTATTTTTATAATAGGATGGATTTTGTCTTCCTTTATTTTTATGTTTTTATTAAAGTAATCGCTCACCTGTAAGTATCTGTAAAAATCCTTGTTTTTTAAGTTGTATTCCCGTTTTAATTCTTCAGAACTTTTAATTTCTCCTTTTTTGATTAATAAACAAATTGCTGTCATTCCCTTTTCATTCCAATTTTTAAAACCAAGATCCAATTTTCCTGGTCTAAATTCTTCATCGAAGGCTATCCATTTTAGCAAACCAAGCTCTTTGCCAATTCTCAACTCCTTTACTGTGTCATACCATACATTTAATGTAAAGGATATTATCGGGTTCCTTTCTTGGTCTTTAGTTATGTATTCAGGGGTCTTTTTTATACCCATGTTTGTTTGAATTGGGACATTGAGTGTGGAGAGCTCCACATCCTTCCAGCGAGCCCCGTCATCATCACTACACCAATATGTTATCTGGCGTATCTGTGCAGCACGAAAATATTCTTTTAAATTAGGAAGCGACATTCCTCCTTTCTCCTTAGTAAGCTGTAAAGTAGTGTATCGTACCCTTGGCCGCTTGCCTTCCCAGACAAATCTAGATATATACTTATCCCATTCTGAGAATTGGGTTTGAGGTATGCTTACCGGAAGAGAGAGGAATAAATATAGCAATCGTGGTAAGATATTCATCTTTATCACATTTATCCTGTCACTAAATCCTAACGGATATGTATTCCATCTTTCCATATCCTGCCTTATCCTGTTATTTATATGTCCATAGTTACTTTGATATAGTTTGGCATAGTTTTTGGTTATATTTATACCTAAATATTTAAGGGTTTTTGCCTCCCACTTTATTTCCCATTCCTTAAGATTTTGAGTTGGTATACAATTAAACATTAGAACTTGAGTTTTAAGTATATTTACTTTGTAGCCAGAAAGCGTACCAAATTTTCCTAACATTTCTGTGAGCTGCATAAAAGAGTTTGTGGGGTTTTTGAGGGCTATCAACACGTCATCAGCAAACAGACTAATTACATGCTCTTGTCTATTGATTTCTATTCCTGTTATTAGGGCGTCTTGTCTAATCATTTGTGCCAATGGCTCAATATACAAGGCGAATAAGGTTGGACTTAAACAGCAACCCTGTCTAGTTCCTCTCTAGTTGGAACGTCTTTGTCAATGAGCCGTTAACTTTTATTCTTGCAGTCGGTTTGTCATAGAGAGATTTAATACATTGGATTGATTTTGTAGTGAACCCGAGCTTTGCCATGGTTAGGTACAGGAAGTCCCAGCTGACTCGATCGAAGGCTTTTTCTGTGTCTAAACTCATCAACGCAGCCAGCATCTTGTCTTTATGTATTTGGTGTATGATGTGTCCTTCTGATATTGTCTTGTGCCTGTCTGTTTTTAACTAAACCTGTCCCTCGGTGCTCTCTCTCTCCCGGCTGTTTATCCCGTTTTCCACGTTGTATCCTCTCGCTTGCAGGTCGTTAGCAGCCTCCTCTGCTTCGCCACACGTTTTCACTCCATTTGGCCAGTGGACTCGCATCTTGCTGAGAGGAGTCTGGAAGCGGATGCCTTCTTTCTTTAATATCTTTTTGATATTCACGTACGCTTTACGTTCTTGCACCATTCTCGCCGAATAGTCGTGGTCAAAATAAACCCTGCTTCCGTCCAGAGTGACTATTTTCTTTTCCCATGCCTGTTTAACTTCCATCTCTTTGGTTGTGAATTGTTGGAAATTGACAACGACTGACCTCGGGGGGGAGACCGGCTGCCGGTTTTGAGGTTAACGCTTGGTGTGCGCGTTGAATCTGGAGGTTGATGTTAATATTAAGCTCCTCCCTGAGCCAGACTTCCAGAAACTGGGTCAGCGATTCTGCCTTAGATTCGGCTCCCTCTTGTATCCCGTAGATCCGCAGATTGTTACGTCTGGATCGCAGGTCCAAGTCATCCAATTTGGTCACCATCGATTTGTTCTGTCATTAGTTCTGTCAGGGTTTGATTGGCCTCGTGGCTCCACGTCTTCCGTGCGGGTCAGCGCAGCTTCTAATTTCCCTTCTTGTTCTCTAAGTTCTGTAGTCATGTTCTGAAACTGCTGGTCGATGTCTTCTTTGAATTTAGACAGTTCGTGTCTCATTTCTCATTTAATTTCTTCTTCGAATGTCGTGAAGTCTGATTTCAATTCGTTTTGGAGTGATTGAATTTGTTTGCTAATACAATCCAGTCCGTTTTGAAACGCGGCCATATTAGCTTCGGGTGCTAGCTTGTCCTCGTTGTTCGGGTGTTTTATGTCTTTACCTTGGGTGTCCGTAGTTCTTTTATTCTTTGCTTTGTTGTCCCTCTGCTCATCTTCCAAAGTTGTTTTGTCTCACGCTTTAATTTGTGTTTTAGCAGAGTTTATCTACTTGGCTTGCGGGAGCTCTGTACTTATGCGACCGTACTGCTCTACCGCCACAACAGAAGCCCTAACAACAGCACTTTACCATCCATGTCCAATATCTCACACCTTTGTCTGGACAGCAGCATGTATGTCCTTAACGACTTCAGGACATCATCTGTAAGTGTCACAGAGATGGCTTATGTATAAAGAAGTTTAATAGATGGTTCCAGCAGTTAAAATGTTCTTGCTTGTACATTTCTGTGGACAATATTGTAAAGGTGTGTTTAACTTGTCACAAAGAACAAGTTTTGTTACACCGCTATTATCGCGAGGTTTGGGCGTGATGACAGAGGCTGTGAGCCCACGTTTAATAATCACGCTAAGGAGTTCAGCGAGCTATCTGTGGGGGCCTGGTTGTTAAAGCACAAGTGTTACTTTTGATAGACTGAAGCACTTAAAGCGGGGCGATCATGGCTCAAGAGTTGGGAGTACACCTTGTAATCGGAAGGTTGCCGGTTCATTGTGTCCTTGGGCAAGACACTTCACCCGTTGCCTACTGGTGGTGGTCAGAGGGCCCGGTGGCGCCAGTGTCCGGCAGCCTCGCCTCTGTCAGTGCGCCCCAGGGTGGCTGTGGCTACAATGTAGCTGCCATCACCAGTGTGTGAATGGGTGGATGACTGGATGTGTAAAGCGCTTTGGGGTCCTTAGGGACTAATTAAAGCGCTATATAAATACAGGCCATTTACCATAAAGCCTTCGTGTTTTATGTTTGTAGTTTTCAATAAATGCAGCGAAGCGCCCGTCTTGAAGAAGCCGTGCCTGTGTTGTCATTTCGGAGTGACATCATCATCATTTCCTGTGCATGTTTGAGCTACAGGAAGCTTAACTCAACTCTAACAAAGAACTAAAATATTTATTATCATGGTTTAAATGAGAATTTCTGGACGACCGTCCCCTCTCAGACCCAAGAAGGAAAGTCTCCTCTCTGTCAGCAGGAGGATGGGTAACGAGCTGCCAGCAGCTCACACAGGCTTCCTCCTGAGCTCACGGCCCCTCCCACTACAGCTGGGAGGGGCCCAAGATGACGTTGTAAAATAATACTTCAAAATGAAAGCCGCACATGTGATATGACACTGAAGCTAGGTGTACATTACACATCAGACACACTGAGTTACATGTATGTGTTTAAATCTGTTACCTTGTGTCTGAGTAGCACCTTCAGACCAACACTCAGGTGAGTCTGCAGGCCGCTGCGTCACCTGTATGATGAGCACAGCGGCTTTGATCGCATTACTGTCCAAAGATGAGCGCGTGGAGGAGGACGTCACCACCACCCTCTGGAAGTACAGCTTCACTGTTAAAAACTGTTAATGTGACCATACTATCGGTGTTACTACCTTCTTCTTTCGCGGTCTCTGGAGCACATCATCTTCCTCCATCTTCTATCCCATCATCCTCCTCTGCATGTCCTCCTTCACTACGCCACCTCTGACTCTGAGCTGTCCCTTTGACGGCCTCGTGCCATTATATCTGAACATCTTCACCGTCTCCACCCATCACAGCAGGTCTCGCCTCCACCCTGCCTGCAGCCTCTTCCTCTCCTCTCTGTGGCCTCACGTTCTGCTCCTGGCAGCTTTGACGCATTTTACTAGAGTAATACTTCAGGTTTGAGTACTGTGAATGTTGTCGCTACACATTTACTGAGAAACAGTTGGTGACACTGACTGACAGAGACAACGATCACAGACATGTTCACAACCGACTTGCGGCCTATTTGAAACAGAGACGGAGAAAAGCAAACAAAAGCAACGTCGTAGGTGCGGCGGGCCGGACGGTGACTTCGCATCGCCGCGGTTCACGCATTCTCGGTCATCCAGGTGAGGAAACAAGACTGAAGAAGTCACCTGGATGACGAAACGTTTCGCCCAGGTGAACAGAATCCCCTGCGTGGGCTTTACTCTGCTCTCTGCAGATTTCACAGTAATCTGATTACACCCTGGATCCAGATCGACTGGGTTAAAGGTTAAAGGGAGGCCCTGAGCTGACTTCACTTTCCAATAAGTGATCGATTATCAGACTGATCGGAAGTCTCAAACACTCACCTCATGTTGCCCTCTTCCTCCTCAGAGGGAGCAAAGTGATGATGAGGATGAGGGAGAGCGTGAGCACCGAGTGACCGGTCCGTGCGCTCCGTCACAGAACGGAAACTTAACGTGAGGCCTTCACGGTCCTCTCTGAATGCATGTACAGCAGAGAGCTCAGCCGGGTGACGCAGACTCACACTTGTTCGTGTTACACAGTCATTTCCACGGGTGACACTCCCAGCGTGTCCCCTCTGACTCCATGCTCAGCCACTCTAACGTAGCTTATTTCAGGTGAACTGCAGCGCCAAGCGTCCTAAATGATGTGATGACGTGTGAAGGTGGCTCACAGGTAAGCTGCACAGCCTTGTTCACATGGACAGGTTTACATAAAGTTACGTGAAGCACAGGTGGAACATCTGGAAAGGAGTCACGTGCTCTGTAATCACAGACCTCTGCCTGCAGGTCCATGAACACAAACAGGTGGCTGCAAGGGACAGAACTGTGTTTGGGACACTTCTGCTGCGTCCACACTAATCTGTGTCTCTGCACATGTCTGCAAAACTAGTTAAATCTCAGTTCATACGGAGGAGCAAATGTCATCATATAAGGAAGGATCACGTGGTTAAAAACTACTGTGGTTGACACATAAAGTTCATTTTTTTAAAAAGAGGCACGTGGACGTGATGTGAAACGTGACTTCAGAGGGGTCCTTGAAGGCAGCACGATGAGACGCCAAGTTTCGTTTCTGTGAACCAGCTGAGAGCCTCGAGCTCACTGATCAGCTGGTAATCTGTAACTGACTGATCTGGGATCAGTCAGTGGATTAGCCACTGACTGTGCTTAGAGTTAGAAATGTTTTTGTTTGTTTTTTAGTTGTTTAAAGTAAGAACTTCTTTGCTCAGTGTAACCATCTGTGTTTTGCAGTGTAAACTTGATGAATCAGAATCAGAATCAGAATACTTTATTGATCCCTGGGGGAAATTATTTTTTGTTACAGTGCTCCATTTTAAACCAACATTAAGACAAGACAGACAATACGCTAACTAAGAATAGTACAATATATACATATATATACATACATACATACATAAGTCACTTATAAATAAATATTTGGAAAAGAAACATGTGTAGTTGTAGCAGCAAACAGTGTGTTAGGTGGATGCGTTGTACAGGGAGATGGCCACAGGCAGGAATGATTTCCTGTGTCGTTCAGTGGTGCTTTTCGGTAATCTCAGTCTCTCACTGAACGAGCTCCTGTGACTGACCAACATGTCATGGAGTGGGTGGGAGGTGTTATCCAACATTGTCTTTATCTTGGACAGCATCCGCCTCTCCGACACCACCTTGAGGGAGTCCAGCTCCATCCCCACAACATTGCTGGCCTTACGGATCAGTTTATTAAGTCTGTTGGCATCTGCGACCCTCAGCCTGCTCCCCCAGCATGCAACAGCATAGAGGATCGCACTGGCCACAACAGACTCATAGAAAATCCTCAGCATTTTCTGGCAGATGTTGAAGGACCTCAGTCGCCTCAAAAAATAGAGACGACTCTGGCCCTTCCTGTAAAGTGCTGTGGTGTTTTTAGCCCAGTCCAGTTTATTGTCAATGTGTACTCCAAGGTATTTATAGTCCTCCACAATGTCAACACTGACCCCCTGGATTGAAACAGGGGTCAAGTGAAGAGGAGCACTTTATGAATATGCCAGTAAACATTATTCCTGTCTAACGAGGTCGTAATGAGTCTTTCAGAAAGGCTTCGTGCTTTTCTCTGCACACGCAACTGTGTCTGCAGCTTTCCTCGTATTTACCTGCTGCTCGCTGCTCAGGTGTACCTTACCTGTCTGTGGCGTCTGCACACCATTTAATGAAACAGACGTTTAAATAAAGTTAATGAATGATTCCATCACAGATTCACTCATTTACTGCAGCAGAGGAACGTGAAGCACAGCTGGAACATCTGGAACAGACCCAGCTGAACAGCAGCTGTGGTTCAGAGCTCCACGTCCACACCTGAAACTCTCACGCTGCAGTGAGGCTGAAGCACCAGCAGGTGTCACCGTAGGGCTGAGTGTGAAGCTGTGACTCTTCAGCACATCTCTAACAGCGAGTCAGTGAGCATGCTCAGACCAGCACTTCCCACCATCACCGCTTCTGACACGAAGAGAAACATCAGCTCAGTCTGAGGACACCTGGCACCTCTGAGGCTCCGCCCAGCACAGGTACAGGCTGGCTGGACTTCAGTGAGGCTTCACGTTGATTCTTTCAGAGAGGAAGATGAAACTTTATTTAGAACAGCACCTCACCTCATGCACTCTCTACACCTGACCCCTTCTTCGAGCACTCACGTGTCATTAGTGCGAGGGGGTCACAGTCACCACGGTAACATTTCAACAGGAATCCTCGAGATGTTTTGGAATTCAGATTTTATTCTTCAGCTCATCTTTAATCTAAAAGAGCTGAACACGCAAGATAAGCAGAAAAACATGTTTTTAAACCTCTTTGATGATTTTAATCACCTTTGAGGAGGAACGCACCGGGGGGCGTGGCTTTGACAAACTTGTGTGAAGTCTCCCCGACAATAACACGTTCAAAGACAAGCAGCCGTTTGTGTGTGGGAGTGAGGGTTTTCCATTTTCCCTCCGGCAGTAGGAAACATCCCAATAAGGACGGCAGGGCGGGTTCTTGCTGCTGACGCTGTGTGGGCGGGGCCTGCTGCCTGATTAAATGGAGCAGTGGTGATGAAGGCGAGCAGAGCTCCGACTGTGAGACAAACTGAAGGATGGCGATGCTGCTGCAGCCTCTGTGGACCTTCGTGCTGGGACACGCCCCTCTCCTGCGCTCGCCCTTCTTCCCCGTGCTCTTCTCGCTCTGCGTCTACCTGTCCTTCTGCCTGCCCTTCCTGCTGCTGGACGCGCTGTCCACCAGGTGGGCGTGGGTGCTCAGGTACAAGCTGCAGCCTCAGAGCTCCGTCAGCTGGTCGTCGGTGCGGCGCTGCCTGGCTCTGACGCTCTACAACCACCTGGTCTTCATCTTCCCGCTCACCGTGCTGCACTGGTACCTGAGGCCGGTGCACCTGACCGAGGAGGCCCCGCCCCTTCCGCGCCTGCTGGCTCAGGTGCTCGTGTGCCTGCTGCTCTTTGACTTCCAGAGCTTCGCCTGGCACCTGCTGCACCACCGAGTGCCCTGGCTCTACCGCACCTTCCACAAGGTGAGTCCCCGAGGACGATGGCGGTGGTGACGGTGTCACGCCTTTGTTCTTCCTCCACCTCACGCTCTCTCTCCTCCTCCTGCAGGTGCACCACACCTACACCTCCACCTCCGCCCTCACCGCCGAGTACTCGGGCACCTGGGAGACCCTCAGCCTGGGCCTGTTCGCTGCCGCCAACCCCCTCCTGCTGGGCTGCCACCCGCTCACCGAGCTCGCCTTCTTCGTGGTCAACATCTGGCTGTCGGTGGAGGATCACTGCGGCTACGACCTGCCGTGGGCCACGCACCGCCTGGTGCCGCTGGGGCTGTACGGCGGGGCGCGCCACCACGACCTTCACCACCTCAAGTCCAAGTGCAACTTTGCGCCGTACTTCACCCACTGGGACCGCCTGGCCGGGACGCTGCAGACGCAGGACTGAGCCGCCGTGATGGCGAGGAGCTGATGTAGAGACGTTTTCTATTTATTTATTTCTTCCTGTTTTTATTTATTATGCCACTTCTGAGCCCACCAATCACAGCGGGCTCTCCTCGACTCGCTGCTCCTCTCTGACGTAGAGACGGAGCAGTCGGAGCCACGAGAGCGCCGTGAGCCGTCGACGGCGTGAGCACGTTAACTGATACCGGACAGATGTGCCGATGAGGCAGCTGGCTGCGAGCGCGGGACAGACGAAAGTGAAACGAGGGACAGAGATAAGCTGGCGAGGAAGACGAGGAGTCGCGCCGCCGCTGAAGGAGAAGCGCGGCGTCAGAGGGAAACTGGAAAGTTTGATTCTGAACTGGGAAGTGAAAGTTTGAGCACTGAAGACAAAATGAAGCTAAAATAAAGTTTGTGAAGAGAAACACACAAGTCTGTTTCCTGTTTGTGTCCAAAACACACACACAGACACACACAGACGCACAGACACACAGACACACACACACACACAGACACACACACAGACGCACACACACACACACAGACACACAGACACACAGACACACACACACACACAGACACACAGACACACACAGACGCACACACACAGACACACACACAGACACACAGACACACACAGACAGACACACACACAGACACACACACACACAGACACACACACACACACACACACACACACAGACGCACACACACACACAGACGCACACACACAGACACACACACAGACACACACAGACACACACACACACACACACACACAGACGCACAGAGACACACACACAGACACACACACACACACAGACACACACACAGACACACAGACACACACACACAGACACACACACACACACACACACACACACAGACGCACAGAGACACACACACAGACACACACACACACACAGACACACACACACACACACAGACACACACACAGACACAGACACACACACAGACACACACACACACACACACACACACACACACACACACACACAGACGCACAGAGACACACACACAGACACACACACACACACAGACACACACACAGACACACAGACACACACACACAGACACACACACACACACACACACACACACACACACACACAGACGCACACACACAGACGCACACACACAGACACACACACAGACACACACAGACACACACACACAGACGCACACACACACAGACACACACACACACACAGACACACACACAGACACACACACAGACACACAGAGACACACACACACACACACAGACACACACACACACACACACACACACAGACGCACACACACAGACACACACACACAGACGCACACAGACACACACACACAGACGCACACACACACACACAGACGCACACACACACACACACACACACAGATTTGTGTGTATTGTTGTGTTGATGTCCTTCAAAGTTGATGAGTGAACGAGGTGGTAAAAGTACACGTTCTGTACTCAAGTATTAATACAAATACTCCTGTTTAAAACTACTCCATTAAAGCTGAAGTACTGAGTCTGTACTCGAGTAAAATTGAAACGTTACCTGAAGAGTACTCAGAGTACAAAGAACAGCTCTGTTTGTGCAAAGCTAACTGAACCTTGTGTTCTCTGAATGTTGTAATACAATAATATCAGCACACAGGATATAGATGAATCTACTTCCTGTTGCCTGCATGTGGAGGGTGACTCTAAAGAGGAACATGAGCTCAGTCAGGGTTACACACCACCTCCTGAATCCACCGTGTGTGTGGGGGGGGAATGTGACACTGCGATGCTCCCACACCAATCAAACTCAGTCATTTCTACTGAGAGCTGCACTACGTTTCCTTGGTGTGCAGGCTGTGATCAGCTGACCTGCTGCTCTCTGTGCTTGTACACAACAGATGTGAGCAGATGTTTGATGAGTGTCCTGGCTGATGTCTCTACACTGACACTGTTTATTCTCCTGTCTCCATCTCTGAGTGAACTTAGCTCTCTGTCTCTCCTCTCCCTGTCACACACAGCAGCTGGACTTTATCTGCAACACACTGTGAGACAAACTGCACACAACAGTTTGTGTGTTTGCTGATGTTTGTAGAGCTGCCTTGCACATTTCCCCACGTCACTGCCTTTGCGCTCGCTCCTCTTCAGTCGGGCTAGCTGGATGCTGATGTACCGCAAGCGCATCTGTAACCGGAAGGTCGCCGGTTCGATCCCCAGGCTCTCTGTCCTGGTCGTTGTGTCCTTGGGCAAGACTCTTTACCTTGCTGCCTACTGGTGTTGGCCAGAGGGGCCGATGGTGCGATATGGCAGCCTGGCTTCTGTCAGTCTGCCCCAGGGCAGCTGTGGCTACAACCGTAGCTGCCTCCACCCGTGTGTGAACGTGAGAGTGACTGAATAGTGGCATTGTAAAGCGCTTTGGGTGCCTTGTAAAGTGCTATATAAATCCAATCCATTATTATTAATCCATTAACTGCAGCTTCCAGTCCTGCAGTCGTTGCAGCGTGGTGCCGAATGTGCTCACGTTCAGCCCTGAATATGGAGATTATACAGAACAGGAGGCTGTGACGAAATATTAGCTCCCCTCGAATCAAACCAAGTTTTGAAGTAAAATGTTCCTAAAAAATAAATATTCAAGTAAAGTACAGATGCCTGAAAATTCTACTTAAGTAGAGAAACACAGTATTTGTACTGCGTTACCTCCTGCCTGTGCAGAGTGAGCATGCTCAGTCCACAGCGACGCGTCCTTCAGTTCGACACGTTCTCAGGTGCGTGTCACACCCATGCCTATGCTACAAATCACTTTATCAGGTACAGCTTGCTGGGACCGGGCTGACCCACGTTTTTCTTCGGGTCTGCTGCTTGGTGGCTGAGATTCAGCTCGGTGCTGGGAAACAAATCGCTGTGTGAGAAACGCTTTCTCTGTCGTGTCCCAACAAGTCAGCAGTTTGTGAAACCCTCAGATCAACAACCGTGTTCAGTCATCTTTCTTCCCGATTATGATGCAAACCCACAGAAGTGGTTTCACAGCCAGTGAACGTGGATCAGATCTGCTGTCCAAGTTTTAAAACGGGGATGAAAACTTTGAATTGATCAGAGTTGAAGTGATTTGAGTGAAAAGTTTTAATGGCTTTAGTGCTGAAACACGTTTGAACTGTTCTGAAAGCTGCAGTGTGCTGAGAATGAGATAAAGAGATGTGATAAACATGTGTTCGGGAGTCGGGAAGCTGGTGGAGCGAGGCCAGAAAATCCCGATGTGTGTTTCAGGATGACATGAAATCTGCGCGCAGCAGGAATCTGACGTCACTTCAGGAGAAACGCTGGTCCTTGGAAAGGCTGTGGAGCGCGTGGGAGACCGAGTGAGTCAGAGCCGCACAAACATGCTGTTATCCTTCAATCTCCTCTTTGTGCTGCTGCACTTTCTGTTTCAAGCAGCGCACACACATTCATTGACTTCCTGCCCCCCCGCGCTGTGATTACAGCCTGAGACCTGGAATCTGACCAAATCCTTTTCTGACTGAGTTTCTTGGTTTTTTATTTCTGTTGCATTTTATTTGAAATTCTTGCTTCACATTTCTGAGATGAAGGAAATATTTGTAGTAAGTAAGTAAAATTTATTTATATAGCACATTTCACAGATAAAAATCACAAAGTGCTTTACAGTAAGATCAGACATGTGTGCTGTTTTTATGGAGGCGTGTGTTTGCATGAGGGGGAGGGTCTTCATCACAGCGAGGGGAGGCTAAACCAGTGTGTGTGTGTGTGTGTGTGTGTGTGTGTGTGTGTGTGTGTGTGTGTGTGTGTGTGTGTGTGTGTGTGTGTGTGTGTGTGTGTCAACATTATAAGGAATGTGTGCGCGTACAGTGGTTCAGACTCACTGAGGATGATGATGACAGGCTGTGGTTCCCCTGATGATTCCTGAGAACAGTCGTCTCTTCTCATCACGGATCCAGAAAATTCTTTTACATTCAAATCTTTAATATAAGAAAATAATCCATCGTGCACAGAAACTCGGTTTATAAGACAAAAATCTCTCAAAGCTGAAAACCTGCTGCTGTTAACATCCCAGCCCTCCGTGGGAGCACATGGACATATATTTTTATCTATATATTTCTTCTACGTGTATATTTTTATATTTTCTTCTGTTTTTGGACATGAATGTTCCATCTGTGTGTTCATTGCTGCCTGGCTCCTTTGCTGCTGGAACAATGGGAGCTTGTCCTCTGTGGGATTAGTTTTTTACAGCCGCTAGGACACATGTCACAATACTTAGGTCACTTTTGCAAAACTCTTCACACAATCCTCCTAACTGACCGTCAGCTTGGCAAAGCAGTTCATTCCACATTCAAAATGCACTACAACTACCAAAACACTTTATTCAGGTCTCAAATAACCTCATTCTTCCAGAACACTAGCAAAGGTTGACAGCTGACAAACACACTTTGTCACCCACAAAACAATGACCTAAAAACACTAACAACATGTAGCATTACACAGTGTTTTCTTGTGTAAAACAAGGACACATCTCTGTTTATAATTTCAATATATGTTACTGGAATGAATCAGACATCATGCAGAATTCGTTAATATTTGTTTATGTATTTTTATTTTTTTTTGCACTAAGTAATCCCAAAATACAAGTATTTATATACACACCATCCACTGATACACATACAATAGTAATGCTAATCTACTCGGTCTTCTCCATTTGGCCACAGGTTCTCATCCACATCACATCTTATGTCATCTAGGGCAACACACCTAGGAAAGAATCTTCTGGCTGCCAGAATTGAAGGAGTTGAAAAATTGAAGGAGTAACACCTGTGCAGATGTTCATCTACAATGAGAATCAGCTGTGGCTGGTTAAACTGCATTGTTAGATTTAAAATATGTTTCAATAAAATATTGCCGTTGGATTTTGCTGTCTTTTTAAGTTTTGCATTGTGTTATTGTTTTGGCCATAAGTTTAACAGTTTTGAAAACAGTATGTAAGCACATGCAAAATGTCCTGTACGTACAAAGAGTTTTGGCAGTTGTTGTGTCTGAGTGAGAAGATAATTCATGAAATTTGAGAGATGTAGTCATTGAATGCATTTTGTGCCAAAACAATGATAACTGGTCCTCAGTTTAGCCCACATAGACTTCTGTTGTGCTCACTGTGTGAGGAGGTTTGCAAACGTGACCTAAGTACTGAGACATGTGTCCTAGCGTCTGTAAAAAACTGTAACAGAGGCTACGTCACCTCATCTAATGATGTGATCACAGAGCTGAACTGCAGCATTGCTACAGTTTGCTTTGCTATATTTGTCCTCTGAATCCACTTTATGACTTCAGATGTAATTTCACTTATTAAAACAAAGAAATATTTAAGCTGAGCAACGTACATGACAGAAGGATGAGATTCAGTGTCAGTGCCACCTCTCAGACATTTAGCACACGCTTATTTCCTTCATTTATTGTGATGACAAAACAAATAGTTGTGTTTCAAACAGCTGGTTATAAAATCGGACGTTCTCGGTGTCAGGTGGCTTTTGATGAACACAACAGAAGGAAAATGAAGGAGCTGTCTTCGCTTTTTGCTGGAGTGTGCGTCAGAGTGTGTTAACCACAGTCGCTGCCACCTCCCCTGTGTTCACAAATAAACATAATAGCTGCGTTTTGTCATCACTCGGTTCACGCTAAAACCGCTCTGCTCTCTCTTGTTTCTGGCTGTTTCGTTCCCAAAAGGCTGAAAAGTCCACGCTGTGCGTTTGAAGCGTCCCACACTCTGTAATGTCCTCGCCAGCGTTTCCGCCATAAACCACTTCCTGCTCAGAACGAAGATCTGACCTCCCAACACCATAATTAGTCTTATTTCAGTTACAGAAACTTTCAGTACTTATCTGTGAAACACTAATAACTGTTACTGTTACATTTGTGACTGCATGTGATTTAAGTTTATTCACAGCTTTACATTTAACATGTTCAGGTTTTGTCATTTTACTGATGTTTCTTGTAAATAGAGCAGATATTTCGCCACGGCGCGGCACCCTGCAGCAGGACGGCTGCGTTACATCATCGTTACTTCCTGATGTTTCAGTGAAATGAAACTGAAATGTTTTATTGTGATTCTGGAAAAGTAAAGTTCCAAATGTTTCATCAATAAACTCAGTTTTTTATCACAATGAAGAAGGAACGCCTCCTTAATGAAGATGTTATTATTTATTATTATTTATTGCGATCAGATATAGAAAAGACTGAGAACAGCAGAAGAACCTGTGTGGCTCAAACTGGCACGATGTTTAAATCCCATCAGCTCCTGAGTCGACAGTTTGTGCAGTCAACAAATGAAGAGCCGACATCCTTACACGGACCGGAACCACCTACCGCCATTTCTCCGGTTTCTGATGCCTCGCGACGCTCGACTGACACGTGACGAGAAGAGACGGCGAGGAATGTGAGCCTTCATCATCAGAGGAAACAACCTGTCGTCATCATCCTCAGTGAGTCTGAACCACTGTAAGCTCACACATTCATTTCTCATAATGCTGACACACACACACACACACACACACGAGTACACAAGTACACACATCCTGTACTTCAGCAGAGGTACAGACTCTCACGCACCACAAAGTTGAAGCACAGCTTCTTTAATGTTCACTTAGAGCCTCAGGTGTGTGAACCTGCACAGCTCAGGTGTGGCAGCGCGGGCTAACACCGCAGCTGTAGCTAAAGGTTGCTTCAGCCCGTGTAAACATCACACACGTGCTCAACCTGCCAACAATGGAAGCAGGTGAGCGGCTCTCACAGGGACAATCCTCAGTGCACAGTGAAAGAGCCTGCTGTGGAATGTGGAAGTGTGGGAGGGAGAGTTTTCCATTTTCCCTCCGGCAGTAGGAAACATCCCAATAAGGACGGCAGGGCGGGTTCTTGCTGCTGACGCTGTGTGGGCGGGGCCTGCTGCCTGATTAAATGGAGCAGTGGTGATGAAGGCGAGCAGAGCTCCGACTGTGAGACAAACTGAAGGATGGCGATGCTGCTGCAGCCTCTGTGGACCTTCGTGCTGGGACACGCCCCCCTCCTGCGCTCGCCCTTCTTCCCCGTGCTCTTCTCGCTCTGCGTCTACCTGTCCTTCTGCCTGCCCTTCCTGCTGCTGGACGCGCTGTCCACCAGGTGGGCGTGGGTGCTCAGGTACAAGCTGCAGCCTCAGAGCTCCGTCAGCTGGTCGTCGGTGCGGCGCTGCCTGGCTCTGACGCTCTACAACCACCTGGTCTTCATCTTCCCGCTCACCGTGCTGCACTGGTACCTGAGGCCGGTGCACCTGACCGAGGAGGCCCCGCCCCTTCCGCGCCTGCTGGCTCAGGTGCTCGTGTGCCTGCTGCTCTTTGACTTCCAGAGCTTCGCCTGGCACCTGCTGCACCACCGAGTGCCCTGGCTCTACCGCACCTTCCACAAGGTGAGTCCCCGAGGACGATGGCGGTGGTGACGGTGTCACGCCTTTGTTCTTCCTCCACCTCACGCTCTCTCTCCTCCTCCTGCAGGTGCACCACACCTACACCTCCACCTCCGCCCTCACCGCCGAGTACTCGGGCACCTGGGAGACCCTCAGCCTGGGCCTGTTCGCTGCCGCCAACCCCCTCCTGCTGGGCTGCCACCCGCTCACCGAGCTCGCCTTCTTCGTGGTCAACATCTGGCTGTCGGTGGAGGATCACTGCGGCTACGACCTGCCGTGGGCCACGCACCGCCTGGTGCCGCTGGGGCTGTACGGCGGGGCGCGCCACCACGACCTTCACCACCTCAAGTCCAAGTGCAACTTTGCGCCGTACTTCACCCACTGGGACCGCCTGGCCGGGACGCTGCAGACGCAGGACTGAGCCGCCGTGATGGCGAGGAGCTGATGTAGAGACGTTTTCTATTTATTTATTTCTTCCTGTTTTTATTTATTATGCCACTTCTGAGCCCACCAATCACAGCGGGCTCTCCTCGACTCGCTGCTCCTCTCTGACGTAGAGACGGAGCAGTCGGAGCCACGAGAGCGCCGTGAGCCGTCGACGGCGTGAGCACGTTAACTGATACCGGACAGATGTGCCGATGAGGCAGCTGGCTGCGAGCGCGGGACAGACGAAAGTGAAACGAGGGACAGAGATAAGCTGGCGAGGAAGACGAGGAGTCGCGCCGCCGCTGAAGGAGAAGCGCGGCGTCAGAGGGAAACTGGAAAGTTTGATTCTGAACTGGGAAGTGAAAGTTTGAGCACTGAAGACAAAATGAAGCTAAAATAAAGTTTGTGAAGAGAAACACACAAGTCTGTTTCCTGTTTGTGTCCAAAACACACACACAGACACACACACACACACACACACACACACACACACACACACACACACACACACACACACAGAGACACACACAGACACACACACACAGACACACACACACACACACACAGACACACACACACACACACAGACACACACACACACACACACAGACACACACACACACACACACAGACGCACAGAGACACACACAGACACACACACACACACACACACACAGACGCACACACACACACACAGACACACACACACACACACACAGACACACACACACACACACACAGACTCTCACACACACACACACACACACACACACACACACACACACACACACACACACCTGTGTGTCTGTGAGCTTCAGCAGGAGACAGATCGTTGGTGGAGACGATCTCTGAACGTCACGATTCAAACAGCATCTGTGAACATTCAGCAGGAATAAAGTTTATTGTTAATAATCACAATTATTCAGCACGTCGTCTGCAGAGACGTCGTCATGTTGTTTAAGTAAAAATGGAGGCAGAGCCTTCAGTTTTTAGGCCCCATCTCATCTTAATGACCTTATAGTACCATACCACCCCATTAGAGCACTTTTCAGGTGTGTTGCAACAGCCCTCGAGGGCTGGAGTTTGAGACCCCTGTCCAAGAGTATTTAAAAGTAGAATGGGAGGCAGAGCCTTCAGTTTTCAGGCCCCTCTTCTGTGGAACCAGCTTCCAGTTTGGATTCAGGAGACAGACACTATCTCTACTTTTAAGATTAGGCTTCAAACTTTCCTTTTTGCTAAAGCATATAGTTAGGGCTGGACCAGGTGACCCTGAATCCTCCCTTAGTTATGCTGCAATAGGTGTAGGCTGCCGGGGGATTCCCATGATGCACTGGGTGTTTCTTCTTCACTCACTATGTGTTAATAGACCTCTCTGCATTGAATCATATCAGTTATTCGGTCTTTAAGTGACGACGTGACGAATCCTGCTTCCGGGCCCAAAGTAGTCTGCAGTTAACATGGCGTTTGTGTTTTTAACATGTTTAATGCTTTGTATCTTGTTCTATTTGATCTAAAAAGCCCCTAAAAACAGTCAGTGATCACTGTCGGCCTCTCTCGGTTTTTATTACCGCTATTCATTTTAAAGCTCAGTTTTTAAATCCTTAGGATGTAACTGCAGCCCATGCAGCAGTATATTAATGACTAACCTCGTATTGTGGATGGATTATCTCAGTTGTTCTCCTGACTGAAGTCTGGTCCGTTTACAGCATCCTGCCATGCGACTGCATTTGTCTCTAACCATCAGGAACCCTCACGTTAACTTTTATAGAGTGGAAAGAAGTTAGTGTTCATCCTCCAGCTTCACTGTTTATGCTAACATAGCTGTGTCGCTAGCAATCACGTAGCACATCATTATATAGCAGCTAGCCCAACTTCAGTAACCCTGCAAACGTCACTGCTGTTTAGTTTCTGTCTTCATTTATGTTGGAAGTGATAGCAGAGCTGTACGTTTGACTTTTTCAGAAATCTCTCAGTCAGAACATGCTACATTGTATTTAGATAGAAGCTAACTACCTGCTAACTTCTAACTCCGTTAAATGTCTTAAATTCCGTTTTCATGGATGCCTGGATGTTAAACTTAATTGTTACACCTGGTAGAGCAGAACGCTGATCATTTTATTACAGATGAAAGAATTTAGACAGTTTTTAACTCTCAGTGATGCCACAGTGATCGTTTGATTTATGGACCTGCAGCAGAGTTTGAGCCCAGACACGGCTAGTGACGTCAGACCGGATTAATCTCCGTCTCTCTTCCACAGCATGTCTTTATCCTGTCTTCCTTTTCTCACCCCGACCGATGGCCCCGCCCCTCCCTGAGCCTGAATGAGGTGCGTGCAGAGAGCCGTCACTCAGACCTGATCTCTAAACATTGAAAGAGGATTTTTTTCAATCATATCAGGCCCTTGTTTCCCTGATATGATTCACCAATAAAGGAAGAGACAGGTAAGCGCAGGAATGTGCTGCAGCATGAGTAATCGCACTGAACCGAGCGTGCTCCTCTGTGACCTGCATCGACCTGCCTGCTGTAACACTGACTCGTGAAATGTCAAAGGTCGCCCTCTGCACACGGTGACGGACCAATCAGCTGGTCAGAGGACAATGATGAGAGCGATGAAGGCGTCTGCAGAGTGACAAGCACCAGGTTACCTGACCGTGAGCATGTGTGTGTGTGTGTGTGTGTGTGTGTGTGTGTGAAGGTTGTGCAACTGTCTGCAGTCGTGTCTCGGCAGGCCTCTTTGTGCTTCTCTGCAGAGCACGTACGCCATTCGTCACCCATGTGGAAACTCTCTGACGACAGCTGAACGGTTGAATCTTGAATTGTTCCACTGCTCACTGCTGTCAGAGGGGGCGGGGTTTGTTAGAAGATGCCAGGTATTTTTAGCTTTTTTTCCCAGCAGGTGATCGAGCAGGTTTTTAGTGTCTCTTCTCCGTTTTTTTTTTAGCTTCTTTCCATCGTCCTTTGTCCTCGTCTTTCTCTTTGTTTCTCAAACAAACTATGACAATCAGGTGGACCAGTATGGCAAAGCCGCAATGATGCAATTGGGAAAAAAATCTGTTGGGCGATTGCTACAGTCCGGACAGATGACAGTTACTGTGATCATTTTCAGCTTCAGTGTGAAATATCTGAAGAATCGTTGAGGGTTCTGGGATCAGCCCCGGAGCAGGAACCAGTTCACATGCTGGCAAAAGGACGCACTGTCACTACCCGATCCGTACCGGCTACCCGATCCGTACCGGCAACCCGATTGGTACTACGCATGCACAAATCTTACGTCACTTCCTCTCTTTGCCAACATTGCAACGATTAATGTATTTGAGTGACACGGTTAGCACCCAGTTAGCTCCTAGCATTTCTCAACAGCTCTGCCTCCTTTTCGACATTTAAACAATGGATAATCCGTTTACAAACAAATTCATGCTTCATGAATTCAGGCGCCTAATTACAGAGTTAATAATGCAGACTTTGTAATATGTCACGTGATGATTCAGCAGCCAGATGAAGTGTTTACTGGCAGTTGACAGTGATAGTGGACATCATCATCACTATTCCAACAATCCTCTGCACACAGACGAGCATAAACACACTCGACTATCACTAAATCAAATTTAACACACGTTTGTAATGACGCTAGTTCATAGGGCTCATTCACTCGGTCAGCAGGGGGCAGTATCCTCATACACTGGGGAGTAAACTGCCATTAGACAAAACAGAAGAAGAAGAAAACACCTGCACATGTGCGGTACGGATCAGGGAGTCCTACGGAGCCCCGCAGGGGACATGGGAGGAAAAAAAATTAAGACGGACTTTTGTGAGATCTCGCAAAACAAACTCGGGATCTCGCAAAAGTCCGTCTTAATTTTTTTTCTCCCTGCGGGGCTCCGTAGAGTCCTGATCCGTAACTATCTTTTTACTTTTCGTTTTTGTCTAGATTATATTGAAATTGTTCATTGCAAACATTTTCAGAGATGCTTATTATTCTTAACATCTTAACTGATACTCTGACCTGTAACTATCGTAAAATGCTTCGAGCGGAAGTAGTGGCCTTTTGCACATGCGTGGTACCAATCGGGTTTCTGGTACGGATCGGGTAGTGGCACGCACAATGAAGCCTTTGACAGTTCAGAGTGCGCCTCCTTAAAACCTCCCCTGTGGAACCACAAAGCACGGATCCACACAGTTCCACCTTTGTTCCATCCAAGAGCTCTGGGATCTCGCTGCTCATTCTTTCAGGCGATTACGGCTGCCCCTGAGCTGCTCCGTCCAGAGCGCTGGAGTCCCGCCATGAAGGCCTCGCCTATAACATGACCTTTAAATGGTTTGTACTGACGGCTCACGCTGTGGCTCAGTGACACGACCGTCGAGCTCCACAAACAAGAAGCTCCGAGCCTGCAGTTCCTCTACCATCCAGCAGAGGTGCTCACTTCTCCGTCGTAACAACTGTGAGCGCTTAAACTCTGTTAGAGTCTGCATGACTCTCTGACTGACAGACGGCTGAACGGGACCTGTGTGTGCATTTGCCTGCACGCACACAGTGACAGGTGATCACGCCACATTAAACTGCAGCCAGCTGTCAGAGGACTCAGGTCACACCTGCACGCTGTCCACCCACAGGACGGGAAACCTGCGGCTCTGCTTTTATTCAGACAGCCACAGCTGCCTGCAGCTGCTTTCCTCGGCCAGGTAAACCCTGACAGCCCAGCAGGTTAAAGCCTTCAGTCCAGCTTCCTGTTTGTGAATGCTCAGAGTGACGCTGGTGTGGAGCGCTTTCGGTTTCAGCAGTTATTTAAATCCTCTCAGATTCAATGCTGCCTCTTACTTCCTGTGGAAATCCACAGGAGAAACACCAATTTTCTTCTCTGACCAGAACTGAGCGACTTCTTGGAAACCACCCATGGAAAGTCCACTTGTCCGTTACGACAGCGTGCCAGGCCATGAGGTCATCTTTCTTTCAAAACACAGTACAATGTGAGGCATTTCGTCCACGCCCAGCCTTATCCCAGCGCCGGAACTACAAGGAACTAGCTTCAGTTTTTCACCACAGCAAGCATGGGAGTTCCTCGGGAAGCTCAGATAATCATCATAACCATAACATAACCTTCCTCTAACAGCTCCTGCAGCAGCTCGTCCACTTCCTGTGTGGAAACTCAAAAACAAGCTTCTTTGCCGACACATGAGGCTAAATCCAGCCCAGCGAGGCCTCGGTCAGTTTAACCCATCTTCAACATCAATCTTCATCCTGACTTCCTCTGTATGAAGCTCGAGTTGATCAGTGATGATGAGGAATATGATGTTATGATGTGATGACGATGATGATGATGAGGAGGAGGATGAGGATGATGAGGATGATGCTGATACTGTGAGGAACATGATGAGGAGGAGGATGATGAGGATGATGAGGATTATGTGAAGATGATACGGTTGTTGATGATGATGATGATGGTGATGATGTGAGGATGATGATGATGGTGGTGATGATGAGGATGATGATGGTGGTGGTGATGAGGATGAGGATGATGATAGTGATGAGGATGAGGTTGATGATGGTGGTGGTGATGAGGATGAGGATGATGATAGTGATGAGGATGAGGATGATGATAGTGATGAGGATGAGGTTGATGATGATGGTAGTGATGAAGTGAGGATGATGATGTGGTGGTGATGAGGATGAGGATGATGATGGTGGTGGTGATGAGGATGATGATGATGGTGGTGATGAAGTGAGGATGATGAGGATGATGAGGATGGTGGTGATGAGGATGATGATGATGATGATGATGATGATGATGATGATGATGGTGATGATGAGGATGAGGATGATGATGTGGTGGTGATGAGGATGACGATGATGATGGTGGTGGTGATGAGGATGAGGATGATGATGGTGGTGGTGATGAGGATGATGATGATAATGGTAGTGATGATGAAGAGGATGATGATGGTGGTGGTGATGAGGATGATGGTAGTGATGAGGATGAGGATGATGATGATGGTGGTGATGAGGATGAGGATGATGGTAGTGATGAGGATGAGGTTGATGATGGTGGTGGTGATGAGGATGATTGTAGTGATGAGGATGAGGATGATGGTAGTGATGAGGATGAGGTTGATGATGGTGGTGGTGATGAGGATGAGGATGATGGTAGTGATGAGGATGAGGTTGATGATGGTGGTGGTGATGAGGATGATTGTAGTGATGAGGATGAGGATGATGGTAGTGATGAGGATGAGGTTGATGATGGTGGTGGTAATGAGGATGATGTAGTGATGAGGATGAGGTTGATGATGGTGGTGGTGATGAGGATGAGGATGATGATGATGGTGGTGATGATGAGGATGAGGATGATGATGGTGGTGGTGATAATGATGATGATGGTGGTGATGAAGATGAGGATGATGATGATGGTAGTGATGAGGATGAGGTTGATGATGATGGTGGTGATGAGGATGAGAATGATGAGGATGATGTGAAGATAAAGATGATGACGTGATGATGATGATGATGATGATGGTGGTGATGAGGCGATCGTGGCTCAAGAGTTGGGAGTTCGCCTTGTAGTCGGAAGGTTGCCGGTTTGAGCCCCGGCTTGGACAGTCTCGGTCGTTCAATTCAATTCAATTTTATTTATATAGCGCCAAATCACAACAAAAGTCGCCTCAAGGCGCTTCATAGGTACAGAGAAAAACCCAACAATCATATGACCCCCTATGAGCAAGCACTTTGGCGACAGTGGGAAGGAAAAACTCCCTTTTAACAGGAAGAAACCTCTGGCAGAACCAGGCTCAGGGAGGGGCGGGACCATCTGCTGCGACCGGTTGGGGTGAGAGAAGGAAGACAGGATAAAGACATGCTGTGGAAGAGAGACAGAGGTTAATAACAGATATGATTCAATGCAGAGAGGTCTGTTAATACATAGTGAGTGAGAAAGGTGACTGGAAAGGAAAAACTCAATGCATCATGGGAATCCCCCGGCAGCCTACGTCTATTGCAGCATAACTAAGGGAGGATTCAGGGTCACCTGGTCCAGCCCTAACTATATGCTTTAGCAAAGAGGAAAGTTTTAAGCTTAATCTTGAAAGTAGAGATAGTGTCTGTCTCCCGAATCCAAACTGGAAGCTGGTTCCACAGAAGAGGGGCCTGAAAACTGAAGGCTCTGCCTCCCATTCTACTTTTAAATACTCTAGGAACAACAAGTAGGCCTGCAGAGCAAGAGCGAAGTGCTCTAATAGGGGGATATGGTACTACAAGGTCATTAAGATAAGATGGGGCCTGATTATTTAAGACCTTGTATGTGAGGAGCAGGATTTTGAATTCAATTCTGGATTTAACAGGAAGCCAATGAAGGGAAGCCAAAACAGGAGAAATCTGCTCTCTCTTTCTAGTCCCTGTCAGGACTCTTGCTGCAGCATTTTGGATCAGCTGAAGGCTTTTCAGGGAGTTTTTTGGACATCCTGATAATAATGAATTACAGTCGTCCAGCCTGGAAGTAATAAATGCATGAACTAGTTTTTCAGCGTCACTCTGAGACAGGATATTTCTAATTTTAGAGATGTTGCGCAAATGGAAGAACGCAGTCTTACATATTTGTTTAATATGTGCGTTGAAGGACATGTCCTGGTCAAAAATGACTCCAAGGTTCCTCACAGCGTTACTGGAGGCCAAGGTAATGCCATCCAGAGTAAGAATCTGGTTAGATACCATATTTCTAAGCTTTTCAGGGCCGAGTACAATAACCTCAGTTTGATCTGAATTAAGAAGCAGAAAGTTAGCGGCCATCCAGGTCTTTATGTCTTTAAGACATTCCTGCAGTTTAACTCATTGGTGTGTGTTATCTGGCTTCATGGACAGATAGAGCTGGGTGTCATCTGCATAGCAGTGTAAATGTATGCTATGTCTTCTAATGATGCTGCCTAAGGGAAGCATGTATAATGTAAACAGAATTGGTCCTAGCACTGAACCCTGTGGAACTCCATAATTAACCTCAGTGTGTGAAGAGGACTCTCCATTTACATGCACAAACTGGAGTCTATTAGATAGATATGATACAAACCACTGCAGTGCAGTACCTGTAATACCTACAGCATGTTCTAATCGCTCTAATAGGATATTATGGTCGACAGTATCGAACGCTGCACTGAGGTCTAGCAGGACAAGCACAGAGATGAGTCCACTGTCAGAGGCCATAAGAAGATCATTTGTAACCTTCACTAAAGCTGTTTCTGTGCTGTGATGAGCTCTGAAACCTGACTGAAACTCTTCAAATAAACCTCTGCAGATGATCTGTTAGCTGTTTGACAACTACTCTTTCAAGGATTTTTGATATGAAAGGAAGGTTGGAGATTGGCCTATAATTAGCTAAGACTGCTGGGTCTAGAGATGCTTTTTGAGTAAAGGTTTAACTACAGCCAGCTTGAAGGCCTGTGGTGCATAGCTGATTATTAGAGATAGGTTGATCATATTTAAGATCGAAGCATTAATTAATGGCAGGACTTCTTTGAGCAGTTTTGTAGGAATGGGGTCTAAAAGACACGTTGATGGTTTGGAGGAAGTAATTATTGAAGTTAACTCAGAAAGATCAATTGGAGAAAAAGAGTCTAACTTAACATCAATGGTACTAAGAGTAGCTGTAGATAATATTACATCTGTGGGATGATTATTGGTAATTTTTTCTCTAATGATTAAAATTTTATTTGTGAAGAAGTTCATGAAGTCATTACTAGTTAACGTTAAAGGGATGGTTGGCTCAACAGAGCTCTGACTGTTTGTCAGCCTGGCTACAGAGCTGAAGAGAAACCTGGGGTTGTTCTTATTTACTTCAATCAGTGATGAATAGTAAGATGTTCTGGCTTTGTGGAGGGCTTTCTTATAAAGCAGCAAACTATTTCTCCAGGCTAAATGATGATCCTCTAAATTTGTGACACGCCATTTCCTCTCCAGCTTACGAGTCGTCTGCTTTAGGGTACGTGTTTGAGAATTATACCACGGAGTCAGGTACTTCTGATTAGAGACCTTAGTTTTCACAGGAGCTACAGTATCCAGAGTCGTACGTAGTGAGGAGGTGAAATTATTAACAAGATAATCGACCTCTGTTGGGGTAGCGTTCAGATAGCTACTCTGCTCTGTGTTGGTACAGGGCATTGAAGATGATAACAGTGGGTGGATTATATTCTTAAACTTAGTTACAGCGCTTTCAGAAAGACATCTACTGTGATAACGTCTACTCTCCACCGCTGTGTAATCAATTATTGTAAATGTAAATGTTATCAGGAAATGATCAGACAGGAGAGGGTTTTCAGGAAACACTGTTAAATGTTCAGTTTCTATGCCATATGTTAAAACAAGATCTAGAGTGTGATTAAAGTGGTGGGTGGGTTCTTTTACATTTTGAGAGAAACCAATTGAGTCTAATAACAGATTAAATGCCATGTTGAGGCTGTCATTTTTAGCATCTACATGGATGTTAAAATCTATGGGGCGCCGTTTGTAAAGTGAAACATGCTGAAATTAACGGCAACATTTTTCCACATTTAGCTCAAAACAAGTCATTTTTTACAACATTTAGTAAAATATTTGTAACTTTTCATATTTAAAACAGAATTTTAAATGTTAAATCTAAATGTTAAATATTCAATCTAAATGTTAAATGTTAAATCTAAATATTATATTTAAATCTAAACGTTAAATGTTAAATCTAAATATTATATTTAAATCTAAATCTTAAATCTAAATGTTAAATCTAAATGTTAAATGTTAAATCTAAATCTAAATGTTAAATCTAAATGCTAAATGTTAAATGTTAAATCTAAATGCTAAATGTTAAACGTTAAATCTAAATGTTTAGGCTAACATGCAAATTTATTGCACGGATCAGCGGAAATACCAAAATACCATCCGGCCATACAAACTACGTCCCAAACTCCACCAACTGGGACTTAACTCCTCTCTGTGCAACTGGATTGTGGACTTCCTCACTAACCGTAGACAGAGTGTCAGAGTGGGTAAGAACACCTCTTCCACCCTTGTGGTCAACACCGGTGCCCCTCAGGGGTGTGTTCTGAGCCCTCTGCTATACACTCTCTTCACCCATGACTGTATTTCCTCCTGCGCGTCCAATCTCATTGTTAAGTTTGCAGATGACACTACAGTGCTCGGACTTATATCCAACAATGATGAGACAAACTATAGGACAGAGGTGCAACAACTAGAGTCATGGTGCCACGACAATAACTTGGTCTTAAACACCAAAAAGACCAAGGAGATCATTGTAGATTTCCGGAAGAGGGGTCATAACAACCATCTGCCTCTCTTCATTGGCAGTGAGGCGGTGGAGAGGGTGAGCAGTTTTAAATTCTTGGGGGTAACTGTGACCGAGGACCTGTCCTGGGGCAACCATATCACCTCAGTTGTACGGAAGGCCCAACAGCGCCTCTACTACCTGAGGAGACTGCGGAGCGCACACATTCCCAGATCTCTGATGTTGAACTTCTACAACTGTGCCATCAGCAGCGTTCTGACGTATGGATTTCTAGTGTGGTTCCCCAGCTGCACCAAGGCCGATCAGCAAGCACTCCAGCGGGTGGTGAAGGAAGCTGGCAGAATTATTGGAACAAGTCTGCCAGAGATCAGTAATATCTTCCCCACTCGCTGTCTGAGGAGGGTGCACAGTATCCTGCGGGACCAACATCACCCTGCGCGCCACCTTTTCCATCTGCTGCCCTCAGGGAGAAGGTACAGGTCTATACAGGCCAGAACATCCAGACTGGCCAACAGCCTGTATCCACAGGCTGTGAGGCTCCTGAACTCTCTGCCCCCCTCTCACGGACAATAACCATATCCAACTTCTTAATAGCAATGAACTGGTCTGCATTGGTGCATCATATCTTTATTCTCTTCCCCCTCCTGCCCCCCCCCCCCCTCTTTCTTAAATAGATAACTATCATATCTGATATCATATCTCACAGTACAATAATATTGAATGGGTTGCATTGTTGTATTTTGTCATGTTTCTCAGGTCTTTGTCTGAATTTCTACGAACATTATTGCTAAGGATTGTCTTATTGCATTGGAGTCACACTGGGTTAAATATGTACACTTGGGTTTTAAGGGGTATTTATTATTTTCTTCTTTTTTTTGGGTTGTATGGAAGCCCCAAACGCAATTTCATTGTTCTTGACAATGACAATAAATAAATAAATACTAAATACTAAAAAGCTTTCCGAAAACCTCCGGTGCAAAAGTGTGCCGGTAGTGGTCAGACACGTTCTCACTCCCAAAGCGTAATAATTTTCGCTAGGTGACAAATTGTCAACATTTTATGCTTTCGGGTACCCAACACGTTCCTAAATGACGGCATCGGAAAAAGGAGAGCACATGAGAACCGTTTGGACTCAATCTACACATGTTCGTTCATTTTCTAAAAATCGATTTGGAAAACACTATTTTACGTCATTTAACTGCTAGTAAAGGTTATGAATAAGGTTATAGTTAGGGATAAGGTTAGGTTTAGGGCTGGAACACATGGCTGAAACGTCTATTATGGCGGGACCGTCATTCCACTGGAATTCAGCCATAACCCGACCATGAGAAAGCACGTCCGGCAATTTAGCTGAAAACATCGGAAGATCCGTTTTGTCGGCCATCCAAAGGTTCAGCAGTAGTGCACTCTTAGCAGCTGCAGTCTCCACTTCACAATCGCTGCAGCACATGTCCAGCAAAATCGCTGGACATGCTGGTAGGCAAGAAGTGAAGTAGCACATGGCGGGGAGAAGTGAGGAGGAGAACAGACACAATTTTGCACCGGAGGTTTTCGGGAAGCTTTTATTTTGGTATTTCCGTTGATCCGTACAAAAAATTTGCATATTAGCCTAAACATTTAGGTTTAACATTTAACATTTAGATTTAACATTTAACATTTAGATTTAACATTTAACATTTAGATTTAAATATAATATTTAGATTTAATATTTAACATTTAGATTTAATATTTAACATTTGATGAAAAGTTACAAATATTTTACTAAATGTTGTAAAAAATTACTCGAAAAAATATGTTTTTGTAAGGTTTTGAGCTAAATGTGGAAAAATGTTGCCGTTAATTTCAGCATGTTTCACTTTACAAACGGCGCCCCATGAAAATCACCCACAATAATTATTTTATCTGAGCTCAGAACTAAATCAGATATAAAGTCTGAGAAATCAGACAGAAACTCTGTGTAAGGCCCAGGTGGACGATAGATGAGAACAAGTAAGACTGGTTTCTGAGTTTTACAGCTGGGGTGGACAATGTTAAGCATCAGGCTTTCAAATGAATTGAAAGTCTGTCTTGGTCTTTCATTAATTAATAGGCTGGTGTGAAAAATTGCTGCCACACTGCCCCCCCGGCCTGTGCTTCGAGATTTCTGGTAGTTAGAATGACTCGGGGGTGTTGATTCATTTAAACTAACATAATCATCCTGCTGCAACCAGGTTTCTGTAAGGCAGAGTAAATCGATTTGTTGATCAATTATTAAGTCATGTACTAACAGAGACTTGGAGGAGAGAGACCTAATATTTAATAATCCACATTTCACTGTTTTACTCTTTGGTTCAGATGTGGATACCGTATTGTTCTTTCTTTGTAATTGTTTATGTTTAAGTTGTTTGTTGATGGTTTTTAGTTTGTTTTTTGTCTGTTTGGGAGCTGACACAGTCTCTATGGAGATGGGTTTTTGGGGGGGTAGCAGGAGGAGAGAAGCTGCAGAGAGGCGTGTAAGACTGCAACTCTGCTTCCTGGTCCCAACTCTGGATAGTCATATTTTGGGGGGTTTAATAAATTTGTCCATATTTCTAGAAATGAGAGCTGCTCCATCCAAAGTGGGATGGATGCCATCTCTCCTAACAAGACCAGGTTTCCTCCAGAAGGTTTGCCAATTATCTATGAAGCCCACATTGTTTCTGGGACACCACTCAGACAGCCAGCAATTTAAGGAGAACATGCGGCTAAACATGTCACTCCTGGTCTGATTGGGGAGGGGACCAGAGAAAACTACAGAGTCCGACATTGTTTTGGCAAAGTTGCACACCGATTCAATATTCCAATTCAGTAATCCTGGCCTCCAGAGCTCCAAATATGCTACATTTGTTACAGATATCATTACTGCTAAAGGAGGCCGAGGAGTAACTAAACATCTGACACAATGAGCAAGAAAGTGCAGGAGGGACAGGTGAAGTAGCCATGGTGCTAACGAGTCGGCTACGAGCTAAGCTAAGCTAGCGAAACAGTACAGAGACAGAGAGTGAATACTTTGGCTATAACTTAGGTAGTGAGTACACAGAAAGTGTGCTTCGGATGAAGCACGTGAAGATTATACTATGAAAGAAGAATGTATTTAAAGGTTGTTAATTAAATTGCTAAGCAAATAAGCTACTCAGAAACACCACTGTGTTTGAGCAGGAGCAGGAAGTGATACTCTACTGTAGAGCGAGCGAACACCAAGTGACAGCGCGACAGGTCGTTGTGTCCTTGGGCAAGACACTTCACCCATTGCCTACTGGTGGTGGTCAGAGGGCCCGGTGGCGCCAGTGTCCGGCAGCCTCGCCTCTGTCAGTGCGCCCCAGGGTGGCTGTGGCTACAATGTAGCTGCCATCACCAGTGTGTGAATGTGTGAGTGAATGGGTGGATGACTGGATATGTAAAGCGCTTTGGGGTCCTTAGGGACTAGTAAAGCGCTATATAAATACAGGCCATTTACCATTTACCATGTCTAAGTTGCTCAGTAACTCAGTAAACTGAGTTCACAGTTAAAATCTGAAGTTGTGTCACAGCACTCTTACAGCCAGCTGTTCCAGCTGTTTTCTATTCAGTTTCTATTGTTGGGCATCTGATGAATGCGCCATCTCCAAATACTCGAGGTAATCCAAGTTTGCAGCTCTGTAGGGAATGTCTCGTTTTCGTGTGTGTGTGTGTGTGTGTGTGTGTGTGTGTGTGTGTGTGTGTGTGTGTGATTATGTAACTTCCTGTGTTGTGAAACTAGAGCAGATTTGCGGGAAATTCCTTCAGGATGTTTGATCACCGGTCACATGACCATCACATGACTCAATTAATAACTGAGTAACTCAATTCAGCTAAGGCAGGAAATGAGTTACTGTTCTTTTGTATTTCCACATCTAAATGCCCCGCCCACCTCCACTGCACAATGACACTCCTCTGGCTGCCCCTGCTGGCTGAGTGCAGGCAGTGCACAGTGAGGGCATTAATGGTAATATTTATCAATTTACCAGTCAGCTGTTAGAGAGCGAGCCATGACACTGGAAACTAAACGTGTTCACAGTGCCTAACCTCAGGGGTATTAAAGCTGTGTGATGCTGGAGAACATCAGCGACGGAACGTGATGAAGAGCGGCAAAGACAGTGTACAGGTGTGCAGCAATATCAGGTGATCTGTCCACAGATTCACTTC
Organism: Rhamphochromis sp. 'chilingali'; assembly: GCF_963969265.1. Taxonomy (NCBI): domain Eukaryota; kingdom Metazoa; phylum Chordata; class Actinopteri; order Cichliformes; family Cichlidae; genus Rhamphochromis; species Rhamphochromis sp. 'chilingali'. The sequence goes on from NC_137950.1 coordinate 30,400,050, forward strand.
CTCAGCCTGGATTTCATTTCCTGCTCCATGCTCACACCTGCAAGCTTGGCTCTGTGACAGAGAGGGGGGCACTGGCTGTCCAGGGGGCGGGGCTAAGAGGACAAGTCAGAAAACTGCAATTCTCACCTGCCAGGTAAACTCACAAGGCTTTGGAGATCATTTTGAGTCCAATCAGATTTTTATGCTGTGGTCAGAGCAGTGTTTCACTACAGATTACATGGCCCAAAATGTATTTTGTAACGTATTCCGTTATGTTACTTAATGGGAGTAATGTATTCTGAATACTTTGGATTACTTGATATATTGTCATAGTTTTTACAACTACATGAATGTACTATTACTGTGTGATTTATTATGTATACAGATGTAAGCGTGCATGTGGAAATATGTGCGTATATGTTTGCAGGTGTATGCATAACTTGTACATATCTTTCTTGTGTAAATGTAAATTTGTCTGTTATTGTGTAAATACTTACACTATTGTGTACATCACACACATGGAGAGATGCCAAACTGCCTTTCATTGTTCTTGTAACAGAGACAATAAAAAGCTTTTCTATTCTATTCTATTCTATTCTATTCTATTCTACATTGTTAGCTGGCTTTAGCTGAGGTTAGTTCACAGACTGCAGACTGTTAGAGTTGATGGATAGCAACTAGATTTTTAAATCTTAATATAAAATGAGTAACAATAGGGTGGAGATTAGGTAAGGCTGCACTTTTTACAGTGAGCTGGTATAGAAAACTGTTTCTGTATCAGCAATAAGTTTTCTTTCTGTCTGCTTTCAGAACAGCACATTACATTAAAAAACAATAAAAGTTTCTATTCCTATCTACTAATGTTATTTTTATTATTACATTCATACAAATGTTGTATTTGTTTGTTTTTCTGTGTGATTTTGTTGACTTTCATTCAGAGTTCAGGATGAAGGCGTTCTCCTTTCCTGAAGGAACACATGCAACCACAGGGTGGCGCTGCTCTTCCAAACAGCTCAAGTTACACCTCGGTTTCAAATCTCTGCCAGTTTATTAGGTATGCTAGTTTTCACTGCACAGGAAGAGGCTATTTGCTGCTGTCTCAGCTGCGCTGCACTCATGGCCTATTAAAGTAGCTGCCCTTGTGCTTATGAGCCATCGTCCTTTGACGTTGTTAGCCAACCTGTATCAGATACAAGCTACAGACCATCCAGGAGCAACAGTCCCTCCACAGTTACTCCAGAAGCTGCAGACTAGTTTGATTTGTCAAATCCTTCCTGTGTAAGAAATGCATGCTGGTGTACATGCATCAGGCGAAGGGTTCAGAGTAAGCATTATATTTTCTGCATCTATTTTCTGCAGAGTCATTGCATGAAGGCAGACATGAGGAGAGGTGAGATGGAGCAGCTGATTGTAGCAGGCTAACAAAAGTAAACTGCTCACCCTGCAGTCGAGTTATTCACCCCACTGCCCACGGCTCACTGCCTTTTCGAATTCAAATGTAAAAAACTTTATTGACTGCAAATATGTGTGGACAGAATCTGGGTCTGCTACACTGAAGAAGAGCCACACATAGTATGGCAGATGTAACCAGTGTTGCCAACTCCTCAGTAAGGAAAATCGCTATTGGCTGTCCTAAAAGTCGCTAGAAGTCGCTAAATGACGTCATCGTCTAATTTGCATAATTGGTCATGCTAATGTAATTGTAACCTATGTTGTTGGAGAGAGAAATAACATCGTGGAAGAGACATAAAGTGAGTAAAAAACGTCCTAAATGCATTTAGAGTTTATTTAGAACTACAAATTAAATTCTTTTAGCAATTATTGTTTTTTTTAATGTCACAATTCCAACCCTGCTCCTTTACCCGGGCTTAGGGTTGCCAACTCCCTGAAAAATAAATATGGGACACCTCATGGCCAGGGCTGGGCGACCCGATAGTCTTCACCCTTCCCAGTGTGGGGAATTTTTTAGCTCTTTTTTTGTGTGTGAAATTATTTTTTTCACCATTTGACAAAGTGCGTCCCTTTTCAGCTCAATACTTTTGTTTCTAAATACGGAACGATTCCGTTTTTCAAGGGACGGTTGGCAACCCTACCCGGGCTTGGACCGACAAAAGTGACCCGAAATAGGCGCTCTGGTGGAGTTACTTTGTGTGTGTGTTTCTAAGTAGTTTTAAACCTTGTGATCCACAAAACAGCATAAGAGTAAAAGAAGAGCTGACTGCGTTACAGCACCCGCTGCTTGTTGAGAGTAAAAGCGATACGCGCTTTCACGTGTTTTTTAGCGACCTTTTTTAGAAAAAAAGTCACTAAGGGGTCTGAAAACTCGCTATAGCGACAAAGTCGCTAAGTTGGCAACACTGGATGTAACTTAGTTCGAAAACAGCTTAATGAATTTCCTAAAAATTGGTGTGCTTTGTGAATAGTTGGAGACACCTACTGGTCAAATACCGCACCTACATTGTTAGGGTTCCAAATCGCTACACAGTGCATGCCTCAGCAAAGGAAAATAATCCCTAGATGGATGTTGGTGCACGTGAGCGATGCTGTTGTCAATTCTAAATGTCTCTTAGTGAAAACATTCTTATAGTGGTAATTGTCAATATGTAGTATTATTGTAAGCAGCACTAGCATGAAATCTACAGGCATTTTGGTGCATCAATCCGGTCGTTCAGTCTGACGTCACTAGCCGTGTCTGGGCCTAAACTCCGCTGCAGGTCCACATATCAAACGATCACTATGGCATTACTGAGAGTTGAAAAACTGTCTAAAGTCTTTCATCTTTAATAAAATGATCAGTGTTCTGCTCTACCAGGTGTAACAATTGAGTTTAACATCCAGGCATCCATGAAAACGGAATTTATGACATTTAACGGAGTTAGAAGTTAGCAGGGAGTTAGCTCGCTAGCTTCTATCTAAATACAATATAGCATGTCCTGACTGCGGGGTTTTGGAAACAAATTCAAACGTACAGCTCTGTTATGACTTCCAACATAAATGAAGACAGAAAACTAAACAGCAGTGACGTTTGTAGGGTTACTGACGTTTGGCTAGCTGGAAGTAGGATTCGTCACATCATCACTTAACGACCGGATAGTAACTTTATTCATGAGTAGCCTTTTTGGTTAGGATGCTACGCTAATACTAGTTAGCTAGTCAGGTGCTTTCTGGCACACACCTAGCTCTATTTCTCTATGAGATTGTAACTGTTCTAATCCTTGTTAACAGAACTGAATGTTGCAGTTGTATGACAC
>NC_137950.1:30408279-30475779 GCF_963969265.1 Rhamphochromis sp. 'chilingali'
GTGGAGTTAGGTCACTGATCGGTTGTAGTTTGGAGCAAAGAAGCTCTCCTATTGGCTGAGAGATTCGAGCGAGTCGAGGGTTCATCAGGAAATACATCACTGACACTGAGCACTGAACAGGTGACCTCCTGTGTGAATCCTGAGCAGTTCATCATTCTTGGTAACGAGCCTCTTCTCCATGGAGACGGTTGCTGAGGCTGATGGGTATCGTAGTGTTTGGAGACGAGGCGCCGGGCAGAGGGAGGAATGTGTCCGGGTCTCTGCTTCTCCTTAAAAGGAAACTTTACTACGACCAAATCAAAACTTCCTACAACAGAGGCTCCGCCCTCCTTACAACTCCTCAGGAACAGAAAGGCCAGGGGAAAAAATGAGGAGAAATTCAACCTAAAACCACAGACACCAGGGGAAGTGTCTGTCTGTGGCTCCAAATAAGGAAGGAGGTCAGTAAATAAAGGAGACTTGGCCCCAGCCCTCCTCCTCCTCCTCCTCGTGTAAAGGGAGGAAGCACAGTGGGTGTGGCGGTGGCATCCCGCTGCTGTCCTTGTTTAGCTGTGCAGCGTTCATCCAACACATCCTTCACTGCTTCATGCATCACCACAGCATTTCCTCCTCTTTAGCTCCACCGAGCAGAGGTCAGAGGTCAGAGGTCACCTGCTAAATACCCCAGAAAGAGACTTAAAGCATGCACAGAGAGAGAGAGACAACTGCAAACAGAGGATCAAATACACAGACTGTATATAAACAAGGGCTGGCTTTTATTCTGTAGCGCAGCCTTCTGGGACGTGTTGGTACGAGAGCCTCACAGCAGGAGCTCAGTGTGTGGGTCTGTCAGCTGCTGCTGAGCTGGACGAGCAGCTGACAGCTCCTCAGCATGACTGCAGAGACAGTTTAAAGGCGGACAGTGACGTGAGGAGCTGATGACGTCTGAGTCAGAGCTGATATTGAACAGAAATCAGAGGGACGTTTACTTCTTATATTTCCACACGTTGATTATCATCTGCATGCACAGTTTCACACTCTCACACTGCAGTGGGGGAAATTTATGGTTCAGCATCCAGCCAAAGGAGCTTTAATGCTGGGAATGCTGGACTCAGGGTCCCACGTTGAAGACAAGTGGAGTGCGTGCTGCATTCAGGACGCGCTGTAGCGTAAACAGATGATGTCACCTCCTTGGCGTGCTGCTGAGGCGTGTACAGTCTGTGTATGAATGAACACGATACACAGCCATATGAGGAGCTGCGAGCGCCAGTGAAAGGGGGGGGGGGTTACATGGACAGTATGGCGGTGAGGAGAAAGTACCTGGAGATGAAGAGTGACGCGCATCAGAGAAAGGTTCAGCTCTTCAAAAAGGAGGCGCTCAGTATCCAGGGCCAACCGTGTCACTGTTTACAGTTTTAGAGTGACCTTTGGCCCCCAGCACTCGGCTCTGTTTTGAAGTCTGATGTACCTTTCCAGGTGTCGCCTCTGAGGCCCTCCCTGAGCCGTCGTGCATCAGTCACACCCTCAGAGTCGTTTGTGTTTGCGCTCAGCTCACCGAGAATGTAAATCTGTTGGCAGCAGCACAGCTGAGAATGGAAACAGGCCAGGGGAGGGGTCAAAGTTCATCTGAGAGTCAGCTGGAGTCCGAGCATGCCGAGAGATCCTGAATCCTTCAGACAGGAACCCCGAGGACCACGACCACAGTGCACAGAAACACACATCACTCTATAAAAGTAGAAACTAATAGAAATACACTTCAGACTGCTGTGTGTGTGTGTGTGTGTGTGTGTGTGTGTGTGTGTGTGTGTGTGTGTGTGTGTGTGTGTGTGTGTGTGTGTCAGCAGCTGAAAGGAGGTCATTCCCTCGGTCTCTTTAAAGACCAGCTGCTGACAGTAAACACAGCTGCACTTCAGCACCTGCTGAACCAGGACCAGGACCAGGACTGGGTCTCAACGGGGTCACATGTAGTTTGAGCTGAAGTCTGTTGCAGCGCTAACAGAAACGCGTGCCCACCGTGTCGAGTTTCCTTGGAGACGGAGGGTGAGGACAAGCAGGGTGTCGGGGAGGGCTGAGGTGTGAGACACTGTCAGCAAACAGCGTCTGACCTTTACAGCACGACCCTGGTCCATCCACTCAGAGGCCCAGGAACACCCTGGAGACATGTGGCTGAATAGCTGGAACAGCTGGAACAAACACGCAGTCACCAGTCCGCCACATCAAACATCAAGTACCATCAATATGTCTGCGTCGCTCAGCTCAATATTAAAAGGAGAGAAGAAACACTGAGGACAAGGCGGGTTGCACAGCGGCTTGCAGGTGCCGAGGCCCACCTGAACGCAGGACTCGCAGTAACAGAGCTCACTGTGAGTACGGCGTGCTGCCAATCAACTCCGGCGCATCACAATCCAGGTGACCGCTGCGCTCGGCCATCGCTCAAACACAGGTCTTGCCTCTTCTCTGCAGGTGTGCATGGACCTGCGTGGTCTAGCATCCACCCTTCAGTCGGACAGGCCACGCCCCTAATAATGCAAACTGAAGTCATGAAAAAGAAAATGCTTCAGCCTTATCTGGCAGAAATTATTTATTATTTAACCCTTTAAGACCTACCAGAGAACCAAGTCCGCCAGAGCTTATATTATATTTTTACATGCTGTGGAGCCATTTTTGGGAGCATTTCAAGTTGCTATACATCAATACAACCATTACAGCCCAGATTTTAATAATATGCATGCATTAAGTGCATAGAAATTACATAAATTGCAAAAAAGTGCAATAAAGTACAAAAAAATTGAAAATCGTTTTTGTTTTTTAACATATATTTCTAGTTAGAGAAATTTAAGAGGCTTATCCCTCAAAACTGTAAATACAAAAAAGTTGCACAAAATAGTTTCCCACCACAGGAAATTTATTTTGAGTGTCTTCATAGTTTTATTTTTGAAATTCTATTCTATTTGAAATCCAATTTCTATACACTGCAGGAAAAACGAAAATAAATATTATACTGCAAATTTGCAAAAAAGCAGCATATGCATCAAAATTAACTATTTCCAGCAGTGCAATATGAGTCCTCAGCATCCCAGAAACGACACAAAGTCATAAAGTCAAAGATAACTTTTAAAAACACCAGTATAGGCTCATGAGGCCCTGATGGTAAAAAACTACATTTCCGCGAAAATGATGTCACTTCCAGTTTCGGACAGGTCATGGCGGATATGCGATAGTTCATGTTGATGGACGTAGGAAGTGTTACGAACAGCTGATCAGATCGGCAAAGCTGTTTCTGGAATATTATGTTGTAGTTCCTGCAAGTGCTTTTTATGCAGTTTTTGCAAAGCTTTATGTGGAAGGAAACCGTGACCGAGGACAAGCTGATGGCATCAGATGTAAGTACAACTCCTCCGGTTTCATATGCAAAAAAAATTATTGCGCTAGCTTACGTGGTTGCAGAGCTACCGGGATTTAAAAATAGTTACGCAAAACGGAGCATGCCCGCTCTGACCGGCTTTAAAGGGTTAATTATTATTTTAATTTTGGTTTATATCCCAGCTGTTAACGTGGAGGGGGCAGGGCTTATGAGGCATACCGCCAGCAGCCTGCAGGGGGCGATGCACGTTTCATTCATTCATCATTGTAACTGCCAGAGGAGTTGCTCTTCAACCCCAATCACAGTGAAAGTAGGACTTTCACTGAGTAATCTGATTACTCTGGCTGTGTAATCTGATTACTCTGGCTGTGTAATCTGATTACTCTGGCTGTGTAACCTGATTACACTGGCCGTGTGATCTCCAGGAGCCCTCGGCGCTCCTCTCTCTCTGAGGAATGCAGTGAATGATGGGAGAAAGTCCGGGGGCACCACCAGCCGTGTGATTGGCTGCTTCCCTCGAGGCCTGCCCTATAAGGACTGAAGCAGGGGAGAGTGGGGGAGGCGCGGGGGGAGAGAGGAGACGGGAGGGGGCTCAGAGCCTTGTTTGGGATGGAGGGATGGATGGAGGAGGTGGAGGCTTGATAAACTCAGTCGCAGCTCTGCATACTCTCACTTCTGTCCTGCCCCCGCCCCCACATCCCAGCAGGCCCTGCACCACCACGGTAAGACCTCCACCACCTCTTCTTCCTCACCTGGCTGCCTGTGCGTAAGTGTGATGAAGCTGCCGTTCCTCCTCTCTGCTCCTCTGCTCTGACACTTTAAAAATGTTGCAGCTCCTTCTCTGTCTTTACTTCGCCTCGTCTACCTCTTTTATTTTCTCTACAGTTCCATGATTTCACCTCCTCCATCACCTCCCAGTTTCTTCTCACAGCTCACCTCCTCCAGCACCTCCTCGCTCTCCTCCTTTCTGCTCTTTCTCATGTAAAACTGTGTAAAAGCTATGGAACCTTTTTCACCTCCTCTCCGTTCATTAAGCCTCTCCTCCACCTCCTCTGTGTCCTTCTCTGCTGTGCTCCTCATGGTTGTAGTGAACAGTGAGAAAGTGGCACCTTTCACCTCCTCTCTCCTCCTCCTGTTGCTCCTCGCGTGTTTTTCCATGTTTCAGGTCGTTGAAACTTTGGTGTTTCTCGTGTGTTTAAAATTGGACTTTTTCTGACTGAAGTTTGGTTCAAACTGAAACTTTAATTGAACATTGATCAGATTAAATCCTCATTGAGCTCTGCAAAGCTCTCCGATCAGCTTTAAATGAATAAGAGAAACCTGTGGACCATTCCAGCCAGCAGGGGGCAGTGACTCCCCCCACAGAGTGAAATTGGTGAAAACTAAAAATACATGAAACATTTCTCATGCTTCTGAAGCATCTGATGTCCCAGAGAAATTTGAAGAACATAAAGAAAAAAAATCAAATGTAGGCTGAAAAATATATATTTAAAAACTGAAATATTGATTAAATACAAAAAGAAAATCAAATATTAACTTGTACTTGAACACAGGTATGGGGAGTGTGTCTGTGTTTTCCATATCATTTCTGAATTTAGTTTTTTGGCACAAACAGGCCTCCGTAGCCTCGTGTGAGGACGAGTGATGTCTTTACTTTTGCCTCTCAGCCGTGTGTGTTTAAAGTTTGAACACACACGGCCTCGTGTGTTTACAGCACACCTGCGGCAGCACAGAGACGTGAAAACAGTTTTTATGATTTTAGCTAAAGATCAAAGCAGATTTTTTTTCCTTAAAACTTTTTCTACAAATTGAAGAAAGGGAAAGACGTGAAACACACACATGTAGTTGTAGCTGTAAAACCTGTCAGGGCGGTGCAGCAGCGCCCCCTGCTGCTCACAGCCAGTTTGAAATCTGCAGAAAAAATGTTTCATGGTTTAAAAGGTAAATTTGAAAGGTTTGTGTTTCATGCAGCTGTGCTCGCCTCTGCATTAAACATCTGGATGACAGTTAGATGAAATCAGCTGATGCTGCAGGTTTAGTTTGGAGTTTATGCCACAGATGTCGAGCGAAGCTGGCAGGCAGGACTGAGGGCAAACTGAGCCCATGAGCTCTGCTGGAGGGAAAATCAGAAATATTCGATTCCCAGATTCATGACTAAATATGGACAGATGTGAGGTGAGGAGGCGAGGAGACGATGAGGGACACATGGGGAGGGGAGGGAGGCAGAGAGAGCACAGGGAGGGAGAGAGGGCGAGCGAGCATACCAAACACAGGCAGGACTCTGCTTCATGTCCTAATTAGGAAGTTTTCCCAGAGTGCCTCATGTTTGGGGGGGTGCTGCAGCTGGATGATGTGAGGTCCTCGGGCAGGTTTCCCTCTGTGCGGACGATCCATTTTAACCTCACTGCTTCAACAGGAGCGTCTTCTTACCTGCTGAAGGTCATGTCAGCTCACTGCGCCATCTTGTGGTGGAGTGCGGTACTGCAGGGACCTTCAGCCCAGCTCGGTGTGACCTTCAATGCGATGTGTCGAAGTTGCCTTTCCCTGCTCACTTCCTGCTGAAGCTTTAAACTGTCTCCAAAAGCACAAATGAACAAAAATGTCGAGTGGTTGGATCTCCGTCAGAGCCGTGAGCCCTCACAGGCCGCCGCGGCGCTGAGGGCTCAAACAGAATAATGTTGGGATGTGACACATGTGGATGGTTTGAGTGGCGAGCGCTCACACACGCCTGTCGATGATAAGTAATTGAACCTGCGTCTTCTTCTGCCTGCAGTGTGACTCGGTGTCGTAGTGTCGTTGCTCGTCTACAGCGCCCCCTGCAGTCATGTGTGATGACGAGGAGAGCACCGCTCTGGTCTGCGATAACGGATCCGGTCTCTGCAAAGCCGGATTTGCCGGAGACGACGCTCCCAGAGCCGTCTTTCCCTCCATCGTGGGCCGGCCTCGGCACCAGGTACAAACACACACACACACACACACAGGGACATATGCATACAAATGCACAGAAACAAACACACACACACAGAAACAGACACACACACATGCATATACAGATACACAGGGACACACACATACACACGCACATCCAGTTACAAATGTCGGGATTATGACAGTAATATATTATTGAAGAATCAGGGGACAGCGAGGTTAGTGGGCACAGGTGAGTACCAGACAGTAAACTGAGCGTGCTCTGTGTGGTGCAGGGAGTGATGGTGGGCATGGGGCAGAAGGACAGCTACGTGGGTGACGAGGCTCAGAGTAAGAGAGGAATCCTGACCCTGAAGTACCCCATCGAACACGGCATCATCACTAACTGGGACGACATGGAGAAGGTGTGTCTCACACACGCACACACACACACACACATGGACGCGCGCAAACACACACACACACACACACCTGTGTGACTGCTGCTCTGCTCTCTGATTGGTCAGATCTGGCACCACTCGTTCTACAACGAGCTGCGAGTGGCTCCAGAGGAACATCCCACCCTGCTGACTGAGGCGCCACTCAACCCCAAAGCTAACAGGGAGAAGATGACACAGGTACTACATGTACCACAGTAATGCAGTACTATAGCATAGTGCTCTACATGTACTGATAATATATATATATATATATATATATATATATATATATATATATATATATATATATATATATATATAATGTATTGCAGTATGAAAGTACACTACAGTACAACAAACAACAAGATGAAGCAGGTATCCCACAGACTGTAGATAAAAAATGGACATCATGACATCACCCATTAATTTTTTCAAAGTCAGATTTTAAATCTTAAGTTTATGGGTACTGCCGTAGTGGGTTTTTGCTTCAGGAAGTGAACATATTTGGTCAGCGGGTGGAATGCTGAAAGTTATAAGCTAATGCTAGTTTTCTTGGCTATCAGTCTGTATCCACACACTGTACAGGTTTATCACGCAGATACCTGCTAATCAGTAACATACACTCAGCAAACTGGATCTAAGCCTCCTGGGATTATCTGTTAGCACAGTGACCTTACAGCAGCCATGTTACTGGTCACATTACATCATTTAAAATGCTCCAAAAAGCTCCACCAGCACAACACTGGGTCCAGAGGCCCAGTTCATGGACTCCAATTAGCTGAGGCAAAGCCTAGCAGGCAGCTAGCAGCTACAGCCACCTGTGTCACTATCCACCTGTCAGCCAAAGTAACCACGCCCCTAATAATGCAAACTTAATATGATTTAAAAACAGATGTTAAGAAGGGCAAATTATCTACAGAGACCAAACAGTTTGTGCATCAGGCTTTAAAAATGTTTATTTTTGGTGTAAAGTTTCAACGTGGAAGTCTGTGGGGGGCTGACGCACTGCTACCTCTGCTGGATGCTAAAGGAACTGCAGGTTTTGGATTCTTCTGTCTGTTCCTGGAGGAACACAGATTGATGGTTAACACTAAATATTTTCACGATTTTTTTGTTTTCAGATCATGTTCGAGACCTTCAACGTTCCTGCCATGTATGTGGCCATCCAGGCCGTCCTATCACTGTACGCCTCAGGACGTACCACAGGTTGGACCACACCTCCTACTTTCTCCTTAATCACAATCTCATCTTAGTTTTGGTGCTTTACTCCTGGTCAAAAATGACTCCAAGGTTCCTCACAGTGTTACTGGAGGCCAACTTAATGCCATCCAGAGTAAGAATCTGGTTAGATACCATATTTCTATGATTTTCAGGGCCAAGTACAATAACCTCAGTTTGATCTGAATCTGCATAGCAGCGAGAATGGCTGCACTGTTTCTAATTATATTTGTTGTCACGGTGACGGATTGAAAACTGTGGGTTTAAAGGTTAAAGTTAAAGGTTATTAATCAAAGTTGTCCTGTTTCTCTACCCTCAAGGTATCGTCCTGGACTCAGGTGATGGCGTCACCCACAATGTGCCGATCTATGAGGGCTACGCCCTACCTCATGCCATCATGAGGTTGGACCTGGCGGGCCGCGACCTCACCGACTACCTCATGAAGATCCTGACCGAGCGAGGCTACAGCTTTGTCACCACCGGTAGGTCACGCCCACTTCCAGGTAATGTCAGAGTCACCTGTGATGATGTTTCTGACCCGGTCTGTCTGTCTGTGTGCCTGCAGCGGAGAGAGAGATCGTGCGGGACATCAAGGAAAAGCTGTGCTACGTGGCTCTGGACTTTGAGAATGAGATGGGGACAGCCGCCACCTCGTCCTCGCTGGAGAAGAGCTACGAGCTTCCTGACGGGCAGGTCATCACCATTGGCAATGAGAGGTTCCGCTGCCCTGAGACGCTATTCCAGCCCTCCTTCATCGGTCGGTGCCTCCTGCCTGTCTGTCCCTGTACCTGGTTAGAGTAGAACTCTGCTACTTAATAAAACACTTTTTTTGTTTTATTAATCTGTTGAGTTTGCACTCCTGAATACTTGATCTGATGTGTCCGAACATCTTCAGACCCAAAAAACAAAGACAATCAGCAGATTCTCCAATGCTGATGATCGAGAAAAGCTCAGATTCGACTGTTCGCTCCGTCTTTTGTAACACTGATGGCTGATTGAACCTCTCTAACCCAGCATCTGGTCCTCGGTCCTCCTGCAGGTATGGAGTCGGCCGGTATCCACGAGACCACCTACAACAGCATCATGAAGTGTGACATCGACATCCGTAAAGACCTGTACGCCAACAACGTGCTGTCTGGGGGAACCACCATGTACCCGGGAATCGCAGACCGCATGCAGAAGGAGATCACCGCTCTGGCCCCCAGCACCATGAAGATCAAGGTGAGGCTTGACGACCTCACTGAGGCTCACTCACATTCAGCAGAAAATTTGTTAACTTTTGACCCCTCTCTCAGATCATCGCTCCCCCGGAGAGGAAGTACTCGGTGTGGATCGGCGGTTCCATCCTGGCCTCGCTCTCCACCTTCCAGCAGATGTGGATCAGCAAGCAGGAGTACGACGAGGCCGGACCCTCCATTGTCCACCGCAAGTGCTTCTAAAGGCTGCGCCCGGGCCTTCAAGCCCCGCCCCCTTCGCCTTTAGCACAACGTTATTTTAGCCTGCACTGAGCACCCGCTAACAGACCCCAGATCAGACACAGAAATCAGGCCCGCAGGGACGACAGGAAGTCAGAGCGCTCAACAGCGTTAACTTCAGAGGACAGAAAGTGATGTCATGTTTGTTTTTGAAGAACTTCCAGAAAGTCAAACATCCTCCCTCTCTGCTCACCTTCAAACTGTGAATGTGCCGCTTGCCCTCTGCAACCCCACCACCCCACATTCCACCTGTGGCCCCGCCCCCTCTGAGCTCCATGTTGGTGCTGTTTCCTGTCAGAAAGTGCGTTTTTATTTTTGATGAATAAAGCTTGAATGTTGCCCGCTGGTGTCGTCTTCTATCGATCACATTCACGCGGCGCTCTGATGATGTCACACGGTGTATGATGATGTCACTGCTGTTGACCTGTGGGTAGGTGTGACCTCGTGGTGCTATCTGTATTAGTAACATTTGACAAGGTGGTGATGTGAACGTGGAAGTGGCGGTTGAATGAACCCAGGAAGACAATAAAGCGCTCTCATACCTGAACGGCGTCGCTCTTTTATTTCACCTGAGCTGAACTTTGTTGTCATAGCAACCAAAGCTGATTAAGAGTGAAGCAGATAAACAGTAAAACTGAAAATAAGTGAACTTTACTGAACTCAGCAGTGGGAACAAGTCCTGGGGGATGTACTACCACCTGGTGGTCCGTGCTGGAACTGCAGCTGCTGACAGTAAAGACTTAAACATTTCAATACAGCTTTATTAAATAATAAAGATAAATCAAGTGGACCAGTGTGGCAAAGCCGTAATGATCCGTTTGGCAAAATAAAATCAGTTGGGCATTTTTATCGGCCTTCAGACAATAATTGTGATTTCTACAGTTCCGGACGCGACAGGCATGAACAAAAAAGCTTTATTAGTGTAAACATTAACGACCAGCAGACTGCATAACCCCTTCCTGCAGACCCACCCGAGACAGGTGTTCATCCTAGAGTGCAACCAGGGTGGGCGGAGCCTGAGACCCACTGAAGAGACGAGACCTCATTCAGCTCCGACATTATAATCTTCGGTAAGCAAGACTCTATTAGTCTCAAAAGAAACAATTTGGGCCCATTATCAGCTCATGTACATCCCCGTGTAAAAAATCTTGGTTTCATTTTTGATTCCACTCTCAAGCTGGACAAGCAAATAAATCCAGTCGTTCGTGGCAGTTTTTTCCAACTCAGGAGCGTTTCTAAACTAAAAAATATCCTGTCATCTAAAGACCTGGAAACTGTTATCCATGCTTTCATATCGTCACGTCTTGACTATTGTAACTCTCTCTATTTAGGCATCTGTCACTCGAGCCTGTCACGCCTGCAACTTGTTCAAAATGCAGCCGCAAGGCTCCTGACGGGCACTAGAAAGAGAGAGAATGTTACCCCGGTACTCGCATCTCTACATTGGCTACCACTTAAACATAGAATCGATTTTAAGGTTTTACTATTTCTTTTTAAAGCTCTCCATGGTTTGGCTCCAGGTTACATTTCAGATCTTAGCCTGCACCGACCCACTCGATCTCTGCGCTCCTCCAGTCAGATGGTTTTATCCGTTCCACGCTCCCAGCTCAAATCTAGAGGTGACAGGGCTTTCTCCATTGCCACCCCGAGACTCTGGAATAGTCTTCCCCCTTCATAAAATCCTCTTCATCCTTGGAAGTCTTTAAATCGAATCTCAAGACCTACTTATTTTCCAAGGCTTTCGGATCTCTTTGATATCTTTTTTATTCTGTCTATTTGGTCTCTCATTTTATTGGATGATGTTGCATGTGTATATACGTTATGTTCACATATGTGTGCTTGTGTGTGAATGTGTACAGTTTTGTATATGTATGTGCATATTTGCATGTACATTATATGCTATATACTCTTACGTGTCTTACAATTCCTTTTTAAAATGTTTTCTTTCTACTTTAATTCTTTTATTATATCATCTCTGATATAATGTGTGTGAATGTGTGCGTGAATGGGTGGATGACTGGATATGTAAAGCGCTTTGGGGTCCTTAGGGACTAGAAAAGCGCTATATAAATACAGGCCATTTACCATTTACCATTTATCCCTCAGTTCAGCACTTTGGCCGACACTTGATGTCTTTTAAATGTGCTGTATAAATAAAGATGACTTGACTCCTAACAAGACCAGGTTTCCTCCAGAAGGTTTGCCAGTTATCTATGAAGCCCACATCATTTCTGGGACACCACTCAGACAGCCAGCAGTTTAAGGAGAACATGCGGCTAAACATGTCACTGCTGGTCTGATTGGGGAGGGGACCAGAGAAAACTACAGAGTCCCACATTGTTTTAGCTCTGGCCCCTGGAAGACAGTTGACCATGGTTGCCGGTGTCTCTAGCTTCACATGTCGGGGCGGCTGTGGCTCAGATGGTAGAGCAGATCAGCTGATCGGAAGGTCGGTGGTTCGATCCTTGGCTTCCCCAGTCTGCATGCCAAGTAGCCTTGCCCTCCAGGTTCATCGGAGTGTGAATGCGTGCGAATACAGGTTAGGTTGCACTCGTGTATATGAGTGGGTGTGAATGAGGCATGTTGTATAGAGCGCTTTGAGTACTCCGGGAGAGTAGAAAAGCGCTATATAAGAATCAGTCCATTAACCATGTCTGAGAACAGAATCACCAAATGATGATGATCCTAACACAGACGCTCTCGTACAAACTCATCTCCCTCTGCAGGACTTCCACAGGTCCTGCAGAGGGAGATGAGTTTGTACGAGAGCGTCTGTACTCGCTGCTGCAGCGCTAAGAACAGTGTTTTTAAACAAGTGCAACCGACGCTGCTCACAAACGGGCTCGTGTCTTTGAGTATTAGTGTCAGGTTGCTGCCATCACACCCCTCAGTCACACACCAAATGCTCGAATACTTCGTAGCAGGAGGGCTCCAACCATCGCCACCGTTTAGTTTCTGTCCCACAGAGCCGCAGTTAGAGTGCAGAAATCCTCCAAACAAAGTGAAGCGTCAGCCTGAAGATGGTACTGCGTCTTTCTTTTTCCTCTCAAAGCAAGTTTGTGTGAGAAGTTAAAGATCTGAGCAGTCTGGGTTTGAGTGGGTGGAGCGATCAGAGTGGGTGGGTGGAGCGATCAGAGTGGGTGGGTGGAGCGATCAGTTTCAGACACTTTTAATCAAAAAAAACAGACACATACAGGTGCTAGAGCAGCAGAGTGTTTTATTACCAAAAAGTTAAAAACAGCAGTCAGGTCACAGTTTGTCAAAACGTCATCAGCAAAAAACAGTCACACAACAGCTCAACAAGAAAACATCTGCTGGCGCACACACTGAGAAGTCCTCCAGCTGCGGGGCGCTTTGAACGCACCACGAGAGAAACATCAGAAAATAATTTCATCTGCAAGAAGTTTAAAAGGGCCCGCTGTGAGCGCCACGCCAGCCAGCGTTACACGACACACACCGGTGAGCCTGCAGCGCCCCCTGCTGTCTGCCACCCCTTACATGGCACCCCACTCGAGGTCAAAGGTCAGAGTAGCTTATGGCGTGAACGGTCTCGCCTAAAATGACAGAGTGTTAAGAGTCTCCTCACAGTTTCACATCTGCAGCAGCGAAGAGCTCAAAGAATGACTTTCACCTCTGACCAAACCTCACAAGACTGAACCGCCACAGCCAATCAGAGTGTCAGGGAAGCTGCCTAACAGGAAGTAAGGTCACAGCCAAGCTTGGTGGATATCAGGTGACTACCGGGGGCGCCTTAGCGCTGCGATCAGCGGCCCAGCAGGACGGGTGCGGCCTGACAGGAAGGACTCGGGGCAAACACTGCACAGGTGACAGCGCAGCTTCAGGTTTTATTCTGAAATCCACATCAGGATTTCCTGTCTTTAAGCTCAGAGGTGGACGCGCGAGGCATTCAGGGTCAGAGATGGCAGCAGGATTTCAGCACTGAAACTAAGCTGTGGCGGTTAAAGGTCATTTTTAGTCTGAGTGAAGCGTGGAGAGACTTCGTCCTTGAGAGCGCCAACGCTTCAACGTTCACGTTTTCCAGGCGAGGCACTCGCTCACGTCTGCTCCCAGTCCATCTTTCATTTAAAAACATCAAACTGCGTCTCAAACGGCCCACGCTGGAACTTGGCACAATCTGGGTCTCTGCAGACGCCATTTTCACAGCGCTGCTGTGACGGCAGCATCAGCTGAGGTTAGGTCTCAGTAAGCTTTTTATTAACTGCCCAATCAGAGCAGCTCACTGGCCTGAGATCACCCCCCCATCTGCAGTGGCTCAGCAGCAAAAAAACAAACAACAACAAAAACACCAAAAATTAAAAGTGTTAAAAGTTTCCTGTAAATTTGACATCACAACGTGCGTTCACAGTTTCCTCTTCAGAATAAAAGCCTGCCAGTGCTTCCTGTCTAAACCCTTAAGTCCAGCAGGTTAAGCCGCAAGTCCCTGAACACGACGTGTCTGCACACCTGAGGGGACAAAAGAGGACGGGTTACAGGTGATTCAGAGTCGGGGCTGAACACAGGACGCGGTATCCTGACGATGAGGTCGACCTCGGCAAGGGTCTCACCGTGAAGAGCGGCGGCTCCTTGGAGTGAGGATGGAAACCTTTCAGCTTGCAGGCAGAAACTTCGGACATCCCCAGGTTGGTCAGCCTGAACACACCTGTGCTGGGGGGGAGACAGGCGGAGCGACATTAGCGGGCTGAAAGGCCTCGTGGGAAATCGGCATACATGCGTGCTCCAGTGACAGACTTACTCGTTGTGTTTTGGCGCGCAGACGATGGCGACGGCTTCCGGCAGCATCAGTTGATATGAGCAGTGAGTGTGGAGGTCGACGCTGGACAGGAAGGCCGTCTGAGTGGGATGAGTCTGAACACAGAGGTCAGAGGTCACACACACTGAACTACAACCCTGACTGAAGTAGGGCTGCCACAAACGATTATTTTGATAGTCGACTAGTCACCGATTATTTATGCGATTAGTCGACTAATCAGATCATCATCCACTGGACGTAAAACTACAGCTTATTGCACCAGCAGCATCTGCTCTTATATAACTATCATTAGCTTACAGCTTTAAGTGTTTAAGGTCTGTGCTAACTAAAAATAAAGACAAGATGATAGTTTGTTAAATTTTAATGAAATTTGCAGATTGTTTCGGTGAAGTTTAATAAACTCCTTGCTATCTAAAATATAACAGGACACCGGAGTATATTCTCCAGCATCTCACACTTCTGATAATCAGCTGTCTGCTTGACGTTTATTCAGCTGTGTAAAAACTTTAATCTCAGCCAAACTGATTTACTCAGGAACAAATAAAATACTAAAAAAAAAAGCCAAACAACAACATTTTTAAGTTATCTAAGTGACTCATATATATTTAACCTGAGTAGCGAAAGACTGCGGTGGGTTTGAAAACAATTTGCCGGGAGTCCGGTGTTCTCACGGCGCTAGTTAGCCTAGCCCCCGGCTAGCTAACGAGCTAGTGGGTAACAGACGTCTCCGAAAACGTCGGAGCGCTTTTGAAAATATGTGGTGTCTTGATAAACTGAGCAGATATTTGAGGTTTACACAGCTACATTCTTACCTGAAAATATGTTAAACGTTTATTTTGTGACCCAGAAAGAATAATAAGAGTAACATTAAAACTAACTAGCTGCCGCCATTGTTGGAAACTGAGCTGGGCCGCGCTATGAATTCTGGGACACAGCTTCTTCTTCTTCTTCGGGGTTTAACGGCAGCTGGCATCCTTGTACATGCAGTGCTGCCATCTTCTGTTTCAGTCCGTTATTACACTCTTAAATCCTGCTACTTATTCCTGCGTCTTTTGGGATCTTACAAAGCTTCAAACGACGCGTCGACTATTAAATCAGCCGTCGACGATTTTGATAGTCGACGTAATCGTGACAGCCCTAGACTGAAGTGACGCGTGGAGGGTGAGAGAGTGCAGAGTGAGACCTCTCCCTCGCTCTGCTCATCTGTTGCTCGACCGCAGGCACCGTTTCCATGGTGATATATGATCATGTAAATGAAGGAGAAACGCTGGTTTTCTCAGGAACGTGTGCTCGCTTACAGCACTTGTGGGGACTTGATACCAAACCACTCACCAAAAGAGGCCCCGAGTGAGGCATTTGTGAGGACATTAACCAGACGGGTAACCTTACAGTTTATTTTAGTGTCGCACTGTTTCTGTTCTCACAAACTGCTGTTGCTACGAAGAAGGTTAACTGCATCTCTACAAGAGCCAATCATGGAGCTCCAGGACCTCCTCCAAGCCCCTCCCCCCAGCTTGCATGCTTACGTGGATCCAGCCCAGCGTCAGCAGGTGATGCTCATCCTGGAAGCTGAACAGCTCCTCCACGTTCTCCATGTCGCAGAAATCCGGGCCGGCGGTCTGTTTGGGGACTACGACGTGAGTCAGCGTGAACTCGTTGTGCGTCTGAGAATGAGAGAGAGGCGGGGCTTGGCTGGTGGTATATGACTGAAAATGGGTGAGGGCGGGACAGGACGTGCGTTTCGCTCACCAGCTGTCCGCAGAGGACGCCGCAGGTCTCGATTCCTCTGGCCGTGTTTGACCGGGCCAGCGAGAGGAAACTCTGAGTCAGCCCTTTGGGAATCAGGACTCGCCTCAGGCCCTCCACCCTCTCACCTGTACACAAACACACCTGGTTTAAGAGGGCGTAACGTCTGTGTGGAGGTCTGATTGAACCTTTTGCACCGCATACGACAGGTACGCAGTAAACGCAGGTAAACGGAGTGACTGTGTACTGACTCTGTACTCCAGCCAGCGTGGCGGCGGGTTGGCTCACAGGGGCAGGCAGTCTGTTTCTGTTAGGGTCTGCCCCCAGGGATCGTATGCTGTTTTTGATTGGCTGCTGGGACAGACGGGAGCCGTCTGTCACCTCAGGCACTTTGGTCTGAACCTGCAACACAAACATGAAAGACACAGTCAAACTACACAGTACTCACAGTACTCGGTAGTCTGAGCCAGTATTACAGTACACCAGTACTTCACAAGCTAATCTGTTAGTAGGCAGGCTAACGTTAGCTCAGAGTCAGGTTAGAGTTTAATCCTGAGTGTAAAGCTGGTCGACCTTAGCTTCCCTGCTAACACCAGCTAGCTGGTTAGCTTTAGCTAGTTCTAACGTCAAAATGAGACACGAGTGTTAGTTTGTGTTGAGCCGGTCATTTACTGGACTCTCTTTGTAAGCTAATGCTGGCTAACGTTAGCTAGTGTTGCTCCCTGTGGACGAGGCAGGTCCGTACATGAAGGTTGTCCTGCTGCCAAAGGCACTGCAGTATGAAACAAAACATCGACGCAGCTTCCGCGTCGAGAAGATTAAGCCAGCGAGAAATTCCTTAAGCCTGTACTATGAAGAATACGCTACCTTTTGCTCCGCCTCCACTCCTCTCTTATTGGCCAGCTCCTGGCGTCTCAGCTGGTCCTCGAAGTAGCGAAACTGTTCCGATTCAATCTGCATGCGTCGCAGAGCGGCGACGCGCTGCCTCTCCTCCTCCAGCAGCAGGAACCTTCTCCTGTCCTCGTCCAATAGGGACAGCTGCTGCAGCTGCTGGCCACACCCGTGCACCACGACCGCCGCCTGGCTCTGAGGAAACAAAGATGAGCTCGTACAGGTGGCTGCGGCGAGTTCACCTAAAATAAACGACTACTAGTCTGAACATCACTGTAGGAGGTCACCTCTGACAGGCGTGTCACACCCTAACCTTCACCTGAAAGACAGGTGGGATGGACTCACCGCGCAGAGGCCGTTCCCCTGGATCGTTCCCATACCGAGCGCTCCTCTGATCAATTATCAATACTGTGAAAACTCACTCACCTGGGCTCTGAGGTATTCGCTGTGTTCCCTGCTGTATTTCTCCTCCAGGCGCTTCTTCAGCTCGTCTTTACGGGGAAACGCCACCTCCTGAAGTTTCTGCATAGACAGAACAGGTCACAGCAAAGACACCAGGACCAGAACCAGGTGTGGTTCTGCAGCAGGAACACCTGAGGAACCGCAGCTGGAGCACCAAAAACAGCATAAATGTACGAGTGTGACTTTACAGAGGTCACTCTGGGTCCACCTGGACTCAGGAGGATTCATGATGTAGGGCTGGCGTGATGAGGGGGAGGGGCCAGATGGAGGCAGTCCTTCACAGCCACAACAACAAGACAAAGATTTGAAGTCTGGTTTAAGGACTGGACACGTTTCCAGCGACGTCCAGCGACCACTTATAAAAACGTCTTCCACCAGCCGAGCCAACTTTACACCGATGAACGAGTTTAACTACGTCAGCCACCATTGTGTCGCCTACTTAGAAACATCACATTTAAGAATAAACCAAGGAAACGCTGACACACGCGCTCAAAACAAAAACAGGAAGGAACAAATACGACGAGACGGGCGGAAATGGTCGCCCTCGCCCGCCATCTCACAGACCGATACCCAGAAATTCAACTTTTAAAGTTCAGAGAAATCCAGCTGTTATGTTTCTGCTCTTTAAGCTCCAGCTGTGGCAACTGCACGAGTTCCAGATGTTTCCTGATGTTTCTGCTGCACGATCAGTTTTCTAGAATCTTCCAGGGATGAAAACTTTCGTGTTTCTACCATGATAAAAACGGTCGTGACTTTTCTGACGCAGCCGTGAAAGCGTGAGCTCAGCATCAGGACAGATGTTTCTACACGACGGCGGCGAGCCTGCTCGCAGCGACTAACACGGCACTTTTAAGCCAGCTGATTAACGAACAAGTATCTGTCTCAGCTCCAACCCACCAGACACTCTCACCTGAACACTAACACCCCGCCCACCAGCTTCAGCCAACAGGATCTCAGTCGAAACATCCCCGAGCACAAATCGAGCAGGAGATCTGGAAACTTGTTCATGTGTTAAACATGTGGAGTGACATCTCCATCATCCTGCTAACAAACCACAGACTCGATGTATGAGCCAGATCTGTGTCAGCAGTGCACAGCGTTTAAGCCTGGTTCAACTCTGAGCCTGACTTTTTAAAACTCCACCACATCCCAAGATTAAAAAAATAAACAGTGCATGGTTAGTCTGGCCTGAAGCCTCAGCTGAAGCCTCTTCATGGGCAGAATCGATGCACCAAAGGTTGTTAAGTACCAACAAGAAACAGGCCCACAGATCTGGAGATTTGCTAGCGTGGAAAACAACTCAGACAAGAGCGACAGACTGAAGGCTGCTCTGAGAAAGACGAGCATCATAGCGCTAACAGAAGCTAACTGCCACTGTGTTGTCCACAAACTGCTAACAACAAGCAGCCTGGAGAATATCTACCGACATCTGAGGACAAACCACCACATCTCAAATGATGAGTTACAACCATCGAGCCAGATTTTAAACCAGCATGGCAGCAGGAGCTAGCTGGATGTAGCTGGAGCTACCTGGAGCCATCAGAGGCCAAAGGAAGCTAACAGCTGCTAGCTGGAGCGACCTAAAACACTTACAGGAGGAGGTGAGGGGAAAGCTGCAGCACAGCGAGCAACAACCTGAGCAACAGGAAGCTGGGAGTGATAACACACAGGCTGATTGGGTGATTGTCTGCAGCTGGTGGGGAAACAAACAAAGACAGGAAGTAGAAGTGGCTCAAGAGCAGGCAGGTGAGCGTCTTCAAAATAAAACAGGAAGTTCATAACGATTGTTACCTTCATGATGAAGTGTTTCTCGGGGATGGCAGTGCACTGCTGGTAGTCTCTGTGAGCGGGCAGCTTCTCTACAAATAGACTGAAAGACAGCGGCCGTCACATCACATGCTGTGCGAAACACCAAGCAGCCCTGCCCCCAACGCCACTAAGCCTCACGTGATAAACTTGGTGTAGAGGACGTAGGCGTTCTCCAGGCTGCCCTCCTCCAGGTAAACCGCCGCCATGCGCTCCATCTCCACGCCCGAGCGGAAGTAGCGTCTGGGCGCGATGTCCTCGTTGATCTCCACGCAGCATCCCATCTTCCCCAGCGCTCGGACGCGTTCCGCCGCCGTCAGCGACACGTCTGTGTAGTCGGGCTCTGCTGCCAGCTTCTTCTGTGGAAGAAAGTGTTTGTCAGAGAAGAGCAAAGATGGCAGCAGCCTCTAAAAACATCAACATGAGCACCAATGATTTCAGTTTGGAACGGTCATCGATGCTCAGAACGACCCTTCAGAGACCCGTGTCCCTCAGAGACCCGGGTTTGAGGAGGCTTTCTCTACGGCTTGACCACTAAGTAAAATAAAATATCTCAGTGAAAGATTTTAAAAGTGTGTTCTGTTTAATAGCAGGTGACGAGCTTAAGGACACGAAACTCATTAAAGGAGCCGACATTAAAAACTCTGAATGGCGTCACAGCTGAGCTGATGTGTTTTTCAGGCAGGAAACTGAGATTTCCCGTCCCCGCTGGGAGCCTGAATGCAGCGTTTGTTGCTCAGCTCATTAAGATGACGGCGCCAGTCGGAGCGCCGAGAATAAGAAGACCTCTGTGCACCGAGCCGACACAGAAACAACCCCACTCTGTCTCACCTTTGATCTGATGTTTTATATAAAACTTTGTTCTTACTGATCAGGAAGCATTTTGTCTTTTACTTCTAATTTTATTCTAATCTGATTCTGATTTTATATGTAATTTTATTTTATTACAACTCTTTTTTTTCTTTCACTTTTTTAATCACACTCGTTTCATTTTATTTCATTTTTAGTTAAATAATTAAATGACAAAAATAAAGTAAGAGACGTGATTTTCAGCATCCAGGTAAAATGATGCAGTCGTTGTAGACCTCAGCGCGTGCTGGCAGTCGTGTCACTGTTGTGTTGTAAAGCTGTTATGATGCGTGTTTTTCTGTCCCCACATTGTGAGTAACAAGAACACGTGTGGGTCCCCACAGCATCAGTAAAACACACACACACACACACACACACTCAGTACTTACCAATGTGTTTAAGCTGAAGCCTTGTTCCATTGTGTGTGTGTGTGTGTGTGTGTGTGTGTGTGTCTCAGCGTGTGCGTGTCACTGGTCGGCCCACGGCCGGCTCGTCCATCTGCCACCTCCCATGATGCTTCACTGCGGGGGAGACAGAAAAACAAGATGAGCAGCTTTGAAACGCCACATATGGGGGGAATGTTCCTTTAAAGCTGTTTTATTTCCCATCAGCCCCTCATCACCATCATCATCATCATCATGCCTGCCTGTCCTTCAGCTTGGTCCACAGTTACCGTGGCAACCAGCGACTAACCATGAGGTGACTCAGCCGCTCTTAAACCGATGAAGACAAGGCGAGCTCCCACTCCTCACAAGCTTCTGTGTCCAAACAAACAGCTCTGATCACGCCACTGTCACCGTGGCAACAGTTGCACCTGGCTGGAAGTGCTTCGAAAGAACAAACTCGCCCCGATTTTCATTTATAACCATTCACAGGTGAGACTCCAGCCCCACCAACTGTCCATCCTACCATTACGCTCAGCAGAAGCTCAAAGTCCTCCATATTGGTCTGACGGCAGTCCTGGATCAGTTCTGGAGGCTCACCTGCAGCAGGTGAACACCTGGAGGAGAGGAGGCCCTGATCCAGGGGATCCTCATGGGCAGGTATAGAGAGCCTGTCGCAGGTTACGAGGGACTCACCTCCACCTGGGCCAGTTAAACTCGTCTCTGTGTCTGAGGATCAAACTGAACTGCTCCTGACTCCGCTCACATCAGCTGATACACATCAGACCTGTCGGCGTCGTTTCCGTCAGCCAATCAGAACTCAGTGCTTGTAACGCAGGTGTGACGAGTTGAACCAGCTCGGCCTCATTCAGATCGTTCAGGTGCTGACGAGCCAGCGGCGACACATCGACACCTGCAGACGACCTGAGGTAACCTGACAGCAACGACGATGATGATGATGCCATGCAGGTGTTCACCTTTAAACACCTGCATGGAGTCCCCTGAAACATGTGATTTAAGGTGGACATGTCTGTGAGCGCCTTAAATCTAGATGTAAACCTAAACACAGGTTTGCTTTCAGGCTGCTGTGATGTCACAGCTGGACACACCTCAATTAGCAGATCAATTAATTGATTTATTTTTCAAAATAAAAGCTTGTTTTAAAAAAGCTCAGTGACTGAAATTAAAAATTAAACTTTTATTTCTTTGTTTTGGGTTCATTGAGTCTCTATTTTCAAAATAAAAGTTGACAGTCTTTATCTGCTACGTCACAGACTTTCAAACTAAAGTTTGAAGGCTTCAACATGTCATTACAAGATTTATCGATAAACCAAAGGCTGATCAGCAGGTTCACTGATTAGTGATTGGTTTAAAAATGAGCTGCTGGGGAACCAATAGACAGCCCTGTTTTAACTTTAGCATGAAAACATCTGGAAACAGCTGCTTTCACCTGATGATGACGTCTACAGGTCCTGATCAGCTCGATAAAGAAAATGATTGATTTACCGGCTCGGTGTCGGCGTTCAGCCCGCAGTCCGGCTGCATCCCGCGATCACACATGGAGCCCGGCGGCGGAGGATGAACCGGATCCAGGGCGGTGCGGACCGGTCCAGCTGCGGGACAGATGTGAGAAACGGATGAAAGCTCCGGAGGATGCCGCCGCTCCACACCAACTACCCGCGGAGATGGTAGCCGCAGAGATCGTCTCTGAGATCGAGATGACTCACTCGCACTTTACGGTGTCACCGCGGCGGGTGTGACCTCTGTGCACATGCGCAGAAAGCCCCCACAGAGAGCAGGAGAACAGCGAGAGGTCTCACTCAGACAGAGACCCGGCAAACATAATCAAATGATGTCATCAATAATAATGACGCGAACAGATTGGTTGTGACAGACATCCATCACAGAACATCCGGGGCCTCAGCAACAGAAACCATCCGAAACACCTTCAGCACAGCAGGTGAGACTCTTTCAGAATAAAGGACACCGTTTCAAATGTTTCTGAGCAGAGCTGCTTTAAAGCTCGACATGTTGCCTTTATCACAGCGGGTCTCACCGGAAGTGGAGCGGTGCAGAGCGAGGGTCCGAGAGCACCTGTGATCAGGTGTGTGCGGATGTTTATCGCCCTCTTCTGGACTCTGATAATCACTGCTGATGTTTTCAAGTTTGATTTCATATGAAAACATTCAAACCGCCTGGTGATGCTCTGAGTTTACCTGCCTGTCTGTTCTTCCGGCTCCTCCTCCTGCTCCTTCGGCTCCTCCTCCTGCTCCTCCTCCTTTGTGCCTCGGGCTCTTTCTGATGTCTCAACATCAGCAGGTAAAGTACACAAAGTTCTCTTTGCAGCCTACAAAATAAAAGCACCGGGTCTGACAATGAAGCAAAAGTTCTTCTGTTGGGAAGAAAAGACCACATGAGATCACGTGCGCGCCCTCCGAGTGTCACGTGGAAACGGGAAGCCGTCCAGACTCAGCTACGTTTTCTGGTGTGTTTAGTAATAAACTGAATGAAGTGAAACAGCAAGAGACTCTTATTCTGAAAATGGATCCGGATGTGTTATTGCTGACGTGTCGGACCATGACGTGCTCAGGTGTGTTCGTGCCTTCATGGGGATGGTTTACTCGGAGGTAAGAGCGCGCTTTGTTTCCCTCTTTTCTCTGCTAAACAAACACGTTTAATCCTGGTTTTAACTCTTTACTCCGAAAGGCTCATGCGCGCTCTTCCGGTTCGGGCTGATTTCTCGTGCACACACACTTGAGTTTCAGGTAAAGCTTCACTTGAAACAAACAGACAGGTAGAAGTTTAATGACCTGGCGTCACTCCGACAACAAATATGAAGACAGACACGAAAATGACTGCAGTACTGCAAGGATATCACAGCAACACAAGTACTGCAACACACTGCGAGAAAATGACTGCAAATATTCAGAAAACTACCAAAAACAGGAAAATGAGAAGAAATCAAGATAGCAAATGTTACACAATCGTTTTATTGAAATAATAATAACAATAATAATAATGAGAAACTGGTGGGATCTAATTTTTTACATGTTGAGAATCAGCCAATCAGAAGAAAGCGGTCTTAAAAGGGGAGGAGCTTGAGTGAGTGAGATAGGAGCGGAAAACTGGACGGACCGGGCTGTTCCTGATCAGCTGATAAGGAGCTTAACTCATGTAATTCCTCCTCAGCCGGCCTGCCAGGCAGCGTACGAGGGCGACGTCCGTAAGTTGTACTTCCTCCTGAAAAATGACCCCGCCCACCTGAATGTTCAGGAGGTGCACACCGGGGACACACCCCTCATTGCTGCCTGCCGCCACGGTCACCTGAATGCGGTCACATACCTGCTGGACAACAAGGCCAACAGCCAGCTGACCAATAAGGTGCCTTTCCCTGATGATGTCATCATGTTGGTTAGCGAGCTGTGTTACTGATCTGTGTGTGTGTGTGTCACACATCAGAAACAGAGGACGTGTCTCCACTACGCCTCCAAGAGGACGTTCTCACTGCTGGATTATCTGATGATCACCATCCTGATGCCCATCCTGCTGCTCGGATACTTCATCATGGTACGGCCAATCAGCAGTCTCTCTCAGTGTGACATCATACAGGTAAAGCACAGTCTGATCTGCTCACCGGTGTTTCTGTGTTGCAGCTGCAGAAACAGAGGAAGAACGTGGCTCTGATGGAGGCCGTGCTGAGCACTGACGTCAGCGTCGACGCTGTCGACTACGTGCGTGAACAGGAGCTTAACGCGGTTTAATTTGAAAATCTCAGGCCACTTCCTGACAGTAAAAAGGTGTTTTGTGTGCAGAAGGGGAACACGGCTCTTCATTACGTCTGTGAGAGAAAAAGTCATCGCCTGGTTCCTCTGCTGCTGCAACGAAACGCCAAACCCAACATCAAGAATAACGTGCGTACAGACGCGCAGCACGCCGTGACAAGACGCTTTCCGTGACCCGATAACACGTGTGTCTGCTTTTACAGAACGGAGAAACCCCGCTGGACATTGCCACCAGACTCAAGTTCCAAAAGATCATCAACATGCTGAGGAAGACGGAATGAAGTTTTCATTCATGCGGACAGCAGGGGGCGCCAACACCCGATTCCTCCGCCTTCTATGCTGACGATGCTAGCATCTCAGAGAGACCTCCTGGCATGCAGCGTTTTCTTTGCTAACCACTCACCTGTCGGGCTACAAGCTAGTTTCCACTTCCAGGTTTTGTACCGAGCTAGGCTAACAGTCATTTTTGTTTTGTAAGACATAAAATTAACTGAATGTTGCAATTTATCAACTAAAAAGAAAAAACAAACTTTAGAAATTCTCGCGCCATCTTTACGTTACATTTTGCTAATAGCTTTGCCTCATTTTTTAATCTTTGTGCTAAGCTAGGCAACAGTATTTGAGAGCTCGCCGTTTATCTGTAGTTCTTATACTGTCAGCAGAGGTGTGCTTTGGGACTGTTACACGAACAGGTATAATAATAAAAGTGTCAACATGAAATGAAGCGGGTGATGAAACATTTCAAAGTAACATTTTTATTTCTGAATAAACTTGTAAACTACATTGAAACTCTCCAGCTGTTTGTTTTACTTTACCTTTCAGATTTCCATGGTAAAGGTCACGACTACTAAAACTTTCAAATTAAGAGCTGTCAGACAAAAAAGGAGGAATGAAAACAAGCTGTGGTCGTAAAATGGTTTTATTTAGGAAACACCATCATAATGAGTAAAAATGGTTACACAGCAAGTTAAAAAACGCACACAGGTGACTGAAACTGCAGATTCACTTCTTATTCTCACATCCACATTTTCACAGTTTGTCCTCAGGACGAGTGTCTCCATGCTAAAAACAGGAAGTAGCAAAAAGAAGCTGCACTGACCAACACACAGCTCTGGTCCTACACATTCAACCCGACGTGCTGCTTCTGAGCAGAGCACCCCGGGGCTGGCCGTGCGACCTGTTCACACGCTGAATGTTAGATTGTGACACAAATAGTTACCTGAAGCGTGACAACGCTGCTCTCTCATTGGTTCCCGGCAGAAGTGAGTCAAACTGCAGGAGAACGCGGTCCATGAAAACGCTTCAGAGTGACTGTTCATTTAAACATGCAGCAGCGTGCTTCGATCGCCTTTAAAGCTGCAGGTGATATGACAGGTCCAGGCAGGGAGGGCGGGACAGAAACATCCTGCTGCAGGAAGAAGTGTCAAAACTCAGTCTCCATAAAACCATAAACCACGCTGCAGCAGGCGGCGTCCGCTGCTCTCGCCCTCTATCAGTACTCCTGCAGCAGCTTCAGCACAGCAGGAAACATCTGCTCCGGAGCATCCAGCCCCCAGATGAAATCCAGATGTTCCCAGTGCTCAATGTGCTGATGGTACACCAGGTTAGGGACCTGCAGACACACAGCTGTTATCCGGGCTGGCCCCTCCACCTGTTTCATTAATGATCAGATTCGAGGACACGCCCCCGCCGTACTCCATCATCGCCTAATGTGAATAAATCTCGTAGGTAATGCTCACCTGAGTGAGGAGGACTGCCACATCTTTTGGGTCCGCCAGCGTATCCTGTCCCCCTGAAAACAGAGCGGTGGGAACCTTCATGTCCTGGACACGGTACTCGGGGGGAGTGGACTGCAGAGGGGACACAAGGAGGACACGGAGACCGTAAGCGAGGGACCAGGTGACATTTCAGAGTCTGTAGGAGTCCCTGCTGTGCTGTGGACTCACCTGGTTGTAGTGTTTCATGTTTCCTGCTGCTCCGAAGTCAAACGCCACCAGTCTTCCTGTGTGGACGGCCTGAATACAGGAAACTTTATTAACACCTGCCCCATGTACAGGCACACCAGAGCAGAATGAAAGCTACAAAAATTAGTACCAATAATCCATCCATTCGCTTCCACTTATCCTTTTCAGGGTCGCTGGAGCCTATCCCAGCTGTCATAGGGCGAGAGGCGGGGTCCACCCTGGACAGGTCGCCAGTCTGTCGCAGGGCCAACACACAATCGCTCTCACATTCACTCCTATGGGCAATTTGGATTCATCAGTTAACCTATCCCCACTAACTGCGTGTCTTTGGACTGTGGGAGGAAGCCAGAGTACACGGGGAGAACACGCAAACACGGGGAGAACACGCAAACTCCACACAGAAAGACCCCGGCCTGAAGGTGGAATTGAACTCAGGACGTTCTTGCTGTGCGGCAACAGTGTTAACCACTGTGCTGCAGAAGTACCAATAATAGTGTACTAAATATAAAACAGGGTCATGTGACCCAGGTTCAGCCAATCAATATTAAAAGCAATGAATAATAATCCGTGTGAGCATTTCTCAAAGAACAAAATGAAATATTCAAATGAGCTCTCGTTTACTGAACCAAAAACATTAAACACAAACCAAGAGGTGGCATGTGGACACACACTGTGGACACACACTGTGGACACACACTGTGGGCTGTATTTGCAGAGCAACATCAAGGTCCCCACATGTACTCACAGGCAGGTATGAGTGTGTGTGTTACCTGGGACCAGTGGATCATGTTCTGGACTGAGGTCCCAGCCGGGCAGTGAGTGGTGTAGACCGGAGTCCGAGTCTGAAACACAGCCATGTGGCCTTCATCACAAACAGCTCTGACTCTAATTATCTTCAGAAAACTTCAGATGTTTCTGATTAACGTCCAGGTGTGCCCGTTCGGTCACCACCTGCTTCCCAGCGAGACACGAACCATGTTGAGGTTTTTCTCATCGAAGCCGCAGAGGACGAAGAAGATGTTCCCGCACAGTTCGCTGAGAAGATGCTTCGCACACACGTGTTCGGCCAACCATTTAATCATCGCGCTCTGGGGCAGGAAGTCCCGCCTCCCAAACAGGTCCTGTGGAGCCAACAAGAAACAACAAGACAAAGCTTATTGACTCTGTAAATGTGACGGCGATCAGACAAACGACGAGAACACGACTAGCTGGTGGTCACGTGACTGGTTCGTACCCAGATGACAGCGTCGGGCAGGAAGGACAGTTTGGCCATGGGGCTGCCCGTGAAGGCGACAGTGGCCACAGGAGCCAATCCGAAGAACAGCCTGATCTTGCTGGCGAGCTTTGGCAGCGTGGAGAACGCCATGAATGCTGGAAACGAAGAGAAGATTAATTCCATGTACGGAAGCCTGTTGGGGACAGAAATCAGGACCTCCGCAGTTCAAAGTAAAAGCACCTATGGTGGTTCCCTGAGAGTGTCCAATGTAGAAGATCTGCTCCTGGCCAGTCACCTTCAGGATGTGGTCGACCACAGCTGGAAGATCCTTCAGAGCCAGCTCATCGTGGCTGCACAGACAAACACCAGAGCTCTGTCATGTTAATGCTCGCTGACACCTGCGCAGGTGAAAGGACAGCGGGGCGGGTACCTGAACCTCCAGAACTCGTCCTCGTACGGGCTCAGCGTGCGGTGTTTCCTGGACCACGTGTTTCCGCGGCTGTTTCCTATCCACACGTCGTAGCCCGCGTCCGCCAGCACGTAGCCCAGGCTGGAGGTCGGTGGGTTGGTGATCCAGTTACTGCCTGCAGCCAGGAGACCGTGCTGGAGGAAGACCGCCGGCCTCACACCTGCAGGACACCACAAACCGTCAAATCAAACCTGCCAGGAACAGACGCCAGGTTTCTACAGAGCCACATCTGGATTCAGACCCAGCGTGACGTTAAAGGGAGAAGAGGAAGGTCAAGTGAATGTAGGCGAAAGATCACGTGAATCACTTCAGGACAAAGTTCATCAGGACTGCTGTAAAAAGGAAGTGAAGCTCGATGACATGGCAAAACTTCCTGTTTGCACCGTAACCAAATGTGCTCACAGAGAAGGAAGAGCCTCCGCCTGACCTTTGGAGGGTTTCAGTCCCCGCGGGATCCTGTTCACGCCCAGGATGTACCCGTCCTCCGTCAGCACCTGGTGCTCCTCTGCTGGGTAACCCCACCTCCGGATGATCTCTGTCTGAACACACACACACACACACGCACACGTTAATGTGGACGTTTCAAACAGTGAGGTCAGTGTGTAAAACTACAGAGCAGAGACAAGAAAAATCGAAATAAACACGACATATCACATGACCTGACGCTGTGCCTGCAAGACCATGATGTGGGAATCAAAGACCCGCAACTGGGACCTGGGTCCAAGTGCGGTCTCTGAAAAACTTCTCCTCCCTGTGTGGGGAGGCGGGGCTTAGTAACGTGAGCCGAGATGTTCACTGGATATCAGCCGTCTCCTTGGATACCAGCCGTCGCCTGTCTCTCAGATCACTGGCGCTCGCCTCGTTTCTCAGGTTATTTGACCGTTAACACACTGGAAGTTCTACACAACGCCCACTGTTTTAAAAAGGCCCAAAACATCATAAAAGACACCTCACATCCTGGCCACTCCCTGTTCGAACTGTTGCCCTCAGGCAGACGGTACAGGGCAATCAGAGCAAGGACTAATAGACTCAAACACAGCTGTTATCCAACTGCAATAACACATCTGAATACTACAAAAAAATGTCCATCACGCCACTCTTGTGTTAATCTATGCACGGTCTGAAGCATGTGTGTGGGAATGTATGTGAATGTTTTACTGTTATATCTTATTAGTATTTTAAGTATTCTATCTATTTTATTTATTGAATTTTATTGTTTTATTTATATTTTGATATTGCTAGGGATGATGCAATGATCGGGGACCATTCTTAATTTCGTTGTTCTCATGACAATGACAATAAAGTTTCTGATTCTGACAAGTGCACCGCAGGACGCTGCTTCTTTTAAACGATGTGATGACGCTGCAGTGTATCCGCTGAATGTGAAATTAAAGTCAGAAACAGCTGAGAGCCCTGTGAAATTTCAAAATAAAAGACCCTGTGCAATCTCAATGCCCGTGACCTGCAAAGTTTACTTTGTCTAAAATGCAAGAGCTGCAGTCATGTGACTGACCAATCAATGCACAGTCGCAGTGATTATCAGTGATTGGTTGGTTACGTTCCACTTACTGCAGACCAGCGTGGCGGTTTGCAGGTGCAAAGTTACAGGTTACCTGATGAAGGCGTGTTTCTGTTGCAGCACAGAGACCAGCTCATTCACCTTTAACCAATCAAAGGTCAGGGAGTTTTCGTCAGGTCCTCCACGCTGCTCTCAGCTCCATCAGCTGCATCTCTCTGATTCTTTCCAGAGTTACAGGTGTGTCTGACAGCTCAGGTGAAGGCAGGCTTCAGTACAAACAGCTCACCTGTATGACAACGTGATGACGCCAGGTCCCGAGTGTCCAAGCTACACAGAAATGCTGCGAGCGTTTATCAAAGTCAGCATTACAAACTGACTCTGACATGAATCTGAGACGGCGCTCACACCGACTCATTTCTGTCAGGACATCACGAGGAGATTTTCATATCCATATCGCTATGGTAACCTAGGGTCACGGGTCAACAGTTACAGCTGATGTCTTCCTACAGCCTGATGAGTCAGACGGTCAGAGTTCAGCGACTGCAGTGAACAAACAGTCTGAGCTCATCGTTCAGAGTCCATCAACTGAGGCCACTGTGCGAAGAGTCAGGGCTCTTATTGTGAAAGGACAGAGAGATGACAGTGACATCCTGGAAACACCCGCAGACCCTTTCCTCACTTCCTGCCATGAAGCTCCCGTTCCTGTTGTTGGCGTTCATATTAAACATGGTTTGTAACGACGAGGTCAGAGTGAGGTCAGAGTGCACGCTGCTCTAACAATTACACTGTTTCAATGAAGTTTCTGAGACAAACAGCAGCGAGCAGGAGCAGAGAACCCGAACACATCGCAGCATGGCGACTGAAATGCTTCCGCCCAGCACGGACGTCACAGACAGGAAGTAAAGTTTTAACATGGGAGTCTATGAGACTGACTACTGGAGCCTCGGTGCACGCTGGAGGAACTGCAGGTTTAGAGCTTCCTGTGTCAGAGGTTCACTCAAAAGACATGTCCAAATTTATAGGCGGCATCCTCCTGAGGACCCGGCCTTCGCGGTCTACGTGGGCCGGGTCCTCAGAAGGTCGGGTAGGCCGGAAGTGAGCAGCTGTGAAATAGGACGGTCTAGCCTTCTGCTTAGCGTCACCGCTGTCTCGGTGGAGTTTAATAAACTCGGCCGTCTGCTCCTTGCTATCTAAAATATAACAGGACACTGGCGTAAATCTTCGACCGTCTCACCTTCTGTTTAAATAGTTTTCTGTTTGATGTTTATTCAGCTGTGTCAAAACTGTGACTTTATTCTCAGCCAAACCGATTTACACAGCGCGTCGCTGTGACGTAATCAGCCTACAGACGCGGCCTCAGGAGGATGCAGCCCATGAATTTGGACACGACCAAATGTTCCAAAGGTGATGGAAACTCACAATGTTCATGTCCACTTCAGGGTCCAGCTCCTGCTGCAGGTCATCGGAGCGCCACGCTCTGCTGACGGCTGGCCCGCTGTGGACGAGAGCAGAGAGAAACAACACACACACCAACACACACAGCATGGTCTGACACACACACACACACACACACACACACACAGTGTCAGGATGGTGCGTTCGTGGGTCACTGAAAAGAAAGAATTTTTCCTTCTTCTTTGGTTCAAATAAAACTGAGTCCTGTTTGATTTGAAAAGGAAGAAGAAGAAGACTCTGCTGTGAGGATCACGTGGTCAGATTCAGTCTGATGACTGTGTGCTGATCTGTGATAATCAATAATCACAGAAGCATGTGATCAGAGAGTCTGAGCTGCTGCCTGCATAAACGGCATTTTCTGACTGGACCGCTGGCTCAGAATGACGTCATACGACTGCTTCTTATACAGCGCTTTTCTACTAGGTCGTTACGCAGGTGCAGAATGGAGCAGCTGCAGCCAAAATCATGACGTAATGTTAGCGATCAGTTTGGCATTTACAGCAGTTTAAACACCGGAACTCACTTTCTGGTCCCCATAAACCTCTCGGTCCTGACGGTTGTTCTAATAATCAGGTAACGACGCTAAGAAGCGGTTACACTCACCTGTCCTCGCGCCGATCTCTCTCTGAGGCGTCCGATCATCAGCGGACTGCGCCTTCTTCTGCTTTTCCCTTTTATCTGCCCCCGTGACGTCATGAGAGAGGCTCTCTGTGATTTGCTGGCCAGAAACAGGACTCAGGTGTTAACCGTTTGGGCTCCGACGATCAGACCGGAAATAGTAACCTGTGTTGTTTGAAGCTGGGCTGTTTAAAATTCCATATATTAATTCGTTTATATTTTACTCTACATTTTAAATCACAATAATGATAATGTTGTTTTCAGTCATATTAAAATACATTTTTCTTCAGCGTTAAAGAGTTTTAATATGTGGTAACTATGTATTACATGTATTATTTTAATTAAACCATGAACAGTGTTATGGACTGTAAGGATTTTATTTCATGTGAACCTTTAATACACCGTTTGTCGTATTTTATGTCACGTAGATGCAGAAACGCTTTAAACGTTTTCTGTGATTATTTTGAAATTCTATCCGGATGTGCAGCAGTTGTTTCCGTTTGACCCCGGGAAAGTTTTTGTTCGTCCTTCTGTGTGTCGGTTTCGTAACTCGTTCGGACCCGGTCTCTGCAGGTTTAGCCTGGCTCGGTTCCCGCGCTAACATGTCCCGGGTTCTGATCGTGGGTGCGGGCCTGACGGGCAGCTTGTGCGCATGTCTGCTGAGGAGAGAGCTGCAGAGCACGGTTCGGATTGTGGTGTGGGACAAAGCGAGGGGCGCAGGTGAGACAGACAGAAGTCCGTTCATAAAACTGCACAGTTTCCGTTTCCGGTGCCGTGATGGGAACACGGACACGCCGCAGAACACTAGTGACGCGTTTGTGTACCAGAGGAGCCTCCTCTGTAACTCGGCTCGGCTGTGATCACCTGCTGAGGGCGAATGACGTCAGTGTATATAGCAGAATCAGAAAGGTTTTATTGCCAAATGTTGAGCAGGTTTACAACATTAGGAAATTGCTGCGGTACTTAGTGCAAACATACCGTCATATAACGCTTAAATAGACATAAAAATAAGAATTAAAAGTGCTAAGTAGATAAATATATACATGAGTGCAGGTGGTGATCAGTGCAAACATGTGAACACAGCGTAGGGTCATGTGTTAGTGGTGGGAACAGTCATATGGTTATGTTCATGAGTCCAACAGCAGAGGGGAAGAAACTGTTCTTATGGCGAGAGGTTCTGGTGAGCAGGTAGCTGTCATTCCCACAGACACCCTCACCTGTAACAGAGACAGGAGCTTCCACCAGCATCTGTTTACACTCACCTGACATTTCATTAGGTA
Source organism: Rhamphochromis sp. 'chilingali' (assembly GCF_963969265.1). Lineage (NCBI taxonomy): Eukaryota > Metazoa > Chordata > Actinopteri > Cichliformes > Cichlidae > Rhamphochromis > Rhamphochromis sp. 'chilingali'. Next base: position 30,440,874 of record NC_137950.1, read on the forward strand.
CACTGGTGCCAGGTCAGACCCCCTGTGATTCTTCCTGTACATCATCTTCATCATCCTGAGGCTCAGTTTGAACAGATGATGAAATTCCAGCTGCCAGATTAAAAAGAGGGCTGTCCCCCATAATCAGGTTTTGTGTAATTTGATTGTGTTGAACATCATAAACCCACCTGCGACTGACTTTGGTTTGGAGACGTTTCCTGATGCTCAGCTTCAGTCGTGAACTGTCTGCCATCATATTCGCCTACAGACGGGATTCATGTCACGGGGTATCCCTGAATAATAAACACACTGGCTGATGACCCCGCTTTACTTTAAAAAACACTAAATTCCAACTGCTTTACAAACCGTAAACACTTTCTCAGAGCTCCAGAGTCACAGGTGAGTAAAGCTGTCTGCAGCCACTATAGAACACAGGTGTGACGGGATAATGTTCAGAATGGATCAGCCTATGAATTCATTTCCTTTTCTTTCTCCTTCTGTTTTGCGTATTTTTGTTCTTTATATATTCATCTTTAATATTGCAGATAGTTACACCTACACTTTTTTATGTTCAATAAAAGCTTTGTCTGCGTGCACTGAGCTGCTACCACGTGATTGGCTGATTAGTCATTTGTGTTAACGAGCAGTTAATAAAGTGGTTGGTTGGTTTGAGAGAGTAAAATGTGTGGAACAGTGGGAGTCTGTGTGCAGGCGGCAGGATGTCCACCAGCCACGCTCCCGACGCCTCGTCTCAATCGGCTGATCTGGGAGCGCAGTACATCTCAGCCACGCCCGCCTACGCTCGCACCCACCACAGGTAACGCACACCTGTTGCCTTAAAGGGCCAGTACGCCTCTGTAGCTGGGGCTTCAGGCAGGCTGACCGTGCGTGTGCGTGTGCAGGTTTTACTCGGAGCTCCTCTCTGTGGGCCTCCTGCAGCCCCTCGACTGTCCCATCGAAGGTCTGAAGGACCACGAGGGCACCGAGAACTACGTGACGCCACTGGGCACGAGCAGCATCGTCAAGCACTTCCTGTCACAGTCAGGTAAACGTCCACCTGTTGGTCAACTGTCCAATCAGATTTACCTGAAACGCACAGGCTGACTCTGATTCAGTTGGAATTAAACTTTATTGAGTCTTCGTCTGTGTGTCAGGAGCCGATTTGTTCCTTGAGCATCACGTGACCGGCCTGTATCGCCGTGGTGCATCGTGGGAGGTCGAGAGGAAGGCAGGAGCCAGTGAGACGTTTGACGCCGTCGTCCTGACGATGCCGGTCCCTCAGATCCTGCAGCTGCAGGGAGACCTGGGACAATGTAAGACGGCCAGAACACACAAGGAAACACACACACTCGGTGTATGTTTTATGAGGTAAAAAAATGACGTCTTGTGAAACACGGGTCTCAGACTTCATCGACACTGACACGAATGTGAGATCTGAGGTGTGGCGTCTCAGTCAGTAACACCATTCCGCCACACGGGGGCAGCAACAGCTGCAGGGAGAAGATCCAGCTGTTAGACACGACCCATGTTCATCGCTGTGATCAATAACTCTGAGGTTCTGATCACAAAGGTCGACCTGGGCAGACGGGACGATCCTTCCAGTCCAGCCGCTGACCTCAGAGCAGCGCAAACACTGGACTCTTATTTTGAAGAGGTGCTGACTGCTTCCTGCTCCCACAGTTTACACACACACACATACACGATCAGCACACTCTGATGTTAAGTAATTTTCCAGAGCTCTGATTGGCTGATAGATTCTTCACAACACTACACCACTGTGTGTGGGTGTGTGTGTGTGTGGTCCTTGGTAGTGACTACTGTCCTCACAAAGACAGAAATACAAGCATGTGTGTGCACGCACTTGCTGCAGAACAGCAGCAGCTCCACATGTGGCTTTCTAGATGGTGATGTCACCTTCAGCTTCTCTGATTGGCTGAGAGCAGACAGCGCCCATTTCCTCTGCGCTGACACACACACATACATCTAATAATAACCTGTGTGTGTGTGTGTGTGTGTGTGTGTGTGTGTGTGTGTGTGTGTGTGTGTGTGTGTGAGTGAGAGAGAGAGAGAGGCAGGCGCCTGTTTCTGTCTCTGAGCTCTAAGCCAAGAATGAAACAGCAGCAGACTTTTCATGTTTGTCTGGAGTGACGCACACACACACGCACACACACACACACACACACACACACAGGTGAGTTCTTCTGTGGTGATTCGGGGGTGGGGCTTCCTGCTGATTGGCCCATGTCTCCTTGTCTGTCAGTGCTGTCTGTCCAGCAGAGGCAGCAGCTGGAGGGCGTTGTCTACTCGTCCCGCTTCGCCCTCGCACTCTTCTTCTCCCCCGACGCCGTCGTGAAAGTTCCCTGGGGCGCGAAGTACGTCACGAACAGCAGCTGCATCCGCTACGTCGCTGTGGACTCCAAGAAGCGCGGCGCAGGTGTGTCCGTCGTCTGTCTGCTCCCCTGTATGTTCCTCTCACCTGTATCTCGCTCACTGCTTTTGTCCACCTGCTCAGACGCTCCGGGCCGCGGCCCCTCCCTCGTCGTACATACCGGCGTCCCGTTTGGCCTGGAACACCTGGAGCGAGACAAGGAGGATGTCCAGCCAGTCATCTTGCGGGAGCTGCACAGGCTGCTTCCTGGCCTGCCTCAACCAATCAGCATCAAGTGTCAGAAGTGGCGGTACTCACAGGTGAGTCATCTGTTTGTTGTAACCTGAACTCCTCCCCCAATGCGGCGATTGACTCATGGCCCCTCCCCCTCTCTCTTGCAGGTCCAGACCTCAGTGCCTGACTGTCCGGGTCACATGACCATCCTGGACGAGCCGCTGCTTGTCTGCGGCGGCGACGCCTTCACCCACTCCAACTTTGATGGCTGCGTGGAGTCCGCACTGAGCATGCTCAGAGTGCTGAAGGCCAAATTTGCCTGATCAATCATTAAACTGATCAATCACAATGTTTCTTTTGTCGATCAATGAACTGCAGATGTGAGCTTGTGCTGCGTTCACTAACGTTAGTAAAAAGTTTGTTAAAACCATTTTCAGCTTCAAATTCTTTTTTCTTACATTACACTCGTTAATCACTGACCTCCACTGGGAAATAACAGGTGCCCCTGGATGGAGCCTTGGAGAACTCCCAGTTACCCCTGTCCTGTAACTGGGATTGGACCAGTTTATCAGTGGCAGGTGTTTAAAAGCAGCACTGAGATACGCTCATGGAAACGCTGTTGATATTTAGTCTCCTGTTGGGTCAGAACGAGTCGAGGAGGGCGGGTGTGTTTGGGCCCACCTCCGGTTTGTGCAGGTCTTTGAACGCCTCAGACCTTCTGTGGGTTTTGGCCGTGTGGTGTGGAGGTGACTGACAGCTGAAGCTGTTTTATGAGCTGAGCTGTTTGGGTCAAAACAAAGCGAGTGTGGGTGGAGCTGAGCGTGGGTGGAAGCTTGCACCCTCCGTGGAATGAGGGTTGAAGTGTCTGATGTGAAATCTGCCACACCTTAAGGCGTCAGGTGACCGGCCGGTTGTCTGAGGTGGAGGCGTGGTGGGTGCAGTCCAGCTGGTGGAGCTGCTGCCTGAGCGTCTCCGCTGCTCTGCGCCTCCTTTGATCTTTTTATAGCAGCAGATGAGACAGAATCAGTGATGGCTCGCTGCCCACGAGGCACACTGAGCGCGTGTGACCTCATTTCTCCTCCCCGCTCCCTGCTGCACTGCACGGTGGGGCAAGCGAGCCATTATCATTTCTGCCAAGTCACCGGTCGATCGTGCACGTGCGCGCACACGCAGGATTGAGCTGAGGCGCTCCTGTGTGCGCGAGTCTGTGCAGCAGCGGAGCATAAACGAGTTTGTCAGAGAAGAAGACGATGATGGTTGTTCACGGCTGGCACAGCGCGTCGTCTACTAAGGTGGGAGTTGGTGGTTCGATTCCCGTCTGCAGTGTCCTCCATCCATCAGTGTGAACCGTGGGCGTTTCTATGAATGAGGCGTGTTGAAACACTGTATCAGAATCAGCCCATTAATTATTTACTGGACAAAAAGTGAATTCTTATTTTTAACTCTGAGCCGAGTCAGAGTTAATCAGAACATCCAGCTGAATGTCTGTAAGTAATCACATTACATTGTCAAACTCAGGAACAATAAAGAGCACTACCACAGCTGTGGGTGTGGCAGCTGTGGCTGGTGACGAGTTAAACAGTGCGGTCAGTCACGTCTGCCTCAGCCTCCTGAAACACCCAACGCAGCTTTAGAACTGATCGATCGTGGCTCAAGAGTTGGCAGTTCGAGCCCCGGCTCCGACAGTCTCGGTCGTTGTGTCCTTGGGCAAGACACTTCACCTGTTACCTACCGGTGGTGGTCAGAGGGCCCGGCAGCCTCGCCTCTGTCAGGTCGCCCCAGGGCGGCCGTGGCTACAACGTAGCTGCCATCACCAGTGTGTGAATGTGTGGGTGTAGTATAAAGTGCTTTGGGACTAAGTAAAGCGCTATACAAATACAGGCCATTTAAAACATGAGTTCACCAAGAGTTTATTCAACAAAATGCCCCAAAGCCATTTTCTTCCCTTAAAGCAGCGCACTGAGCACTTGATAACAGAGCAAATGGACCTTAAGAGAAATTCTTTTTCGTACTGACAGACACCTGAAGCATTATGGGAGTCGTAGTTCTAAAACCAAGCAAACAAAAATCAAACAATGAGCAGCTGTTTATAAATAGTTTATTCACCTTTACAGTGTTTTTATTTCTTTATAAAACAAAGAGAGGAGGAATAAAAGAGGGGGGGTCAGATTAACATGTTGCCATGGTGATATAGTTTGTAGTCAGGTGGCATTTTTTGTTTGTTGATTGGAAACTAAAATGAACACCTGTGTGCAGCTGACGTGTGACACGAGGCTCGGAGTCGGGTACAAAACCACATCTGATCGAGACCACAAACCCCGCCCCAAAAAGGGGCCGTCCTTAAACAGCAAAGCAGAAGGAAAGTTATTGTTAGCATTGTGCTAGCGACCTCGTTTAAGCTAACGTTAATGGCTGTTTTTGTCGCCGTGAAAACAAGCTGAGCAGCTGCGTAGCGTCCCGCGTTCCTTTTAGTTTTCACTGGTCAAATGCGCCAAGACACGTCGTCAGCTTTAACGGATTTAAGGTGCTCGTGTTTATTTTGTTACCGAGTTACTCAACAGCAGGAGGTGGGGCTTAGTGATGACACCACACATCTGTGAAATATAGATTTAAAGGCAAAGAGGGAGCTGCCCGTTAATGACAGCAAATAATTCTGGATGTGTTGAAACAGCCATCAAGTGTTAACAGGAGGCCAGGAAGACATGGGCCCACATTTATTTATTTATTAAACCTCAGTTAAAACGTATTTCACCACACCCGGTGGACTGACCAGTCAAAGCTTGGTCCACTAAAGCCTGGCCTGAAATCACGCTCGCCGTCTTCTGGAAGCCTGCTGAGGGGCAGCACCCGGGGCTCTAGTTTCTGTAGTTGGCCTGCAGGTTAACGTTTGAAGCTTTGGCCATGTTTAGACTGAACAGGAGCGAGAGGAGATACACTCTACGCCAATGATGTGTTGTTTTATGTTCAGGACTCAGATCTGGGGAACAGCTGACATCAGCTCATCAGGAAAGCAGAGTAATAAGACAAAAGCAGAACAGATGGCTAAACAGCCTGATCTGGACGAGTTTCTGTTGTTCTTTCTCTGACTGGACCAACAGACATGGTTTGGGTACACAACTCAGAGGAAACGTCTGAAACTACTGAAGGTGTGGTCATATGACATCCATCCGATTTACTTGAATGAAAGGAGGCTGAAACACTGACGCTGGTTTGTGAAATGCAGAATCCGTTATTCTAACGAGGTTCTCCGTGAGGATAACACGAGCAGACTATGCCACATGTCTTGATGGGTCCCAGTTCCCTTGTGGGATCAATAGAGCATCTATCTACAGACTGTTGCACAGAGAAACGGTGACACCTTAACCTTACGGCGAAAAACAAACAGAGTGTGAACACAGACTGTAATTACAAACGGACCCAAACTCAACAATTAGGAACACAAAGGCGTCCGAGCTTCATCGTGGCAGGTTTGGTGAAGAGACGCAAACAGCAGAGCTGAAGCACTGTGTGGTCGGGGACAGAAACAGGACGTCTGAGGAAGCAGGAAGTACCGGAGCTTGTCACAATGACCGCTTTTCCACTGGTGCCAGACCCAGCACACAGATCTGAGAATCGTTAGCAGATGTTGGGCTAATGTCTGCGCGAAAAGCACCCCACCCAGAGTCTGCCAATCACTGGATGAATTTCTTGCGGTAGGCCCTCCCGTAGCGTTTGACGGCACGGGTCCTAACTTCAGGAGCAGCAGGCTCTCTGGTGGGGCCGCTGTTTCAGCACCACAGCAGTGGGAAAGAGGCAGGCGCGGTGCATTAAAAGGCAAAATTCGAGGTTCCTTCACAGAGTTGCCGCAGAATCCCTGATGATGTCAGAATCGGGGAGGAGTTTGACCCCAGCTCTGTTAACAGGTGACCACTTTCTATGAAACTCCAGGTGAGGAGAAGAGCTGAACGGAGGTTTGTATACAACCAACAATGAAAAGACACTGAGCACCTTGAACAGTCAGAGACGTGGACAGCACCTGCCTGGCCTCAAACACCTGAACCTGCTCAGCAGTGGAGAATATTACCAACATGAAATACTACAGCACTCAGTCTTCCACGTTCGGACCCATCTCTGGATCTCTGCAAGCTTCCCTTTGGGTAAAGCGGTGAGGTCTGCTGGAAAATCATTTGGAGAACCACAAAGAGTCAAAACGCAGCTTCTACCCATCGTTCTGGACTCGACCACGACCTGCCCCAAACCTCATCGAGTGACTGCGCTTCAGTAAAACTGTGGGTGTTAAGAACAAATCCACCTGAATGGAGTCAAACCTTGGACTCTGGTACAGGTCTACACTACACCCTGGTCACTGCTGAACGGGTCAGTGACAGGACGTGAGGCCAGGTCTGATAGCACCTAACAGGACTCGAGACAGGAAATGCTGCTGTAAAAATCCCAGTGGCTGTATGGCCACGCTGACGACACAGCTGCTGGGCATTAGAGATCAGGAGTGGACGAATACGCACGCTGCTGGTAGAGAGCACCACAGATGGACGACCAGTCCTGGGCTCGCTCAACAAGCTGCATGCACTGGCTGTCAGTAGCACCAGGCCACGGCGTTAGACGTGCTCACACAGGATGCCGTTTGTTTGGCTAAATGTCAATCTAACCTAAAAACCCTTGGCACTGATGAGGAGGCATTAGATCGGTCATAAGAGAGAGCACAAAGGAACAGTTGGCAGTTGCTTCAGCATCATCATCACCATCACCAAGAGCTCTGCAAACATGTTCAACCTTGGATGGCAAGAACGGGCGAGCTCCCAAAGATCTGAGGGTCAAACACACCTTCAGATCTTCTCCTTTTGGGGTCAAGCTCAAGGTTCAGCATCTTATTTATCCTGATTGCAACTGAACATGAGTGAAATCATCATTACTGGTGCCTCTGCCTTCATTACAGGTCACCAGCTCTTTGACGTTAAACACATCTGGAGATCAAGATGGGAGGTTTTTTTACTGAAGGCATCGGCACTACAACTTTGGAGTTTGTGTTTTAGATCCTCATGGTGCATCCTGTGTGACCAGACCTGCCAAGACCCACAGGTTCAACAACAGAGACCCAGATACCACACCCACGATGAACTATCAGTCATAGCAGGGTCCACGATAGCTTTTAGCACCAAATGTGAGGACGGAAATCAGGCATCAGGACTAAAACTTCTACCTGTGCCCGACCAGGACGCAGATGACCCTGTAGATGCTCCGGACCATCGGACAGACTTTTATACGGTGTGACTGGCTGAAGTCAGACGGTGTTTATGGTCACTGCATTAGGCCTTATTATACTGTACATGTAATATCTTTATGCAGAACGGTGGATGTGCAAGAAGAAGCTTAATGGTCAAAACAGTCGTCCAAGAGCCCGCTTTAACTTTACATATGTTGCATGGCAAAGCCAAACCTCCAGTAGCTGAAACATCTCTAATACTCATTCTGTCAGTTTGAAACAAGTCTCAAACCTGCTGTGATGCCAACGTGACTCTCCAGCCATCGTCCCTGGTGTTAAAGGTACAATTTGCAAGAATATAAGTGCTTAAACATCTCCAAGAAGTAGTAGTGAGTAAAAACGATTAATAGTCTATGGACAGAGTAATAATTCTAGAGCGTTACCATTCTGAAAGATCAGAAACCAGAGACACACAGAGGCTGACCATCGTGATGGCGCCGCTCGGTCAGCACAGCGTTCCACCTGTTTTTTGGGCAGTGATCCCAAAATCCTCATGACCCCGACGAGGTCCCAGTGTCCATTCAAAAGATGCTCCAAATGGACCTGGCAGACCTTTAGCTTAGAGTAGTTTTACTAAAAAGAAATCCACGACGTTGTAATGATGGCACTGCCACGCTGCGGACTCCGGCTGCAGAAAGCCAAAGCTCACAAACGGCAGCTTCATGAGGACTACAGCGCAACACGAGCCGAATCAGATCTCCTGCACAGACGGAGCGCGCCTGGAAATATTTACAAGGCCGTCAAGATTCACTCGAGTGTCCTTCATAAAGTGCATGCCAGACACAGCGAAAGCCAGCGCTCTGGAGTCAAAGATTTCTGCTTCAGTCTGTGCTGGGGGCTAGCCTATATAGGTGTGTAGCTTAAAGCAGATCGCTGCAGGAATGGTTATACTGTGCAGTAGCTCATTTGTCGTTTAGCTTAATGATTGATATATTTCAGAGTACAACAAAAACAAGGTTCTTTGAAGTGTAGGAGCTGATTGAAAGACTGAACAGTCCTTCTGTGCAAAACTGAGGACAGACAGAGAAGCAGTGAAGCAGGTGTTCACGCACTCAGAGCATCCTTCAGCAGATGATTGACGGAGCTGCAGAGGATTGTGAATAATAACGTTTCTCATCTTCACTGTGACATTCAACAGCAGGTTGTCGCTTCTCTTTGTGCTTGGTCCCAAACTGGGTCCAGATCAGCGACGGGACCCGTCCGGCCGGTCCAAACAAGGCTCGGGGAGAAAAGTTCAGACCTACAGCCCAACCCAATTTAGACTGGATTAAACAGGCTGCTGCAAACTGGATCAGGAGTTTCCAGTTGAAGGTGTTTGAAGTATTTGGGAGAATAAATAAATGCGGTCACGGTGACCCGGGGGTTCGACCTTTTTAAATCAGCATCTCTTTTTACAAGAACAGATTCGCCTCACCCAATGCTGATATTTTGCCAGGTTCATCACATGACCGTCTGCCATCATCAGCATCGTGGTTTCACATTTTGAGTCAGGTAAATTAGTTTGGTTGTCCCGCAGTGATCCACGTCTCAGATTCAGGTGAAGCACAGGAACTGGCCTTCAAAGCTCCACGTGGGTCCACGCTCGACCTGAATTTGAGTTTTCAGCACACAGAGAGAAGCGTCAACACTGAGAAAGCCTGAAGAGAGCAGAGATGAAGACAGAGTCCAGACCGCTCAGCACGAAACAAAGCTGGTCGGGAGGGGCTTCGTCCCACAGACGCCGCGGCGTGGTCACTAAAGAAGTCTACTCGTCTTTCCGTTTGTCTAGATTCAAGTTTTACTCCTTTAAACTGTGATTTCCTGCGTCACACTGTCCACTCGCCTGGCCCCGCCCACATGCTTACAAATCCATGTCATGTGATTGTCCAGCTGTGTAGAAGTTTGGGGGGTGGGGATGGCGAAAGTTTTCTGATCAGAGTCCCACTGATCAGCTGCGGTCCGCCGGCGATACTCCCCGTTAGCTAACCGCCCGCTAGTCTTCGTCTGGGTTCACGAGTGTATACATACATACATACATACTGGAGATATATATACACGTATATAGCTGTATGTTTGCGTATTAGAGAGAGTGCGTGTGTGTCAGACTTTTGTGATCTGATTGTGGTCTTCGTCTTCAAACCCCTCGTTCTCAGGGTCCGAGTCCGTCGTGTCCGAGTAGCGGTAGTGATCCGGTTCGTTGTCGCTGGCGTCTGGCGTCATCGAGGACGTGCTGCTCGCGTCACAGTTGGCTCCTTCTTCTACCGTCTTGGTGAAGAACAGTTTCACCTGAAGCAGAAGAAGAAGCAGACCGTCAGTCTGGAGGTCACCTGCCTGCTGCTAACGCTTTTAAACTACAGATGGCGGGCAGCGGCGCTCTGCCGCTCATCGCTCTCTGTGCTTCTAACGAGTTTACACGCTAGCACAGCAGAAATCATCTTCCTGGTCATTACAGCTGGGTTTGTGCGGCTCGTCAACTTAACGAGTCTTTTTCTTAAAGAACAAAACAAGCAGGATATTTACTCAGCGCCATCGCCGTCAGCGGCGTCGCTGCTCAGCAGCTTACCTTGAAGTTCGGGGAGAAGTTCCTGTTGGCCTTGTCCTTGTTGGCCTTGTCCAGGTCGTTCTTGGTCAGCGTGAGGACCAGGTAGTCTCTGTCGTTGGTTTCGCTTCCCGGCGTCATCGGGGTCTGCGGCGTCCTGTCAAACAGCTCTCTGGGTGTCCCCGCGCTGCCGTTCTCCATCCTCTCTGGGACTTCCTCCGGACCTGGGATGAAGAAGGTGTTGATCCAGAAATGGAACATCTTCTCCTACAATGAGAAAAAGCAGTGAGGAAACCAGGCCGGCCGTGCGCTCTGCCATCGTGGACACGTGTCCGTGTTCCACCTCCTCTGGTCCCCGGAGAAAAACCTGTGCTCCTAAAACTGATGCTGAACATCTACAGTAAAGACTAGTTTGAGTTTGGCACTGAATAACCAAGGCTGACCTTTGACCTTTGACTGTGAGGAAATATTCAGTCCTGCTCAGACACAGGGTCTGCACAAGACTCAGCACTGACCACAGACGGCCCTTCGAGGTGAGCCCAGACAAACTACACCAGGCCACATGTGAACCCCACTCAGGACAACAAAGAGGACTCCATCACCTCCTCACCTTCTTCAGCACCTTGTTCTGCTTGTGGAAGAACTCCACCTTGATGTCTCCACAGACAGGAAGTGGCTGCGGGAACTCAAACAGCATCAGTTTGTCTTCCCTGCGGGTGTGGCCGGGGTTAGAGGTGTGGATCTTCACCTTCAGCTGGTACACGACAAACTGGGGGTCTGCGGGGAGCACAGGGACACCCGTTAATTCAACTGAAGTCGCTCGAAGCGACAGCAGACTTACTGCTCGAGACTCACTGCAGGTGCCTCCGGTGAACATGGGGATGGTTTCAAACAGCATCTTGTGGAAGAGCAGAGCCACCGGTTTGTACTGCAGCTGGTTCTTCAGCAGGAAGTTGTAGTAGACAACGTAGCGCCGCTGGCTCGGGATGGTCACACCCTGAACATCAACAGATCAATCGTGAGGTCAGGTTATATCAGAGTCTTTCAGCATCCTCATCAGCCGCCTCTGCAGAGTTAGAATTCATCCATTCATTCTGTCACGCTGTCAGGGTTGCAGGGGCACCCTGGGAACACCCGGACGGGCCGCCAGGCTGTGGCAGGGCTAACAGAGACAGACAATCACTCACACTCACACCTGTGGACCGTTTAGAATCGCCAGGTAACCTAACCCCACTAGCTGCATGTGTTTGGACTGTGGGAGTACCCGGAGAGAACCCCTGCAGACACGGGGAGAACATGCTCAGGGTTTACCGCCCAGTTACAACCTTATTCATCACAACAGCTGCTCAAGGCGCCTCGTATCACGAGGCAAAGGCTCCACATGAACACAAAAAGGTTACCTTCTTGTCGTGGGTGCGGACCTCCCCGTAGAAGTCGAGGGCCTCCTGAGCTTCCTGGAACTTGCCCCGGTGCAGCAGGTAGGCGCAGATCATCACGCCGGTGCGGCCCTTTCCCGCCTTGCAGTGGATGGCGGCGACGTGCTGCTCGTCCTCGCTCAGCCACTTGTCCAGGTCCTCGCAGAACGGCTTTATCAGCTCCAGCTGGGGCGGGTTGTGGTCCTCGAACGGGTACTGAGCGACTGGGAGAGGAGGAGCAGAGCGACGGCTCGTTACCCAACACCAGACAAACACACTGCCTCTCAAAGGTCAGAGGTCACAAGAGGACAGGCTCACCTTGGCAGTTGAACTTTGATGAGTCGTAATGTCGCTCCGCACATCTGTGGAAAGGCACACAGATGTTAGGACTGGCCGCCTCGCCGGCAGCTGTCGGCACCTCTGAAGGAATGTTTAGCTCGCTGACGTAAGGAGCTGCGGTGAGAGGCGGAGTCCACCTGACAGACGCTCACCTGAGTACGTTAAAATGAACCCCTCACCCACTTCTCTGTGCTTGACGTCACAGTATTATCCTGTTTGTTAAACCTGCGCTGCTGTCAGTACACCTGGACCTGCTGAGCTGAGTCGGCACGCCTGTGGGCGGGGCTCCTCACATGAACATTTCCCACATCAGTGAGCGAATGAAAACTTTAGAACTGAAGGCCCGTCAGGCTCGACTCCTGAGGGCCCCGGTCCTAACAGTCTGGTCTAAACTCAGCTTTATGACCTGAACAGGAAGTTTTCATTTCAAGACATCATCACAGAGGAAAGCAGACTGAGTACTCACAGGTTGTAGATCTTATAGTGATTCTTGTGCTTCGAGTCTAAAAACCTGAGAGGAGAGGCGGGGCAAACCGTTAGAGAAGCTTTAAAACAGACCGACTTTACTCACACGGCAGCTCCACGATGACATGTGGAGTGTTATTACAGCGTTATCACACTACAGTGTTATTGCAGAGTTTGCTGTGAGGCTGAGGTGAAAGTCTTTCATCCAGAAATCCTACGCCGAGCAAACCAGCTTTAAAAACCAACACGTGGTCTCCGCAGCGCCCCCTGCTGGTGTCTGAACACGACGCGGCTTTAACGAGGCTGACGTCACATTTCGAGCACGTCTGTAATCAATAAAATAATCTTCTATTATTGCTCAGCTGATTGAAGCTCGCTCACTTGTACACTTCACATTTTTGTGGCCCACCTTAAGGCAAACTTCCTTCTGATTTGCCAGGTTCAGGAAGCCTACTGAGGAGCTCCTGCTCTGGACTCACTGGAGATCAGTTTTCAGTGGAGCAATATCCCATATGGAAAAGATATATATAAATCTTATAAAGTTTGTATCTGTCTTGTGTGAAACTTGTATGAAAAGCATACAAGAGTGAAAACAAATATAAGATCCCTTGAAAAATTATATAATGAAACTTGTATGTTTTGGATACTTCCTAAAACGATATATGAAAGTAACGAGAAAGTGGCCACGTTCATGAGTAAATCATATAAGTTTTTACTATTTCTTTTCCATATGGGAATCACTGAGTCTGTGTTCTTTCTGAGCGTGGATCAAAGAAAATCTCCAGTTTCAAACTTTCGGTGGTTTTCGTTTGTGTGTCCATCCAATTTTTAAGATTTCCACCTTCGCTAGCAGCAGCGATCATTAATCCGTTAACAGGAAGTGACCCAATAACCTTAAAAACTGGGTTGTGCATTTTTTCAGTACGGGATCAGATTTCACAGCGATGTTTACAGGAGGCGCTGCTGAGCACTAAAAACATGGGTCAGAGAAGGTCAAAGGTCATCTTACCGAACCACGTCGTCGATGTTGTTCCTGTAAACGCCCTCCAGCCGCTCGGCGGGGAAACCCATCGCGATGATGTTTGGATAAATGTCTGATGGAGCGCCGCTCAGGACCAAACGTCTGAACACAGCTGGACCCCAAAAACTAGCACTCAAACATCCAATCACAGAGCTTCATACCATCACATGATTAGTCAGATCTCTCTCCTGGACTCCTCCCCCTTTAAGACAACCTTTGGGTTGGGTTTGGCTGCCCCTCATAAACAGAAGGTCTAACAGCAGGTGGCCGGCGCATACGACCGAAAACACAACAGTTCCTCTTTAAAAATGAATAAACCATCACATCATCGGAAACGAGTCGAGTTTCCCTAATCGATCAGTTTACCTCAGAAGGTGGTAACAGGTCAGGTATCAGAGTCAGCTGACAGGAAGTTTGCCAAAGCGATGAATCAACTGTCAGAAACCTGAAGAGGTCAACGACATAAAAACAGCTAAGAGAATAAAATGTAACGTCAGGCGTCTGTAAAGGCACAAAGCACCCCTACTCTGATCAATAATCAAACTGATCGGGACTTTCACTGTGCTGATCATCCTCAGTCCCTCCACCATAAGTGGCTATTTGCTTTCTGATCAATCAGTCCTGTTCAATCAGCTGCATGTGGATTGGTGCCTTCAGCCCTGCAGGAGGTCCACTGAATCAAACTTTATTAACACAGGAGAGAAGCGAACACCACTAAATATGACCAAACAGAATAATCAATCATCAGTAGTGATCGATAGATTTCATTAATTCAGTGCTGGGTTTGTTATTTTACCAATAACACACAGGTTGGTCGATAATCGATATTCTGACCTACAGCAGATGCATCAGAGCAGCCTGGAGATGCTCCAACAGACCTCACGCCGAACTGCATTGAAAAATCTGCTAAATTAAGACTAATTAGCAGACGTGTCAGTGTAAGGGGACAGCATGAAGACGGTCGCTGCAGAAAAAACCAGCGGAACATCTGGACCATGAAGACCGACCGAGAACAGCCTTCAGGCACGAGCCAGCAGACACGAGCCCGCCTCTAAATGTGCGATTTTTTGAGTCCGGCTGCTCATCAGCAATACGCCCCACACCGAGCCGCCTCCTTAAATCACAGCTTTTCTGAACAGGCTTCTGCACGGCGCTATCACACACACACACACACACACACACACACACACACACACACACACACACACACACACAAAAAGGTAAAGGATACAGGTCAGGTCCAGGTCGAAGCCGTCCTCCTGGTACCGCCTTTTGTTCCTGCTCACAATCTCCCGGATTCTGATTAAGGCAGCCATCGCTGCGCCCCGGCCTCCGGTGAGGTCTGTCAGCGGGTCAGAGATCACCGGGAGACGGTCTGTTTTACTGCGGAGCCTCAGCTGTCTGGTTACCCTGGTAATCCTGGGCAGCTAGCTCGCAGCTAGCCGGCCTCCAGTCCCGCGATTTCCAGATTTAAAGAATAACCCGCAGAAAAATAAAGCCCAAATAAAATCCAGTAGAAACCTCGACCCGAAGCAGCACGAATCGGTCCCTTTATCCGGCCTGCTCGCTGCCTCCCGAGCCCCGCTCTGGATGGATGCTAGCCGACCTGCTAGTAGAGATGCATCCGGGCTGTCGCTGCTCTTTTATGGATCAGAACAGGGGAGCTCCGAGGCCTCCTCCCCGCTCCCGCAGCGGGCCCGGGTTTCCAGATCCCCTGCCTGCAGACAAAGACCATCTGCGGAAGGACGGCCGGTGCGGAGCCGGTCCTCCGGACGTATCCAGCAGAGCTGTTCCCGGCCTATGAGCGCAGGAGAGCCGCCGTGCCTGAATGCAGGTGAGGGGAGAGAAACCCTCTCCGCCTCGGTGCCTTTGAGCAGAGCGACTAGACGACAGTTACGCATGCGTCAAGTCTACAGCAGGAGAGACGTCCACATCCGCCCGCCTTCAAAATAAATGACCTACCTCAAAGGACTTGTTTTTTTTTCTTAAGCGTTTCCGCAAATGAATTTAAACACTATCATGGAAAAAACACATTTTACGTCCACAGTACAACCTAAAGACTTTAAGGACTTGTGTGTTCCATTTATTCAAGTTATTTAAGTATGTTTTTTTAATGAATCGATCCCAGTGGTGGGTTAATAGTTAAAACACTTTTGAATCTTTCAAAAAAATATTAAATTTTTCACCAAACAGCAGCAGAACAGCAGATTTACTGATGTATTTATCATCAGAGGGACAGAGATGCTGCCAAATTTACCTATGGTGATAATAATCATAATAATAATAATATAAATTCCTGAAACATACTCATACATATTTAACGTTGTTAGTATTATTGCTATTGTACAGAATTTATCAACAGCTATTTCAGTTTGTTTTATGTTATCAATACATGCATTTTTTTAATTCTATCCTTAATTAGATTACTGTTTTTTCTTTAATTTTCATTTTATGTAGTTTGAATTAATTATTTCATTTATACGTATATAATTTAGTCATGTTTACCTTAATGTATGTATTAAAAAAAGAAAATTGATAAAAGACGTCATTAAATGACGTGTGCGGGTTACATAATTCACTGTAGATCGCGAACTTTGCTTTTATTTTGTAAAGCTGCTCACTTTATTTCGGTGGGTCACTTTTCCTGACTCGATGATGCTAACTTGTTAGCGGCTAGCTGCGCTGCAATGGTTGGTTGCCATGTTGTGACGCCGCCATCCTCCCATTCAGAAAAACTCTAGGAATACGTAATGACCGGGAAACCTGGCAACCACCAGAAGTTACATAATGCAGCATGCCGTCCCAGCAGAGGATGGAGTCCGGTTCCAGCAGAGTTTCAGTCCGTTTCAGCAGTTTTTAAGGAGCTGAAACGACGTGAACATGCTGCTGAAACTGAAAAGTTGCGTTTTTCCACAGAAGCGTCTCGTGGAGGCAGCAGAGCTTCGGCGGAGCCACAGCGGCCCCTGGTGGACAGACGTCGGCGCGGAGATGCGTTCTCACATTCACATTTTTTCTGTAAACTCTTGTCTATGTTTGTTGTTTGCGAATTAATCACGTTTGCGTAACTTTTATTAATCAAAATGTGAAAAATTCATATTCATTATTTACAATACAATTATTACAATCAAAACTGCGCACGACAAACATAGATGTTTACATCAGCGCTGTAATTTGCACTAATCAACCGAACACTACTGTTATAACTTGCACATTACTTTTCTCAGTTTATATATACTAACTTACATGTTACATGTCTACTTGTCAATGAATAGGTACAATACATAATCTGTACTTTTCTAATTATTCTAAATATTCTTAACTATTTAAGCATCTTTCGGTATCCTGCTCATTTTGCACACTCCAGCCTTGGTTTGCCACTTATCTGTACTCTAACTTTAATAACTGTACAGTACTCTGTTTCGGTAACTATTTCCTATTTTACTGCAGGGCAACCTGCACGTGGCGAATAAAGCTTTGATTGATTGATTGATTGATTGGGATCAAGGGATCAAGGGACCCAGGGATCAATAAAGTATTCTGATTCTGATTCTGATTCTGATTGATTGATTGATAACTCTTGTCCATGATGGAAATAGTAAAAAGTTTGTGTTTCTGTTCTATATCCTGTTCTGTTTGTATATGTGTTTTCTTGCTGCTTTTACAACCACATTTCCCCCTGTGGGACAATTAAAGGATTATTCTATTCTATTTTATTCTATTCTAGGTCACTACGTGTTTCGATTTTGCCTGCAGGGGGCGCAGCAGAGTCGTGAGTTAAATAAAACGTAGAAGACGACGAGAATCCACATCCGGCTGTCACTGCCGTGCCGCAAAGGAAGAGCCAAAGGAATATCTGGACAGGTGAGCGTGATTCTACCTGACAGATGAGCCAGTTCCGCCCGGCTCCTCTGCTACAGGTGCCGGTGCTGCCGGTGCTCTTCGACGGAGACTCGCGTGTCTTTATCCGCTCGGAACCGCTCCGTGAGGCCCTGCAGCTTCGAAGGTCAAGCTAATGCTAAAGCTAGTCCTTTCGGTTTTACCGTGTGAGCACCGCGGGGTCCAGACTGTGTCCGGTTTTTAAAGATAAGTTGGAAGTTCCGGACCGTCAGGTGTTTGTTTTCCAGAGCAGCAGGTCTGACTCTGAGCTCAGGTGTAGACGATTATAACTCACGTATGAATATGTATGACCTGAGGTCAGCTTTCAGCCTCGCGCTGAGAGAAGGATGAACTGTGTTCAACCTCAGCTAAACCGCATCACCTGTACGTCAGCGATGCTGTTAGTTATAGCTTATTTTCCCATAAAGTCCACTACAGAATAGCTGTTGTCATGCGCAGTTATGCCTCCGTTTGCAACCACGTGATTGAAACCATACGAAGGATAAAAGAGCTTTGTTGTCCCACAGGGACGTTTGTCCTGGACAAACAGTCCAGCAACATGAGCAAAAATACAGTGCTGTCATACAACTCTGGCAAACATTTATGTGCACCGCCATCTTTAAACCGTTTTGCAGCTGCTTGCTCTGTAACCTCTGCGTAAAAACCAGACAGACCTCATAAACCATTGTAGCTGCCAGAAACCAAGACGTGACCTGATGTAACAACGTTCACATTTCATCATTGATTAAGAGAATTGTATTTCTGAGCCGCCAGACTCTGAAAAATGGCTGATTTCCAGGACCTTTAATCAGGGTCGATCACCAGGCTGAAAATCCAGCGGTTTTCAGTTTAACTACTCACAGAGTCAGCGGGAGAAGATGATCCAGCCGGCAGTGACGGTCCCTGCACCGAAACCTCAGCCCTGAGCATTTATTCCACCTGAGTGATGGGAGGCCACATCCACCAGACTCCATTTCAAATTTGGGCTGTTTAGCATTTCTGTAACATTCTTTCCTCAAACATCACATCATGACTGAAGGCCAGCAGCTGTTTGGACCAAACCCCCTTTAAAAACCTGCCACTTTAAGCTCCTCCTGCTCCTCCTCAGAGAAACTCCGTTAGTTCAGGAGGTCTTTGTGTTCACCTGGCGCTCAGGTGTCATACCTGCTGATGACTTCTTCGTTTGTGTGGCAGGAGCTGCTGAGCGCGACGATGGTGCTGAGGGAGGTCCCGGCCGAGAACATCGCCCGTCCTCTGGGCAGGAACGAGGTCATCGGCCTCCTTTTCCGCCTCACCATATTCGGCGCTGTCACCTACTTCACCATCAAGTGGATGGTGGACGCCATTGACCCCACTAGGAAGCAGAAGGTGGAGGCTCAGAAACAGGTAAGAGCAAGCGAGCAGCTGCATGTTTGATCTTCACAGGTGGCTCGGTCTCTGATTGGTTCCTGGTTTGGTGTCTTTCAGGCCGAGAAGCTGATGCGTCAGATTGGCGTTAAAAACGTGAAGCTGTCGGAGTACGAGATGAGCATCGCCGCTCACCTGGTGGACCCGCTGAGCATGCAGGTAACGCCTCGTGTTGTTAAACTGAAGCTGTTAGAAACTCCTAAAAGCTTGCCCGCCTACGGCGGCGCCACGAGGAAACGGGAAGCGCGTGTGGTTTCTGTACCTGCATGTCACATACACCTTCTCCCTGCATGCAGATCACCTGGAGGGACATCGCAGGTCTGGACGAGGTCATCACCGAGTTAAAGGAGACGGTCATCCTACCTGTTCAGAAGAGACACCTGTTCCTGGGATCCAGGCTGCTGCAGCCCCCCAAAGGTCAGAGGTCATTCACCTGCGTCCTGTTTTAGAGTCGTCAATAAAGCTTTATACAGAAGGGAGCAAGGAAGGAAAGGAAATAAGGAAACGTGAAGGTAAAATCTGAACATGGTCTTTGTAACAGGCGTACTGCTGTACGGACCTCCGGGATGTGGGAAAACACTGATCGCTAAGGCAACGGCAAAAGAGGCGGGGTTTCGTTTCATCAACCTGCAGCCGAGCACACTGACGGACAAATGGTACGGAGAGTCCCAGAAACTCGCTGCCGCTGTGTTCTCATTGGCTGTCAAACTGCAGCCAGCGATCATCTTCATCGACGAGATAGGTGACGAACACACACACACACACACACGCACACACACACACACACACACACGCGCACACACACACACACACACACGCGCGCACGCACACACACACACACGCACACGCACGCACACACACACACGAACGCGCGCACACACACACACGAACGCGCGCACACACACACACGAACGCGCGCACACACGAACGCGCGCGCACGCACACACACACACGCGCACGCACACACACGAACGCGCACGCACACACACGAACGCGCACGCACGCACGCACGAACGCACACGTACGCACGCACGAACGCGCACACACATACACACACGCGCGCGCACACGCACACACATACACACACACACGCGCACACGAACGCACGCACACACGCACACACACACACGCACACACATACACACACGCACACACACACGCGCACACACATACACACACGCACACGCGCGCGCACACGCACACACATACACACACACACGCGCACACACACGCGCACACGAACGCACGCACACACGCACACACACGCGCACACGAACGCACACACGCACACATACATACACACACACACATACATACACACACACACACACGAACGCGCACACGAGCGCGCGCGCGCACACACACGCGCACGCACGAACGCGCACGCACGCACGCACACACGCACGCACACACGAACGCACACACGCGCACACACACACACGAACGCGCACACACACACGAACGCGCACACACACACACGAACGCACGCACGCACACACGAACGCACGCACGCACGCACGCACGCACGCACACACGAACGCACACAAAGAGTGAAAGCTGAGCCGGAGAATAGAAAAAGTAGAAACGAGAGTAAAGACCTCGCCGCCCGCGTGTTTGCAGACTCGTTCCTGCGGAGCCGCTCCAGCTCGGATCATGAAGCCACCGCCATGATGAAGGCCCAGTTCATGAGTCTGTGGGACGGACTGGACACGGACCACCACTGCCAGGTATGCACACCTGTCTGTCACATGACCTCAGCGGTGACGGGGTGTTTCCTTTTAGTAAAGATGTTTCCACATGTTTGTGTCACAATGACCTGAGGAGGGCGGGGCCACTGTGCGTGTCTGTGTCAGGTGGTCATTATGGGCGCCACCAATCGCCCCCAGGACCTGGACTCTGCCATCCTGCGGAGGATGCCCACCAGGTTCCACATCAACCAGCCTGTACGTGACTTTCAAAATAAAAGCCTCAGAAGTCTTAAAAGCAGGGGGCGTGCTGATGGTGTGTTTGTCCCCGCAGAGCGTGAGGCAGCGCGAGCAGATCCTCGGGCTGATCCTGGAGAACGAGAGGGTGAGCGCACGAGTCACGTGACCTTGTCATCATTCTGCAGCGCTTTACGACAGTCCTTCTTCTTTTACTCGTTTAATGGACGTCAGCACAGGAAATGAGAGAAAAGGAAAAGAACAAACACACAAAACAAGTTTGGCAAAGGGAAGACATGTAGGGGAAAGGAAGCAAGGAAATGATGGAAGGAAGGAGGATGGGGTTGTAGGAAATGGACTGGAAATGGGGAAGGACACAAAAGGATGGAATAAGGAAGGTAGGAACAAAGGAAAGGAGGAAAGGGAAAAACGGATAAAGATTGAAGGAAGGTTGGCAAGGAGGGGGAGAAGGAAGGAAACAAGGAAGGAAAAGAAGCCGATGGGAAGGAGGGCGGGTCGACGGACTCGAGCTCGCAGCGACCGATCTGTTTTCTCTTCACAGGTAGACTCATCGATTAGCCTCAGCGACATCGCCAAGGAAACAGAGGGTTTCTCAGGAAGTGACCTCAGAGAGATGTGTCGTGATGCGGCGCTGCTGTGTGTCCGCGACTTCGTCCACGCTGAGAACGACAGGTGGGCGTCCAGGTGTTTCTGTTGAGGTGATCAATAACAGTGACGGTTCGCTCAGGTGAGGTTTCAGTGTCGGGTTTCTCTCTCGCAGCCTTCCAGATGACATCATCCGCCCGATCCATCAGGACGACCTGCGGCGCGCCATTGTCAAAATGAGGAAGTCCAAGACCGCGGGTGGAGCCGGCGCCCTGCTGCACGCCGCTCTGGACTGAACACGCCTGGATCACACGATGACCTCAGCTCAGCCTGCAGCCGCCGCCCCTCACGCTGACATGCCACTGCTTCCTGCTTGTCCTTCAGTCAGCTGATTGGCTGACGGTGGCGGGCTTTTCTTTTTTTCTTCTTTTTTTTTAAGAATCCCGAAATCCAAAATAAAAGCTGTTTGTCAGAGCTCGCTGTCACGCGTCCGCGCCGCCGGCTCCCAAGCTTCCCCCTTTACAAAACGCTCTCATCCCGGCGCCTGAAGCTGCTGACATCACGGACACACGCGGCGGCCATCAGGCCTCGTCGTGACAAAATGTCTGACGCCAGATGGCAGGAATAGCGTCTGACTATGGGGGGAGGGATGAGATGGCGGTGAGGCACGTTAAGTTTTTCAGGCATATGACAGCGTTCTGCGTCTCCTCGCCGTTTGTTGGGTGTGAAATTGTGAGGAAAGATGGCGGTTGGGTTCAAACAAGCCGTTGCAGCGAGGCGTTTAAACTCGACGCCTGTCACACAGAGGGCTTCTACAGCAGGCTTTTATTGTGAAAATCCTCCCAAATAGAGTATAAGAAACCCACCAATAATCAATCTGATGAACAATAAGTTTACAGGTGTGAAGCACAAACGGCGAGCTTCAGCCGCTTAAACACGATTCAAGCTGCTTTGATGAAATGACGTCGTTATTGAAACTTTGACTCCGAAACACGACGCGGACGCTTTGATCCGTTTACAGTGTAAATAAACAAACGTGGCACTGATGGCGTTTCAGGGGAACGCTTCTTTTCATCAAGTGTACTTTATTTGTAGTTTGTTTTTTTATTTGTAGTTTTTAAGCTGAGCTGGTTTCTGTTAATCCTCAGAGCTCGCAGTCGTAACAGAAACAGGAAGGCGTCAGATTTTCACATTAAAAGACCGATGAACTTCCTGATAACACTGAATCATCGTTTCATCAGACGCAGGATTTTTTACTCAGTGTGTTGTTGCCTGTTTAAGTTATCATGTAATAAAGTGGCCAAAACAACATGTGACTTTTTCATTCATGCGGTTCTGAGGAAAAATGTTATGAAGTCTATTTCTTTATTTTATCAAAAATAAATTTGTCAAACATTAAAGTGTAGTTACGATGGAGGAGTTTCTTTAAACGTTAAATAATAAAGCTTTTTATTGAAAAAATAAATGACCCAAGTTATAACTGCAGAAGCCACGCTTCGAAAAGAGGAAAACTTTATGGACGACAACAGATCCGCTGAATTTTGTACGTTTGCAATAAAACCATTAAAGCCGCTGTTACCAAGAGACGACGTTTGACCAGCTCGGACATCAGGACACGATTCTCACGTCAACAGTTCAAAGCTCTCCTTTGTAATCTGAACAGTTTGTTTTCATTAATATTTCACATAAAATTACACAAAGTGAATTTTTAGAGGAACATTTGAAAATAAAGAATTTGTTTTGAGTAATAAAGAAGTAAAACAGTTTTCTACAGTTTCTTTGGTTCGAGCTGCTGTTTGGAAGTGTAACAGTGAACTTTGACTTTAAATAAGACACTTTGTTCTGTTTTGATGGTGAACTTTTTTTTTTATTAAAGCTTTAAATGAAAAACCTTTGGATGAAGATTCAGAAAATAAAAAAAATAAAAAAAAAAATACCCAAAAAGTTTTTGGCACAAAGTTGAAACATTTTTCACCCTGAACAAATCAAAGATTAAAATAAATAAAGTCAAAATGATTCAGATCTCAGCCCGACACCCTGACCTGGACTCACAATTTGTAAAAGACTTTTATTGTGAAAATCCTGGTAGAAAGAAAATCAACCACCGAAAAAATAAAGCTGAAGCTTCTCTGGCATAACTGAGACTAAAGGTGGAGGCAGGGGAAGGAGGGCACCCGCCCTCCGTCACATTTACCTGCAGTTTAACCTTCACACTTCCTGCTGACCCGAGAACATCAAAGCACATTTCACGTTTAACTTTTACCCAGAAACACTCAGACCTCAGGCCCCTGAAAACCTCAGGCTCGTTTACACTTCTGTACAAACAGAGGAGCCGCCCCCTGCTGGTCATTGGAAGGACTGCAGGCTGACGGAACCGTGTCCATCGTTTATCTACAGTCTGTGTCAGACTCCCTAAGTCAGACTTTGAGCGAACGAAAGGAAGAAGCTGGCCAATCAGAGCTCAGGTCCAGACATCTTCATGAGTTACATGACGTCTTTCTCCTGCTTCAAACGTCTGAACTGGGAAAAATTCTAGTGCGTGACTGGACGCTTGTTGTCAGGGGGTGGGGCTCCATGCCCCCAGGTTAGCAGGTGTGTTAGGCTTACAGTCCTCTGTCCCTCTCAGAGCTCCGTGTTGGGCGCTCGGCCCACCGCCCTCCCCTCGCACTCTCTATGGAAGTCGCAGCCGTCCAGCAGGTGGCGGTACGTTGCCCGGACGTCACGGTACAGCGGCGCATCCTCCGCCTCCAGCCCGGGGAATCGAACTGGCGACTCATTGACAAGTAGCTGCAGCCGTGGGCCTCGCTGGCAGTCGTACAGCACGAACAGCAGGTTGGCGGCGTATGGCACGATGAGACTGGTCCGGAAACGGCGACCTGCAAGACGCCATAGGGAGACTTCCTGTTAGAGCGAGACTCATGAAACAGCAGATTGTGGCTGTGACAATGATGTCATGATGATGTCATGATGATGTCACGCCACTCTCCAGAATGTTCTGTAGTCTGAACATCTTGTTTTAAATTTAAGGACTTTACGAGTGAACGTTTGGGAACATTTGGGACTTTAATGTGACATGAATACATTCATATTTCTGGAGAATCACGTCTCAGGACATACAAGTGCAGTTCCTGGAGGACTGAGGATGACAACGACGGCGTTTTTGTGTGTTGTGTCAATAAAAACAAGAAAAACTTGTTCTGCTCTCTGATTGGATGCTATGTTAGAGGTGGCGCTTCTTACCATGCTGTGAGTCGTAGTTGGTGGCAGTGGGTGGAGTCTGGTCCTTGTAGAGTCCCAGCAGAGAGAGGAGGGGGAGGAGCGTCTCAGCATGACCCACCAAGATGGAGGCGGGCTCTGGGGACGCGTCAGTGGACCTGACGGAGACACGATCGGTTCAATCAGTGATCGATCAAACCAAACGATTGGTGACGGCAATCGGAGCTCAGAAACGAGCACAGCCGCTCGGGAGCCATGTTGAAGCGGCTTTGGGTGGTTTTTACGAAGCATCACCTAAATGAGCTTCGCTAGTTGAAAACCACCTTCAGAGCTGAAAAACACGCCAACAAACAAACAACGATCGCAGGGGCCCCACCCACCTGCGAGGACGACCGGCTCTGTCCAGCGTCCTGAAGACGTGATGGAAGAGCGGGCAGCTGGACAGGCTGTTGATCTCGTGGCCGTGCGAACGCTTCCAGTACTGCTTCAAGTCCGACTTGTACTCCAACACCTGCAGACGGCGAGTGGGGAGAGGAAACCCACGGACCAATCAGAGAGCCGTAAACACTTATGAGCCATTTGATCGCTTTACCATCGACAACCTGACCTGAGAGCCATCTGCAGCATCACTAATCAATAATGGATAATGGATTGCATTTATATGCGCTTTACAGTGCCACTATTCACTCCCTCTCACATTCACACACTGGTGGAGGCAGCTACAGTGCAGTACAATGCACGCAGATCAGTGCAGATCAGGTCCTCTCAGCTGTCTTACTGATCCCGGATCAGCCCCGGAATAACGCGGAACGTTACCTTTGCGTCGCTCTCGTCAAACAGGAAGCACCACGGCGAGTGCACGTTTTTGATGGAGAGCTCGTACGAGCACAAGAAGAACGCCGCCTCCAGCAGATCTACAGGAGGCACAGAGGGACAATCTTCATCACACAAAAAACACCGCCCCCTGTGGGACAGGAAGTCCACAGAGCGGCATATGGAGAAATTTTAAAAAGCTTAACTGCATCATGGGAGATGTAGTGTGTGTGTGTGTGTGTGTGTGTGTGTGGGCATAAGAGACCTGGTGTGAGTCGGTAGTGAGGAAGGCCCAGCCTGTCGGCCATCCTCCTCCTCACTCCCTCCATCTCCTCGCCATGTTTGAACTTCTCCACCTCCAGCAGCGCCGTGCGGTTGTTCTCCACGCCCTCCACATAACCACGGCAACGGTCAAAGAAACGCATCAACTCATCGTCCACCTCGTGGCTGTACTCCGGCTCGCCATCTGCCCAAACACAAAGGTCAGAGGTCAGGCTCAAGGACTCACGTTATCGAGAAAGTCTCTGGGGTGGTGAGACTCACCGTGGCATCCCCAGCGGCGCTGCAGCCCCTCCTGAAACGCCTCCACGCTGCTCACGCAGCGATGCTTCGAGCTGGTCAGGAAGCGCACCCTCCTCTTCCTCACACTCTCCTCGGACAGCAGAGATGGGAACACAGACGCCAGGCGGCTTGCCAGCTGACGCAGGTCATCCCGGCCCTTCATCACCAGCTGACCTGAGGAGCATCATCATCATCATCATTATCAGGGTCGGTCATACGCTCTGAGGTCACATGGTCCCCCTCACGCATTACGTTACTAACAGTACACGATTAGGATGATGTATTCAAGTATTTATTTAGGCATTTAAGTATTCGAGTACTTATTCATGTTAATATATTCATGTATACATGTTCTGTACTGACGGTCGCGGGCTCACCGTCCATGTCCTCGGTGTACCACGCCTCCCAGCGGTTCCGGATCTCCTGCAGCCAGCTCTCAGATCCGCCGGAGGCCCTGGAAGCTTCGGTCCGGACCATCTCGCTCAGTTTCCGGATCCTGCGGATGTTCTTAAGGGTCGGGTAGCGGCTGCCGTGTCGGATGACGGCGGTGAGGTGGACCGGGGAGCATTGCTCGGCCGGGGGCGGTCTCAGGACCGAAGGGTCCGCGGACAGAGGGTCCCGCAGCAGGTGCGGGTTCACCTCCTCGTACCGGGTCTTGGTGCCGAAGTACCCGGCGATGTGCGGGATGTCCGGGACCGACAGGGAGGCGAAGGACAGGCGGGGCACGAGCAGACCCAGACTGGCCAGCAGCACACCTCCAGCGGGGTGAAACACGGAGAACATGTC
The DNA here is from genome assembly GCF_963969265.1 of Rhamphochromis sp. 'chilingali'. NCBI lineage: Eukaryota > Metazoa > Chordata > Actinopteri > Cichliformes > Cichlidae > Rhamphochromis > Rhamphochromis sp. 'chilingali'. Next base: position 30,467,660 of record NC_137950.1, read on the forward strand.
GGCGGGGACCGGAGAACTGAGCCGGGGAGACAGACGGGGTCCACCTGCTTCCGCCTTTCTTGCTTTGTTGATGTTCCGGGTTTGTGTGACCTTTAACCTCCTGTTTTTCCGGTGTGCGGGCCGACCAAAAAGCATCCGCGAGGTTTAAAATTCAACATTTTTCGTTAAACTTCAACTTCGATGAAAAGTTGAGTTATGTAAAAAAAAAACTGCCGGAACTAATTTAGTGGTTAAAAAAAGAAGAAGAAAAAGGTTTTACCCTCTGAAGCTTCAAATTCAACACATCAATATAGAGAGGCACAATACAGCTTCCGCTTAACGGAAGCCAAAATAAAAGCCCTAACCGGTTTGTCTCTTTCAAAGTAAAAGCTTAAATGACAACAGGAAATGCATTTTACTCAAAATCGACATGAACTTTTTTTTTTAACTAATAAAATAATAATAAAACAATTTAAAGAATCAGAATTTGTAGCTGATGAAGTTATGGAAATAGTTATTTTTCTGTATGGACACACTGATGTCATGTCTCCTTGTTCCTAAATCAGGGGTCATTTTAAATGGTGGGCCACAGACAGCCCGCTTTGACCTAAAGTGGGCCGGACCAGTAAAACTTCCTGTCACTGTAAATTAGTTAAATATTTAACTGTTTTTCTGCATGTTGAAGAAAAAGCTGCTGTGACACAGAACGAAATCTGACAGCCGGTGTCCTGCAGGTTTTAGAGCTCACCCTGGGTCAGCACACCTGAATCACATGATTAGTTCATTACAAGGCCTCTGGAGAACTTCAGGACAAGAACTTTATTTAAACAATTTTGAGTCAGAGTTTTGATAAAAGTCTTATTTTGATGGATTTATTACTTTAGTAGTGAGAACACACATGAAGTTTAAGGACAAGTTTGAAGCCTTTTGTCCTCCACGATGGAAAATCAATGAAAACAAAAAACTTTATCCAGCTGCTAAGTTCATAAACTCTGCTCTCAGCTTAGCTCAGTGTCCTGTGTCACTGAAATGAAGAGAGATGTTGCTTGTTTTACGTTTTCACTCGTGTGAACACTGCTCAGATACACACCTGTCCTGTGAGGAGAACACAGGTGGGGTTTAAAGCTTTAACAGACTCCTACACCTGTTTTCCTCCACAACAGTGACAGGAATCCTCAGTGACCACACCGACTGAGGCCTCATCCACATCGCTCCTCTCCCCTGATGATAACAAATGTGGTTTTCAGTTACAGACATCACTAAGTAGAAACACAATATAATTTCATACGTAGAAAACAGGAAATACTTTGTATCAATAGGTAACTTCACATCTGAGCAGACAAGTATCACATGTGGAGTTCCCCAAGGTTCCATCTTGGGACCCCCTCTGTTTAACATTTACATGCTCCCACTGGCACAGATTATAAAGAACAACAAAATAAACTATCACAGCTATGCAGATGACACACAAATATATATCACAATGTCACCAGGAGACCGAGGCCCTGTACAGGCTCTTGGTAAATGCATTGAGGAAATTAATGACTGGTTGTGCCACAATTTTCTCCAACTAAACAAAAACAAAACTGAGGTAATAGTCTTTGGCGCCAAAGAAAAACGATTACAGGTCACCAGAGAACTTCAATCTATACATCTAAAAACCACAAACCAGGCGAGAAATTTGGGTGTAGTGATGGATGCAGACCTAAACTTAGAAAAACACATTAAGACAATAACAAAGTCAGCTTACTATCACCTCAAGAATATTTCAAGGATAAAAGATCTGATGTCTCAACAGGACCTGGAAAAACTAGTCCATGCATTCATCTTTAGTAGGCTTGATTACTGTAACAGCATCTTTACAGGTCTACCTAAAAAATCAGTCAGACAACTACAGCTCATTCAGAACTCTGCTGCTCGAGTCCTCACTAAGACCAAAAAAGTGGACCACATCAGTCCAGCTCTGAGGTCTTTACACTGGCTGCCTGTCCGTCAGAGGATAGACTTTAAAGTTCTGATGCTGGCCTATAAAGCTCTGAATGGTTTAGGACCAAAATACATCAGTGACCTCCTGACCCAGTATGAACCATCCAGATCCCTCAGGTCATCTGGATCCGGTCTTTTATCAGTTCCCAGAGTCAGAACCAGACACGGAGAAGCTGCATTCAGCTTTTATGCTCCTTATATCTGGAACAAACTCCCAGAAAGCCTCAGATCAGCTGAAACACTCAGTTTATTTAAATCCAGGTTGAAGACTCACCTGTTCTCAGCTGCATTTGAATAAAGCACCAAATCCACACTTTTAAGCTTAAATTTCAAAACTTACACTAACTACTGATTTTATCTATTGTTCTGATTTTATCTGTTTTGATTTTATATACTGTTTTGTTTGTTTGTTTGTTTGTTTGTTTGTTAAGTGGGTTTAGAGCTCTGGGTAGCTCCCTAGCTGGGTCTAGAGAGTATTTTAAATTCAGGGAATTTAAAATAGAAAGTAGCTCGTCCACAGAAGGACTGGTAGCTCCCCTTACGATAAGGGTTCAGGTCGCGCGAACAGGTGTGAAATGTGTGTGTTTAGTTAGTTTGTTTGTTTGCTTGTTTTAATCAATTTTAAATCATGCTTTTTATTTGTTTTTGTTTCTAATGTCTCTGTAAAGCACTTTGAATCACCTTGTTGTTGAATTGTGCTATACAAATAAATTTGCCTTGCCTTGCCTTGCCTTGTGTAAATGAAATGTACCATGTGGCTGTACGCTTGTGTGCTCTGATCATCGCATCGACTTACCTGAGCTCCGTGTTTCCATTCAGGGCTCTGCAACGCTCAGCACAGAGGAGCTGTTGTTGTTGAACCTTATTTGAGTCATAACATCGAAACGTTGCCAGGCAGGGAAAATGGTGACGGGGGACCAGCAGTGTTCTGCTGCCCTTCATATTTCCAATCACACAGCGAACTGTTTCCAGAATCATCACATGACACGGTCGGTAACCGAGCCTTCAAACATCACCACACGCGTCGTCAACAAAGCCTCGATTCCCGGATTATTTGAAACGCTTCGAAGCCTCGGCACAGAAGGACATTGCTAATAACTATGTGGTGGGCCGTAAATTTGACAACGCCTAAAGATCATCAACATCAGAACGTGTTTGTTGTGAGTATTCAGGCCATCACCGTTGAACCATTCCAGCATTACCAGTAATCCCAGTCAGACTGGTCAGCAGGTATACTGGGAGTGTTCTGAGTGCACGGCGGCACAGACCGGACTCATGCTGTGGAGAAAGAAGCAGCAGGTTCAGCTTCCTGCTGAATCCTGCAGCTCTGCACACCACCTGGTCTGATGGACACAAAGCAGCACAAACTCCACCTGGATGAACAGGAAGCAGGAAGTTTAATGTTCCTGCTGTTTGAACAGTATGATGGGATGTCTATCTCAGATGGCCCCGCCCCTCCCTGAGCCTGGTTCTGCTGGAGGTTCTTCCTGTAAAAAGGGAGTTTTTCCTTCCCACTGTTGCCAAAGTGCTGCTCATAGGGGGTCATATGGTTGATGGGGTTTTCTCTGTTTTTGTGATTTGGTGCTACATTAATAAAAATGAATTGAAGTGAAGGGTAGCTATCACTGGGTCCCCGTGTGTAACCGACAGTGATGGAATAACAGCGTTACTAACGGCCTTCCCATGTTTATATTAACATATTAACATTAACACCGCAAGGTCAAAGTTCTGTTTTATGTTACATGAATACATCTTTGTTTGAGTTTTCTTTGCTTCACAGAGCTTGTTCTGCTGAAACTGCCCCTCACAGAGTGTGTGAGTGATACTGATAACTGTCTGTGAAGGTTCTCAGTCATCCAGGTCATCGTAGCAAGCTCCTTTGATACTGATAACTACCACCGTTTGAGCAGATGACATTCAACTAAACCCCAAGTTGTTTCTCAGCTGCAGATCCCAAACAGGTGCTTAAACTCAATAAAAAGTTGGATGGTTGACAACTTTCTCCAACCTAACGACATCAGGAACCTGACGTCCTGTAATCGTGGACGGACACTAAGAGACAAAACATTTACCACAGACTCTGGAACTCTGTCCCGCTGAGCCTGAGATCTGTGAACTCTCTTTCAAGAAACAAACAAAGAAACAACGTTTGATTAACCTTTTTTAACGCTTTGGTATTTTGTTGTGAAGCACTTTGTGATTATCTTGAAAGGTGCTACATAAATGTAGCCACACAGTACACAATTACTGGGGTTCTGTCAGGATCCCGGGGCAGTCATGGACTGGTGATATTATATGTATTTTTGGTGTTGCTGCTGCTCTTCTCCATGCTTGTAGATGTGAGTGTGTGTGTATGGGTGCAGGTGTGTATGAACACTGGTTTACAGGCGCCTTCAGGCCTGGTGGGTGTGGCCCTGCTAGGGGACTGGCCACACCCAAAGCTACACACCTGCCGCTGATCAGGGCTACATAGGAGAGTCTTGGAGCTCCCGGGATCATTTCGTGAGACTTCCTGTCAGTTCTCCAGCTGGTCTGTTTGTGTGAGCCTACCTGTGTCGTTGAGGGTACTAACGGCTGCCTCTGTTTTTCCCAGGAGGATTGCTGGAACTAGAGGGCAGCAGACACTGGGAGAAGACACGGAGTGGAAGTCGGGAACACACGGGGATGTATTATTGTGTGTACAGTTTTCACTGTAAATAAAGAGCACTGTTTGCATCGCAGAGTACCGCGACTGGGTCCTCCTTTCCCCACATCCCCACGGTCTAACATGCCAAACCGTGACAGGTTCTTAATGTGCAGTTTTTATTGTCAATGACGACAGCAGCCACATGGACTTGTACTGAATGCAGACAATGGCCGCCCTGCGCTGCACATGCAGGTCCTTTGCATCAACCATTTCAGAAATACATCATCTTGTTAAAATACTGACTTGTTACCACTGCATTACAATTATACCAATATGTTTCAACAACTTATGTGCATATTTAACAATTCCTTACCAACAATTTAACTTCTTCACAATGATCCCGTTCCACATCCACACATCAACGTAAACAGGAAGTCCCAAGATGCGTTTCTTGCTAGGTTTTAAGTGTGGTCAAAAAAGGCACTGAAAAATCATGAAGAGGGAGGGCTCACCAACATTTGGTCCATTTATACTGAATGGATACGTAAATATTATAAATCTTCCTTCTGGCTCTATTATAGTGTTGCTAATGGTGACGTTTCTGTTGCTCAGTATGCTACACCTCTTTGTTTTGAACTGTAGCTGCTTGAGTACATGTGAGGGAAATGAGTGTGTGTTCAGATGGTTTGGACATTTGAATCATCTAAATAGAAAAAAGTAGTTAAACCTTTACTCAAAAAGCATCTCTAGACCCAGCAGTCTTAGCTAATTATAGGCCAATCTCCAACCTTCCTTTCATATCAAACATCCTTGAAAGAGTAGTTGTCAAACAGCTAACAGATCATCTGCAGAGGTTTATTTGAAGAGTTTCAGTCAGGTTTCAGAGCTCATCACAGCACAGAAACAGCTTTAGTGAAGGTTACAAATGATCTTCTTATGGCCTCTGACAGTGGACTCATCTCTGTGCTTGTCCTGCTAGACCTCAGTGCAGCGTTCGATACTGTCGACCATAATATCCTATTAGAGCGATTAGAACATGCTGTAGGTATTACAGGTACTGCACTGCAGTGGTTTGTATCATATCTATCTAATAGACTCCAGTTTGTTCATGTAAATGGAGAGTCCTCTTCACACACTGAGGTTAATTATGGAGTTCCACAGGGTTCAGTGCTAGGACCAATTCTGTTTACATTATACATGCTTCCCTTAGGCAGTATCATTAGAAGACATAGCATACATTTACACTGCTAATCAGCTATGTACCACCACCTAAGCAGATTCTTACTCTGGATGGCATTACCTTGGCCTCCAGTAACACTGTGAGGAACCTTGGAGTCATGTTTGACCAGGACATGTCCTTCAACGCACATATTAAACAAATATGTAAGACTGCTTTCTTCCATTTGTGCAACATCTCTAAAGTTAGAAATATCCTGTCTCAGAGTGACGCTGAAAAACTAGTTCATGCATTTATTACTTCCAGGCTGGACGACTGTAATTCATTATTATCAGGAAGTCCTAAAAACTCCCTGAAAAGCCTTCAGCTGATCCAAAATGCTGCAGCAAGAGTCCTGACAGGGACTAGAAAGAGAGAGCAGGTTTCTCCTGTTTTGGCTTCCTGTTAAATCCAGAATTCAAAATCCTGCTCCTCACATACAAGGTCTTAAATAATCAGGCCCCATCTTATCTTAATGACCTTGTAGTACCATATCACCCTATTAGAGCACTTGGCTCTCGCTCTGCAGGCCTACTTGTTGTTCCTAGAGTATTTGAAAGTAGAATGGGAGGCAGAGCCTTCAGTTTTCAGGCCCCTCTTCTGTGGAACCAGCTTCCAGTTTGGATTCAGGAGACAGACACTATCTCTATTTTCAAGATCAGGCTTCAAACTTTCCTTTTTGCTAAAGCATATAGTTAGGGCTGGACCAGGTGACCCTGAATCCTCCCTTAGTTATGCTGTGATAGACGTAGGCTGCCGGGGATTCCCATGATGCATTGAGTTTTTCCTTTCCAGTCACCTTTCTCACTCACTATGTGTTAACAGACCTCTCTGCATTGAATCATATCTGTTATTAACCTCTGTCTCTCTTCCACAGCATGTCTTTATCCTGTCTTCCTTCTCTCACCCCAACCAATCACAGCTGATGGCCCCGCCCCTCCCTGAGCCTGGTTCTGCCGGAGGTTTCTTCCTGTTAAAAGGGAGTTTTTCCTTCCCACTGTCGCCAAAGTGCTGCTCATAGGGGGTCATATGATTGTTGGGTTTTTCTCTGTATCTATTATTGTAGGGTCTACTGTACAATACAAAGCGCCTTGAGGGAACTATTGTTGTGATTTGGCGCTGTGTAAATAAAATTGAACTGAATTAAACTGAAAATTAAATAAAAGTAAACTGAACCTGTAAGTTCAGGTGAGTGAGTTTTAGCACTTACTGCAGCCACTGTGATGGCTTTCGCTGGTTTATGTTGTTTTTTACATTTAAATAAAGGTGTTGAGATCTTTTCTTGGCTCTCACTTTTCTCCTCTCCTCCCTCCCCTTATCTTCCCTGCTTAGCCTCTTGTGTCCTTGTCTTGTCTCGTGTGTATTACTTTTCCCTGGAACACTCTCTCACAGTCTGTTCTCTAAAACCTAAAGAAAATTATGGATTTGATCAACTGGTCTCTGAATGCTATTGACACCCTTTTCTCAACGAGAAGTCTGGGCTCGGGAGAGCCCGAGTGCCCTGGAGGGACTGTCCCTGCCGGATACACAATGGACGGGTGGCAGAACTGGAGGATCATGTGTCTGGCGGGACTGTCAATCGAGGACGCTGAAGATATCTACCTATTCGGAACCATGATAACAGGGTTCATGCTGATCGGAGTTGGCTTGGCCCTGGCTTATCGGAGAATTAAGAGAGCAGAACCGGCTGTTCAACCCCCCCAAGGCTGCCCGCTGGAACTGAAGCGATGGGACGAGGCGCGACCTCTCACAACGAACGCAGCATGGGTAACACCTTGGAGATGCTTACAGCTGCCGTGAAGACTCAAAACAACACCATTGAGCGTATGGTGGGATACATCAGAGAGAGGCCTGCTCAAAATGAGACCCTTGTGCAAAAGTTGGATCACATCGCAGAACGGCTCACTGCAGTTGTGAGGTCTCAAAATCACAAGAATGACAACACCACGGACCAGAAGTTTGATACCATCATGGGGAGGCTCGTGGCTCTCCAACGGGAGATTGAGAGACCAGCGTCAGAGTGTTAAAGAACAGCTTTGAAATTCTCATGAGCTGCTCGCATAAAAGAAAAATCAACAATATCAACATGCGGACAACACGGCGCCAGCTGCACGGGCCCAAGGCTGGAGACGAACAAAAACTCCCTGATAACAACTGTGTGATGACCATTCTTCCCATCCCATGCCAGGCCACCTGGATTGGCTAGCAGACTGTTTACTTAGCCTGATAGGGCGAAGGACACTGTCTCAGGTGAACTATGGACACGCACACACTTACACTGATAAGCACTCACACATCCCCCCTCCCCTTCCA
>NC_137950.1:30480779-30495779 GCF_963969265.1 Rhamphochromis sp. 'chilingali'
ACCACGTTCTTCCCGACTCTCACCAGGCCGACGGCGTGAGACGACAGCTCGATGCAGTACTTGGGTTTGTCCGACTCCCTGAAGGACGCACAAACGAGGAAACGTGTGTCAGGGTCAGGGAGCTTATTGTCCACACACCGACAGAGTGGCGAGCAGTCCAACATCAACACAGCAGCGCGACCACAAAGTCGTTATTACTGGACCGTAAGATGTTAAAGAATATTCTCGAGTATCTGCTGCAGCTTCATCACCGCTGAAGGAAAAAGAAAACACTGAGCTACGCTCGTCTGGCCCTGAAACTCGGAGCTCTGTAGGTGTGTCTCTGCTCACTGATGATGTCGCAGTGGAATCAAGTTTAAACTGCACTTTGGAACATGAAAATGGAAGATAAGTGTTCCTGCGTTCCTTCTGCAGTCGTTTTTCAGAGGACGAGAGCGAGGGATAGAGCTTCCTGCCCTGCACAGGGACATGACGTCGGCCCTGTCACACCGGCCTCTGCCCCACGAACGTTTCACAGACAGCTGTGCTTCATTCTGCTCTATTGACCAGCGTGGGTCAGATGTTCGGACAGGTTGGTCAGGACTTTCACCCAGCAGACCGGGTTCCTGTCCCGAGGGGTTCCTGTACTTCTTTTTAGACTCATATTTACGTTCCGTTTGTTCGGGTTCATGAAATGATCGGGCCTTTTGCTAAAAGGTTAACGATGTGCTTCCACTTCTATCTGGAGATGTTAGCATCAGCCCACTCCTCCTATTTTACAGCCTTTATTGTGAAAGGAATCTACAGGTGTGCCTCACCTGCGCAGGATGTAGATGTTGCCGTTGCGACACACCGCCGTGATGCGAAACTCCACATCGAATTGACCCGTCACATCCATGATGGTGGGGACGGCGGGCAGCGTCATCTTCAACACAAGGGTTCAGTTAAAAAGTGACCTTTGTTTTCTTTATGTTTGCTCTCAGGTAAACAGGGAGACGACCGGTGTTCGGGACGGGGGTTATTTTGCAGGACGTCTCAGAAATGTGTCTAAATCTTTCAGTGAGTGCATCTGATAGCGGCCCACTGCTGATCCCTGTGGCGCTCCACAGGCTGGCCTCAGCTGCTTAGAAGTAAATAAACAGATGCAGTCGGTCCCACAGTGGGCCGTGGAGCGACTTTACCTTGGAGAGGATGATGAAAGCTTCGGGGTCGAGAACGAAGACCTCGCCGCTCTCCGTCCCGATCACCAGGCAGCTCACGCCGTCCTCATCTGCCATGTTCTTCTTCAGAGTCCCGATGCAGGTGATGACCGTCTGAAAGAATGAGCCAATGAGAACATGAGCTGGGGACAGAAACTGAGAAACTGCTGTCTGTATATTTAGACCTTTGATGAGGCGCTGCTCCCTCCTTATGTTCATTTGTCTTTATGCTCCTGAGAACTTACAGACCAGATGATGAGCCATCTGTCAGAACTGCTTTATGTCTGCAACAGAGGCTGCATATGGAGTCCCACAGGGATAGCTTGTAGGTCCTCTAACCTGTCAGATGGTTGAAAACTAACCAAACTAACCTAAACTAGTCTAACTAAACTGTGAAATCTGATATTGTCACGAACTTTGAAACCTGACCTTCCACGAAACAGACTTACACTTTACGAAATGTAAAACATCACCTGCTGTAAAACCTGAGCATTTTGAAAAACGTATGTGATACATTAGATAACTACGAAGCACCAGCCCTCGGTCCACAGGCCCGGCCGATAGATCAGCAACTATTGGCCAATAAAGTTTTGCATTGTAGCGAGAGAACGTCTCGCCATTCAAGATTCTTTCTTTGTCACGTGCATGGTTATACAGGTGTAACACGCAGTGAAATGTGACCTGATACGCTCCTCGAATGTGCAAAGAGAGACAGACAGAACTTTATATACAGTGAATGAGTATATACAAGGAGAGCATTATGTGCAGCAAGTGGGTGAGTTATGTGCATTATATAAATAGGAATAAAATCAAATAAAACAATGTGGAAATTTACAGCTTGTGTACGTTGCGTGAGGAGGGTGTTAAAGTGTCTTGTGCTGTAGTGAGCAGCGTTCTGCTGTACGGATCACTCTCTGGAGAGCTTTTTGGTCCTTCACACAGCTGTTCCCAAACCACGATGTCATGTTCTGTGTGAGGATGCTCTCCACAGCGCCTGTATAGAAAATCCTGAGGATCTTTGGAGAGACCCTGAACTTCCTCAGTTGTCGTAGGTGATACAGGCGCTGCCTAGCCTTTTTGGTCTGGACCTGAATGTGGGCAGCCCATGTCAGGGCTGAGGAGATGTGGACACCAAGATACTTGAAGGACTGCACCCTCTCCACTGGAGCTCCATTGATGATGATGGGCTTGTAGTCTCTGTGCTGACCCCTTCTGAAGTCCACCACCAGCTCCTTGGTCTTGCTGACGTTCAGCTGGAGGTGGTTGTCCTGGCACCACGATGCCAGATTCTTCACTTCATCCATGTAGGCCGCCTCATCGTTGTTGGAGATGGCACCCAGCACCACTGTGTCGTCAGCAAACTTCACAATGGTGTTGGAGCCATGGGTGGCCACACAGTCTGAAGTGTAGAGGGAGTAGAGCAGTGGCGAGAGGACACATCCCTGAGGTGCTCCTGTGTTGATGGTGATGCTGTTGGAGAAGCACCTGCCCACCCTCACCACCTGAGTTCTGCCAGTGAGGAAGTCCAACACCCATGCACACAGACGGCTGTTAAGTCCCAGATCCCTCAGCTTTGTGAACAGTCTGCTGGGCACTTTTGTCAGTGGCGAGACCCGCGTTGTAGGTGGCGGTCTTGGTGTTCACTGCAGCGCGGATCGATCTGTCCACCCACGGTTTCTGGTTCAGGAATGTCACGACTGTCGCAGTGGGGATGATCTCATCCACTAGCATGTTTACGAAGCTTACTGCTACATCCGTAAACTCGACTGCGCATGCTCTGAACATGTCCCAGTCGACGTCGTTGAGCGCGTCCTGTAGCGTAGCTTCTGATTGGGGAGACCAGCATTTCACCTCCCTCGTAGCTACTTCATCCCTCCGAATGTGTTGCTTATACTCTGGGATGATGAGGAAGATGGCGTTGTGGTCAGACTTCCTAAAGGCCGGGTGTGAAACAGCCTTGTAGCCCTGCTTGTATGGCGTGTAGCAATGGTCCAGTATCCTATCCCCTCGTCGGACACGTGATATGTTGGTGAAAGGTCGGCATGACTTGTCTGAGGTTCGCTTCATTAGGTCTCCTACTACAATGAGGGCTGAGCCCAGAGCCCTGTTTTGAAAGGCACTCAGCACATCATGTAGTTCGGATAGAGCCATACCTGTGTCCACTTGGGGTGGGATGTAGACCACTGCAGCGATTACCGAGGTGAACTCACGGGGAAGGTAGAAATGGCGGCACTTAATGCTCAGAAATTAGGAATCAGGAATTCCAGATGTGGCGAGCAGCCGCTGGAGAGAGTAGAAATGCTCCTGGGGTCACACAACTTTCTGTTTACCATGAAACACACTCCTCCACCTTTGTTTTGTTCGACTCTGCCGTTCTGTCTGCGCGGAGCACGAAGAATGAATCCGACGGAGTTACGGCCTGGTCCGGCACGGTGGGGGTCAGCCATGTCTCCGTGAAGCACAGCATGTTGCAGTCCCTCATTTCACGTTGGAAGGTGACTCTTGCCCTCAGATCATCTAGTTTGTTCTCCAACGACTGTACATTAGCCAGCAAGATGCTGGGCAGTGGTGCGCGGTGTGCCTGCTGTCTCAGTCTGTTCCGAACGCCAGCGCATTTCCCCGGCGTTTCTTTGTTCGGCGCCTGGGGTGAGCGTCCTGTCCATTGTTGTTGGCCGCACCGCGTAGTATCTCGGTCGGCCATGATGGGTCTGGTTTAAAAGTGTCCAAGATCACCGATGTTGAGAAGGGAGCTACTGTCCAACTATAAAACTAGAAGTTCCTGGAATGTATAACAAGGTAATGAACAAGTAAACAGCTAAAAAGGTGCACAGTCTGTGCGGAGCGGTCAGAAGGCGTCTGGACGTGGCTGCGCCATCTTGTAAATCATTCTTTGATTTACATGATGACAGAGTGTTTTGGACTGTTGGTGATGAGGTACAGATTTATACAGTGAACCATCAACACAAACAGGAGCTGACATGTGAAACAGGTAGAAGAAGAAAACCACATGAATCATAAAGACAGATTTAAAAGGACTGCGGTGATGTCATTGTGGACGATGCGACCTGGGAGTTACCTGGCGCTTGATCGGCTGGTGTTTGAGCAGTTCAACAAACTCGTCCATCTCGTGGGGCTCCAGAGACAGGAAGCTGAGCGAGCGGACCGACAGCGGCACATCGGCCTTCTTCCTGATGCTCTCCAACATCTCCTTCAGGGTCAGAGGGTTGATCTGCCCCTCCTTCACCTGCTGCCACACATCCTGACCAATCAAAGCGCAGCAGCACGTCACAGGTACATTCAGGTGTGTTTACAGTGAAAAGGACACGCTCACTGCTTTTAAATGACATTAGGTTCAGTGTGGTGATTTCCGACTAACATCCACTGAACAGTAGCTGATATGGCTCCTCAACATAAGACAGCACATCATCAGGGCACAGTAACATCCTGTTCAGACTGATCTAAACGCTCTACCACTCCGGAGCCTGCATGACATCAGAAAAGAGGAGGATCCTCCAACTGTAATAATAATAATAAATTTTATTTATAAAGCGCCTTTCAAGACACCCAAGGACACTTTGCAATAAGATAAAACATAATGGAACAATGACACAATGAAGAACAATAAAACAAAAGCACAAGATAAAATTAACAAACAGTGGGTTCACAGTGAATATGCAGATTTGAACAGATGGACTTTGAGCTGGGATTTAAACTGGGGGAGAGAACCAGTGTTTCTTATTTCTGGGGGTAGAGAGCTCCACAGCCTGGGAGCAGAGCAGCTGAAAGCTCTGCTTCCCATGGTGCTGAGGCAGAAGGAAGCTGGATAGAAGGAGAAGATCGAAGTGAGCGGGTAGAAGAGATAGTGCTTAACAAGTCACAAAGGTAAGGAGGAGCGAGGTTATGAAGGGCCTTGAAGGTGAGCAGAAGAAGTTTGAATATTATCTGGATTTTCACTGTGAGCCAGTGAAGTTCCTGAAGAACAGGTGATGTGCTGGTAGGAGGGGCTCTGGTGATAATGCGAGCAGCAGAGTTCTGAACCAGTTGCAGCTTATGGAGGGATTTTTGGGGAAGACCATGCAAAAGAGAATTGCAGTAGTCATATGGGAGGTAACGAGACTGTGGACAAGAATGGACGTAGACTGGGTGGAAAGTGAAGGACGTAATCTCTTAATGCTGCGTAGATGGAAGTAGGCGGAACGGGTGAGATTATTGATGTGAGATTTATAGGAAAGTGAACTGTCTAGGATGACACCAAGGCTCCTAACCTGAGGAGAAGGGAAAACTGAGGAGTCATCGATGGTGAGTGAGAAATGGTTTGCCTTCAAAAGGTTGGATTTGGTGCCAATAAGGAGGATCTCAGTTTTATCCTCCTTGAGCTTTAGAAAATTAGAGGTAAACCAGGATTTTAACTCGGATAGAATGGTCTGTGGTCATCTTCACATCTGCTACAGCCAAACAGAGGATGAAGTGCCTGGAGATAAACATAACTGGACCCCTGGTTCATTTAAGGACTGTTTGTCCTTAAATGAACCAGGGTCCCCATGATGTAGGTAATATAAGCACACACACTCGCACACAGACAGACCTGCTCCAGTGTGTTGATCTCCAGGCCAGGCAAGGTGAACTTGAAATATGGCCGCAGGTTCTTGTAGACGTAGATGCAGGGTCCGGAGGCCACAGCGACAGCGGGGATGCGGGGCTCGTGCAGGTCCATGAAGAAGGCGACGAGGCCAGCGGGCAGGTCAAGCAGGGTGCTCTCGCTCATCAGCGCCGTGCCGCGGTACACCTTCAGCTTCATCCCCGACGACCCGGAGCCCAGATCCCCGACCACCAGCCGGTTCTCCCCGTCCCCGCTCAGGTCTGCCAGGTCCACGCAGGACGAGAAGGTGTAGATGCCAGCCACCGGGTCGTAGTGAGCGTCCAGCCACTTCCCTCCATCACCACTCGACTCAGCGGAGGACATCACAGCAGAAGGGGCAGGCGAAGCTTTATTCACACAGGGTCGTCACAGGAAGAGGCCTGAGCACAGACCGTAAAAACATGGAAACAGCTTTCTGGTCGGAAACCGCTGTATTCTATCTGAAAGCTACCAGGTGACGACAGTTGTAGCTGAGTGGCTCGTTTTGGTCACGCTGAATAAAAATGAAATGTGTTAGCACGGCCTCCTTCACTACATCCATGAACCTCCTCTGAGGTCTTCTTCGTCTCCTCCTGCCTGCAGCTCCATCTTCATCCACCTTTGGCCCATATAGCCACTCTCTATCAATACCTGAACCTCTGCTCCTTCCACCTGTCTCCCTTTCATTCAAACACCTTTCATACCTCCACCCTCCAGGCTCTTCTCCACTCGCTCCTTTCTCTCCCCACAGATCTGCTTTTTACTTCACTCCTGGTTTAATAACAGTTTGTGATGTGAGAGGGCGCTGTTACCTACACACACGTGCTGCTCTCTCGAGACGCAACGATATTTAATCGTTGTATGTTAGTCTCTATCAGTATCCTCTGCCTCCTGTCATGTGTATTATTAATTGACCCCTCTCAGCTCGCGTACCGTGTTTGATGGATCTGATTTCCAGAACTCTCTCACCTGTTAGAGGTGAATCGCCACACTATGGACCCAAAGAGTTAATCAATAGCGGCACTAAAAATAATTCCCCTCCTCCCGGGTTGTCTCACCGTTGTCAAGGCAACCGTGTCGCTTCGTCTTCGTCCTCCGCCCGTTTGCTTCTTTTCGCGGCGTTTCTTCGGTGGAGCCGCTGCAGCTTCGCCTCACGGAGTCACTTTGGTCCCGATAAAGAGGAGTAAGTCCAACTGGATCCGCTGCAGTCAGCATCTAATCCCCAAATCCCCTTCAATCCTCCTGCCCGTTACCGACGCCACACGATGACGTCAATTTCATGCGGCGGTGTTTGTTTGTTTTTTTACCGAACAAGAATTCATACATAGAAGAAAATTCAGTCGAATAGAAGAGAAAATTAAATAAAGTTTATGTTACATTTTTTCTTAAAGGGCTGACAGCTATTCTTAATTTCAAATATGACGGTTGATTTCTTTAACCACACTTGTTCATTTGTTACTGGCTTCGATAACTTATTTCTATATTTCTGAAATATAGAAAACTCCAAACTCGACAATCACTAAACAAAACCAGCAACAACAAAAAGCAGCGTCGTGTGACTTTATTTGTTAAAAAGAAACACTATATTGATCTCGCGAGATTCTATATGAAGGCAACAACGATTCTGTGACGTTGCTTCGTATACGTTCTGTGATTGGTCGTACTGTTCTAGTTTAAAAAGTAAACCGCGGAGAGGACAGCGCAGCAAGGCCGATAGGCAGTGATTGTTTCTCATGTTTGCGGTAGTAAATAGAGTGTGTGTGAAATAAAATATACGACACGTGAGTTCGAGTTTCATACAATATCGCTTTAATTCGTAATCCTGTCATTTAAAACGAAATTCCGCTTTGCTGAAGTCGTAAAAACGCGTAGATGAGATGGCTAATGCTAACAACAAAGCTAGCGGAGTGTAAAAACGGTCTTTGTTTACCTTCTGTTTGCTGTTGTTTCTTTGTGTTTGTTTGCTGTGATTGGTCAAAGATGTGATTTACTCTGAGCTGTGTTTGTGTGACTGTGGTGGCCAGTTTTAGTCAGGCTGTTTACACTCCAGTAGCTTGTATTGGGGCAGTGCTGGAGTCAGGCCGAACTCCATTATCATTTCTGGGAAATTAAAACTCTCGTTTGAATCTCAGTCGCACAGAAGCCGGCTGATCATGGGAGACATGTTTAAAGGCAGCACCTCATTTAGCTGGTAAAATCGGCGCAGATTAAAGCTCTATTAGGCGCTTAGCGGGCGTCTAGGCTGCCTGTGAGCTGTAGGTGAAACTCCCCGCGGGGAGACTGGTGGTTGATTGGACTGATGTGTTTGCAGAGAGAATGGATTCCAGTTTAGCTGGAAGGCCGGAGAGAGTGGGACCAGTGGAAGTGGGGGACATAAAGAAGGACCTGCTGGCTGAGTTTTCTGCCATGCCAACACAGGTAGGTCCACCACGGTCTGCCCTGACCTCGGACACAGTGTTGCCAACTCGTCAGTAAGGAAAATCGCTATTGGCTGTCCTAAAAGTCGCTAGAAGTCGCTAAATGACATCATCGCCTAATCTGCATAATTGGTCATGCTAATGTAATTGTAACCTATGTTGTTGGAGAGAGAAATAACATCGTGGAAGATAGGGCTGCTCGATTATGGCAAAAATGATCATCACGATTATTTTCACTGAAATTGAGATTTCGATTATTTGACGATATTTATTTAACCCTTTAAGACCTACCATAGAACCAAGTCCGCCAGAGCTTATATTATATTTTTTACATGTTGTAGTGCCATTTTTGGGAGCATTTCAAGTTGCTATACATCAATACAACTGTTATAGCCCATATTTTAATAATATGTATGCATTAAGTCCATAGTAATTACATTAATTACAAAAAAGTGCAAAAAACTACAAAAAAATTGAAAATCGTTTTTGTTTTTACATATATTTCTACTTGGGGAAATTTAAGAGGTTTATCCCTCAAAACTTTAAATACAAAAAAGTTGCAAAAAATAGTTTACAACAACAGGAAATTTATTTTGAGTGTCTTCATAGTTTTATTTTGGAGATACACCAATTTTTATATACTGCAGGAAAAACAAAAAACAATCCTATGATGCAAATTTGCAAAGAAAACAGCACGTGCATCAAAATAGACTATTTCCAGCAGTGCAATTTGAGTTCTAAGCATCCCAGAAACTATTCAGAAAAGTATAGAGTCAAACATGACTTATAAAAACACCAGTATAGGCTTTTAAGGCCTACAAGTAAAAAACAAACAAACTACATTTTCCGTGAAAATGAAAATGATCGGATTGGCAAAGCGTGTTTCTGGAATATTATGTTTTTGTTTCTGCAAGCGCTTTTTATGCAATTTTTGCAAAGCTTTATGTAGAAGGAAGCTGATGGCATCAGATGTAAGTACAACTCCTCCGGTTTCATATGCAAAACAAATTATTGCGCTAGCTTACGCTGTTCCGGTTCTACAGGGATTTAAAGGGTTAACAATAACAATGTATTGAATAATGACTT
This sequence comes from Rhamphochromis sp. 'chilingali', assembly GCF_963969265.1. Classification (NCBI taxonomy): domain Eukaryota; kingdom Metazoa; phylum Chordata; class Actinopteri; order Cichliformes; family Cichlidae; genus Rhamphochromis; species Rhamphochromis sp. 'chilingali'. The sequence continues at coordinate 30,490,079 of NC_137950.1, forward strand.
TAAAAAAAATAAAATAAAATAGTGTGCAAATACTGATAACAGTGCAAATGTTTGCAATATAAAAAAATAAATGAAAAATGTAAACATCTGTGTTTAGTGAACTTTGCAGTGTTGCTCTGTGGCGCAGCTATGACACCGTAGCAAAGTTTACAGACTGTCTACTTGATCCACGTCAAGTAGAACCCATAATGTTTCCACACCACTGAAGTGTTTTTTTACCTCTCTTTTCAACCAGCGGCAGTCACTCTCCTCCCCAAATAACTTCTGCTTAGCTTTCCGAGCTTCCCTTGGGTCCTCTTAATTGTTGTGACACGTGTTGGAAACGCAGAGAGGTGCGCTCGATTTGCCACACGGAGCAGCGCGAGAGTAAAGCACGAGGGAGGGGCTAATAATCGGCTCAGTCATTTTTAATGATCGTTGAAAGCCCAGATCGTAATCGTGATTAAAATTCGATTAATTGAGCAGCCCTAGTGGAAGAGACATAAAGTGAGTAAAAAAAACGTCCTAAATGCATTTAGAGTTTATTTAGAACTACAAATTAAATTTCTTTTAGCAATTATGGTTTTTTTAATGTCACAATTCCAACCCTGCTACTTTCCCCGGGCTTGGACCGGCAAAAGTGACCCGAAATAGGCGCTCTGGTGGAGTTACTTTGTGTGTGTTTATAAGTAGTTTTAAACCTTGTGATCCAGTAAAAGAAGAACACTGCATTACAGCACCCGCTGCTTGTTGAGAGTAAAAGCGACACGCGCTTTCACGTCTTTTTTTAGCGACTTTTTTTTTTAGAAATAAAGTCACTAAGGGGTCTGAAAACTCGCTAAATATAGCGACAAAGTCGCTAAGTTGGCAACACTGCTCGGACAGGCTGTAGTACATCACGGACCCATCCATGGGACTTGCAGAGCAACGTCACACTGTGCTGTTGTTCCTGCACATGTTTAAATCAGAGTCTCGTCCTTTGAACCACATACACAGAGAGATCCACAAACACCACAAACTGTCTTCCACACAATGAAGATCTCTGTGGTCCTTTTATGTTTGATGCCCACTGATGTGTGTAGGGATTATTCAAAGCATCAGTACAGTCACCATTAACAGTGATGTTTTCTTCCAGTTTGCTGTGAAATCAGAACCATTTTCTTTGTTTATTGTTTTCCAGGAAATTTTCCATTAAAAGCATCCAGTGTATTCATCCTCCATGCACACACATGCACATCTGTACCTGCTGTTTCCTGTAACATGCCGTCGCTGTCTGATGGTTACCTGTTCTAGAGTTGGATGCAGGTCATGTAACTGATGCTGCTCTCTCTGCAGGACGACGCTCAGGAGCAGTCGGAGAACCTGCAGGTTTACCTGAGGGTTCGACCCTTTACTGCAGCCGAGAGCGGCAGCGGAGAGGCACAGGTGACACACACACACACACACACACACACACACACACACCGCAGTGTTTTACAGGGATTCACTATTCCAGCTTTCTCCTACTCTGGGTGTCTACAGCAGAGATCAATGGTACCAGTTCTGTATTCCTCACCGAGGAGCATGCTGGATGTCATTCAGTTAAAAACAGAGGACTGATGTGAGACACAGGTGAAGCTGGCAGGAACCAAACTTCCATTCAGTCCACGCTCAGCAAAGCTTCACTAAACACAAATTTTAAGGAGGATAAGACAGGAACTTCTTCCTCACATAACGTTTACACGCAGAGGGAAACTTTCTTATTCCTGATTCCATCATCTGTTATGGATCAGATCTGTCACACGCACACCGCCACGTCTTTGTGACCTGCTCACAGACCTGGACTGTTCACAGTCTGTAGGCCTGAATGAGCAGCGCAGGTGTGTTTTCCTCTGTAGGACTGTGTGACCATCGAGGGGCCGGAGACTGTGGTCCTCAAGCCTCCCAGGAGCTGCCAGTCAAACCGACAGAGCGACAAGTCCCTCCCACAAACGGCCCAGAGGTTCACCTTCACGCAGGTACGTGTCACCTGACCGGAGCTGTGCACACCCGTCCCACTTGCTTCACGCTGTTGTTGCCGTGGTGCCTTCAGGTGTGTCGTTTCTGTTGTGGTTGTATTTCAGGTGTTCGGTCCGGAGGCGAGTCAGAGGAAGGTGTTCGAGGGCTCCGTTCGGGGTTTGGTCCGAGATGTTCTGCAGGGAGGAAACTGTCTGGTTTTCACGTACGGAGTCACCAACGCCGGGAAGACCTTCACCTTCCTCGGTCAGAGCGCCGCCCCCTCCTGTCTGCCATCACCCGCCTCTCTGCCCGACTCTGACTAACTGTCCGTCTGTCGCTCAGGTCCGGACCACGACTCGGGTCTGCTGCCCAGGTCCCTGTCGGTCATCTTCAACAGCATCGAAGGCCGCCTGTACGGCCGCTGCGACCTGAAGCCTCAGCGCTGCCGAGACTTCAGCAGACTGACTCCAGACCAGCAGGCGACCGAGAGCAGCAGCAAGAGGAACCTGCTGAGGATGCTAAAGGAGGTGAGGCGGGCGACGGGGAGCGTTGCAGCATGGTGTGAGCGCGTGCGGTGAGCTGAGCTGTCTCTGCTTCCTCTCCACAGAGCGACAGAAGCGCGACAACTGGAAGGTCGGCGTTCCTCGAAGGTCAGTGACTCTGATTTAATCAGGATGGGACTAAAAGCTGGAGAAACGCCGAGCTTATGATCTTTGAAGGTGGTGTTAGGCGTGATCACTGATCTGTGAAGATAAACTGCAGGAGTTGAGTGTGTGGGTTATTAATGTCACCTCACACTGATTTGCTCTGATGAAACAAACAGCGTCTCAGTCCAGCAACAGATGGACTCATTTGCAGGTCCTGGCTGAGATGTTTGACGCTTTCCTCAAACAGTTTTTCTATGAATAGAATTGACGTCTGATTAACTGTAAGCTTTAAAACAAGGTGTGTGTGTGTGCGTGTGTGTGTGTGCATGCGTGTGTGTGTGTGTGCGTGTGTGTGTGTGCATGCGTGTGTGCGTGCGTGCGTGTGTGTGTCTGTGTCTGCGTGTGTGTGTGTGTGTGTGTGCATGCGTGTGTGCGTGCGTGTGCGTGTCTGTGTCTGTGTCTGCGTGTGTGTGCATGCGTGCGTGCGTGTGCGTGCGTGTGTGTGTGTGTGCGTGCGTGCGTGTGTGTGTGCGTGCGTGCGTGCGTGTGTGCGTGCGTGCGTGCGTGTGCGTGTGTGTGTCTGTCTGCGTGTGTGTGTGTGTGTGTGCGCGTGTGTGTGTGCGTGCGTGTGTGTCTGTGTCTGCGTGTGTGTGTGTGCGTGTGTGTGTGTGTCTGCGTGTGTGTGTGTGTGTGCGTGTGTGTGTGTGTGTGTTCAGGCTCGTCTCTGAGCAGTGACAGCAGTGTGAACAGCGTCTCAGAGGCCGACAGCTTCTGTTTGGACGTCGACTCAAACGTCCGTTTCTCCGTCTGGGTTTCCTTCTGTGAGATTTACAACGAGAACATCCACGACCTGCTCGAACAGGTGACACACACACACACCCACTCTCACAGAGTACACGAACACATTCATGTTTTGTTTGCACATTTTCATCCTGAGCCTCTTTAAGTTAACCATTAAAACATTATTTTAAATTTTAGATTTTACCATTAAAACAGGAAATAACAACAATAACAGTAAATCCATGAAAACCAAACACACACTGCAGACTGGACACGTCCGAAATGTACACACAATAAACCAACAAATGACCCAGGGTACATTAAAGAGGAAAAACATGGATCCTTGCAGACATGCTGCTGTGACCTCACTGGCGGCCTTGATGATCTTGGCTGTGATTGGCTGAACCCGTCACTAACTGTTTTTCCTCAGTTTTATTTTGTACAGCTGAAGCTCTGCCTCACTGAGACTTTAACTTGTAATTACTGAGCGCCTGCAGCACGTGCTCAGTCCTGTTATTGGTTGGTAGCGGGTCAGCTGATCCTTATAAAGCCAGAGGACAAAAAGAAGTGCAGGCAGAAGAAACCGGAGCCTTCTTCTTTCTTGTTGGGATGTCCCCTTCAGTGAAGGTGTTGACATGGACACCGGGCATCAACGGTGTTCAGCAGTCACGACCTCTGACCTGTAGGTTCTCGTCCCCGAGGGCTGGTTTATTCTGCCGGCACCTCTTTTTGTTCTCTGGTTTTATAAAGATCAGCTGACCCGCTACCAACCAATAACAGGACTGAGCACGTGCTGCAGTCACACACACACAGTCTCACACACACACACACACGTGTCAGTTTTCTCTGAGCACGGCTGCTTTACTCTTTATTCCCTCGGTTTACAGCTGCTTTTACTGCATGTGTGTCAGCTGTCTGTGGTGTCGGTGCAGCTGCAGGGGGCGCTGTGCCTCCTGTGACCATGTGACTGACTGACTGTGTGATGTTCAGGTTCCCGGCGGCCAGCAGAGGAGGACGGTCCTGCGTCTGTCTCAGGACGTGAAAGGAAACTCGTTCATCAAAGGTAACACTCGCTCTCACAGACGGCCCGAGGGTCGGAGTTCGTTTAGTCCGCAGTCACGTCCCGCCCAGCTATGGCCACGCCCACTGAAATCACTGCAATATGTGAGCCACACACAGGAAGTACTTTAAATCCATGACTGTCGGTGGGCACGACAGATTATTATATTGCAATCAAACCTGTTACACGGATAAGCTGAGTCGCTGATCATTAATATTAATTATTAAACGTGTTTGATGAATCCACTGTTTCTCACACCGGCTGCTCTGTTCCTCCCAAACCATCTCTGCGCTTTTATTTTGAAAGTTCCTGCTAGGAGCTGAAAATAAATAAGTTGATTGGGACACTGTAGGTTACCGTGACGATGATAACCTGCCGTGGTCGACACGAGATATTCACCATCACGAATACTCGTGTGGCCGAGTGCGCTTGTTGTCATGGTGTTTCTAAATCAAAGCAGCCGGCTGCGAGGCGCTGAGGCTCGCCGCGCCGTTTAATGACTGTGTTTGCGATGTCCCTCAGACCTGCGTTGGGTCCAGGTGAGCAGTTCGGAGGAGGCGTACAGAGTGATGAAGATCGGGAAGAGGAACCAGAGTTTCTCCTCCACCCGCCTGAACCAGCTGTCCAGCAGGAGGTCAGCAGCAGACGCCGTCGTCCTGTTTCCACCTGCGGTTGTTTAGCTTCAGTAACGCCCACTCTGTGTTCTGCAGCCACAGCATCTTCTCCATCAGGATCCTGCGCGTGGATGACGTCGGCGTTCCCAGAGTCCTCGGCATCAGCGAGTAAGTCGGGCTCACAGTTCTGCAATGAGTGTGCGGCGGAGGCGGGGCGTGCAGGTGACACTTCTGTATGTGTGTTCAGACTCGCGCTGTGCGACCTGGCCGGGTCGGAGAGGTGCTCGCGGACGCACAACACTGGCGAGAGGCTGAAGGAGGCAGGGAACATCAACAGCTCGCTGCTCACGCTTGGAAAGTGCATCCACGCCATGAGGCTCAACCAGAACGCCAAGTAAGAGTCACGCTGAGGTTTGGTTATTGCACGGAGGGGCCGGACGAGCCCGCGCGTCCTCATCGGAAGAAACGATTTACTGTGATGACGTCATGTTTCTCATCCTGACTAAACTCGTCGTTTTACTCTGATCTAAATAATTTCATTATTGCAGACGAGGAACGTGGCGGCAAAGAGCACGTTTGAGTTTGTAAGAACGGCTCTGATGGAGGGTCGCCATCAGCCCGCCACTGTTATCTCCTCGCCACGC
>NC_137950.1:30500779-30553279 GCF_963969265.1 Rhamphochromis sp. 'chilingali'
TCGGCAGAAGGACGGCGCCCTTTCCAGGCTCCGGGCAGCCATGGACGATGCCGTGGAGGACGCCACCCGAGACGTGAGTGGGCTCTGTTCATGGTTTCCAGGTTGATTCCCACTGAGGCCTAACGCGGTGTTCTTTCATGCAGAAGCAGCTGGTGGAGTCAATACGGTCGCAGCTGCTGGAGCTTCAGCAGACCTGCAGCTGCACGAGGAGAGGACAGGAGGAGGAGGGGAGCAGGAAACATCAGCCTGACTCTGTGGAGGATGAGAAGCAGCGAGGAGCAAACAGGAGAGGTGAGGGGAGAGGAGGAGGAGGGGGAACATGGAGAGCTTGTGCTGAACCTTCATGCTCCTATCATCATGTTCCTCCTCAGTGGTCCTGGAGGAGGAGATCTGGAGGCTGCAGGAGGAAAATGACAGAAAGAACGAGGCCATCGTGGAGCTCAGAGGGAGGGAGGAGGAGCTGCAGCAAGAGAAGGCGAGGCTGGAGGAGGAGCTGAGGAGCCGGGTGGCGGAGGTGGAGGGGCTGAAAAAGGAGCAGGTGCTGCTGGAGGAGCAGCTGCTGGCGCTCAAAAGTATGTAGACGGGAACATCAGCATATGCAGCACACACGTCCACGTACTTTTGTTCATCACAGAGAAACACTGAACTTATCTCACTTTGTCGCCTCTCCTGACTCCTCCCCTTTCTGTCCTGCTGTAGACCTGGACGAGTGTCCAAACTGTGACACTGTGTTGGTGTCTCTGGAGGCGGAGCAGAGGGAGGCGTCCAGACTGCAGAAGGAGAACAAAGCTCTGGTGAACGGGATCTTCCAGCTGCAGACGGAGGTCTTCTTCTTCTCCTTTTCCTCCTCCTTCTTTTTCTGCTGCTTCTTCTTCTGCTGACGGTCTTTGCATCCCTCCAGGTGACCAGCCTGCAGGTGCAGCTCAAACAGCAGACTGACAGATCCGACAGCCTATCAGAGCAGTTCAAAGCCACAAAGACCCGCCTCCACGACCTGGAGCACCAGTCAGAGGAGAAGAACAACTCCATCAGCAGTCTGACACAGGAACTGGAGCACCTTCGACAGGAAGTGAAGGTTCTCTTTTTTTGTGAAAGCCGGTTGGTTGATCCTGGATCGTGTTCATGATGACTCACTGGCTGATGTGTTCAGGAGGAGGAGGGGCAGAGCAGCAGCGTTTTCCACGCCGCCATGGAGGAGCTGAAGAAGGAGAGCGAGGCGGCGCTCCAGCGCTCTGCTCAGAAATCCCAACAGATCGAAGAGCTGCAGACAGACAAGCGGCGGCTGGAGGCGGAGCTTACGCTCAGGTGATCGATATTGCCACCAATCAGGTTTTATCGATCCATAAACAGAGGTTGAAACTCTTCTTCTCCTCCTGCAGTGAGAACAGGTGCGCTGAGCTCAGAGAGGAGCTGGCCAATCAGAGAGCAGAATTCTCCCACCAGCTGGAGAGCCTGAGGGCGGAGCTCGATTCAGAAGGCAACGCCCTACAAGCAGCATTTCAGGACAGCGAGGAGAGGAGGAGGCAGCGGGAGATGGAGGTGGGAGGTAAGTAACCAATCAGATGAGCCGAAGGGGACGGTCAGCTGGCTGCTGCTCTCAGCTGATTGGCTGATGATGTTGTTTGTGTGTCAGAGCTGCAGCGAGTCTTGGATGAGAAGGAGAAAGGTCTGGAAGAAAGCCGCCAACAGGTGGAGACGCTCAGTCGAGGTAACGCGCTCTGATTGGTTACCTGAAAACTGTTTCCTGTTAACGCTCACGTCAGGGCACACTGTGCGCGTGTGTGTGTGTCTGTGTCTGTGTGTGTGTGTGTGTCTGTGTCTGTGTGTGTGTGTGTGTCTGTGTGTGTGCGTTTGTGAGTCTTTGGTTTGATTCCGACCTGTTTTTCCTGTCAGAGCTGCAGAGGAGGGAGGAGGAGGAGAACAGGGCCATGGAGGAGGAGACGCTGCCTCTGGTGGAAGAGCTGAAGAAGGAGATCCAGAAACTGCAGGAGAGGAGACAGGAGGAGGAGGATGGGGGGGGCAAGAGGATGAAGAGTGGGGAGTGTGAGGCAGTGATGAAGCAGAGAGACACTCAGGTAAGTCAGTCTCAAAAAGTACAAGAGAAGAAGAAATGCCGACGGGTTTTCACGAAGGAGCGTTCTGCTTTATGTTTTTACTTTTCTTTCAGGACCTTCGAGACTCTCCTCTTAGGTCCAACATGGCCGCCAGGAAGAAAACTCCCAGAACCACGGGGAGGAAGAGGAAGAGCTGCGAGCTGGAGGTAGGGCGGAGCCTATTTAAGCCTATCGCTGTGGTTGTGTGAATAATTAAGATTTTAACCCGTCACTGCATCCCGGGTTAAAATCACCACGTGTTAGACTTTTATCGTCTTCTGAAGTGCGGCCTCATCTCGCCTCACTGTGCCAGACTGGCAGGTTCTCGCCGCCAGCAGCCTTCTCAGCACGGAGGAGTCTAAGGGCGCCGGTATACTCAGTCTATCCGTTATACAGCAGGAAGCCGCCACAGTATTCTCCTGAACGACAGGTGCCGCCACCAGCATCACCTCGACAAGCTGACGCTCCGTTCTTCTTCTTTCCTTTCGTATAAATCACCAGAGGGTGGAGCCGCCTCCCAGAGTGTGTTTGTTTGTGTGTGTCTCAGGCGCTCTGACATGTGTGTGCTGTTGTGTTTCAGGTTTTGGTGCACAGTGAAAACAAGAGGAACAAACCGAGGGGAAACGCCCGTTGCGTTCAGGTGAGCCGTCCCAGCCGACAGGTAGATGAACTCACGCGTCCTCAGAGCCCTCACCTTAAACCTCCTTCTTCTTCTGTGGTGCAGGAGAGAGGATGCGCTCTGCAGAAGATTGAAGAGGCGATCCACACCTCACCGTGCGTCCTGGGCAGCAAAGGTCAGCCACACCTCGACCACCCAGCGCCAGCAGGGGGCAGCGCTGAGCTGCCACCGTGTCTGATTTTATGTTACAACAGAAAGTTTAGCTGAAGTGTTTCTAACAGGCTCGTCAGGCCCTGCGGCTCCAGAGCGAACTCACCGTCCCGTCCTCTCTGCAGATAAAAACATAAGCTCGGTGGAGAAGGAGGCGGTAACCGTGGCAACCAAACCCCGGCGAGGCCGCAGGAAGCTTTACAATATGGACCCGTGGGCGCCGATGGTGGACTCGCCACACACGGTGAGACGGAGTCTGACTCTGAGGCACGAAGCAGAGTCGGCTGTTTGTTTCTAAATATGAATGCGTCTTTGTTTGTCCCGTCAGACGCCCGGAGCAGCGGCGGAGGATCGGGAGAGCGACCACAGCATCATGAAGAGGAAGCTACGCTCTCAAACCTGCAGGAAGTGACATCATGATCGATCTTTAATGTGCGGCGTTCGTCGTCTGTCATCAGTTTGTTTGTTTGTTTGTTTTTAATGTTTGGACCTTTAAAAAAAACAGAAACCCACCAGTTCACCTTTGTGAGGCTTTAAATTTAAGGTGGAATTGTTTAAGGTGGATCTCTGTGACTGCTGTGATGTAAATAAAGGTGAGCTGAATCATGTCCAGGTGAAGCTTCTTTCAGCCGCACTCACGTGAGGTCGTCGACATAAAGACAAAGTAAATGTCTCGGTGAGCGGTGTTCGGTCCGTCCCTGCAGCGGGCGGAGGCCGGGGCGCCTCCTCGGTACGTTTGTGCTCGAGCTCTGAGTCTGTCTGCAGTGCCTCAAAGGGATTCATGCTGTAAATAAAGTTTTACTGTAGCTTCCTCAGTGTGTGACTTCACTTCCTGTCTGGTGCTGAAATGTGGAGATGTCACATGAAGGTTCAGACTCCAGTGTTTGAGGGAGTACCTGAGGCGGCTGTAGCTCAGGAGACGGAGCCGAAGGTTGCTCCACTCTGTCCCTGGGCAACACGCTGACCTCTGAGTCGCTGCTGACGTGTTCACGCTGACGTGTCGGGGTGGGCGTGTCAGATAAAGTGGCTTCAGAGGTCTTACCTGAGCCACCTGGGGCTCCTTCAATGACATCACCTCTGCTGGCAGCGAGGACTCGAGGTGAGCCGCAGAATCAGGATGAAGCTGCTGATTCCTCAGCTCAAGCTCTGACACCAGCAGCTTCTCCTTGCGCTGGCTGACCTGCTGGGTGGAGGAGGGCGGAGCAAAGTTGTCCTCGCTGTTTATTTCAGGGTAAAGCTAACGTGAGCTGGACGACCGCAGAGCTCCAGCTGATCCATGAAGAAAACGCAGGAGGCACAAACTGAGGCACAGCTTTTATTTTCCTGTAACACGTTACAAACATCAGCATCACTCAGACTGTGACATCACGCTCTCCACCAATCAGCAGCGTTTTCAGCCCCGCTGCTCACACGCTGACATCTACCAGTACCTGTCTCAGGTACAGGTAACCTGAGTTACACCTGAAGATGATTCTGGTCCATTCACACACTCTCTCACACATAATGAGGCAGCTCAGACAGGAAGCTGTGAGTTTCTTCAACATTAAAACAAAATCATTCGTTTTCATTTTCAGCAGACTAAAAAGATTTCACTTCCTGTGAAGTCATCGTTTGATTGACACCTGTCAGCCTGTTTAGCCGTCTGCTTGGTTTTGGTGTCGGGGAATCTGATTGGTAGGCTGCGTTCACGCTGCAGGCGAAAGCATCAAATCTGACTTTTGTGACCCTGTGCGACCATCTATCCGATCATGGTGTGACAGTGTGAACGGCACAAATCCGATATCTTCACATCCGATCTGGGTCACTCTCGTATGTGGTCCTGAGTCCGATACATATCTGATGTTTTAGAAAGCTGCTGTTTGATGGTCACGTCGCATTAAATCCGTCTTTTACGTCACTGACACGAGACAGACGCCGATTATCAGCGCCGGAGAAGACATGGCGAACGCTTCCTGACCATCCAGTGAAACTGCTGGGAAGACAATGTTGGAGAAACAACAGCAATAAGGATCATTGTTTGGCCAAATGTAAATAACCAAACAACTTTACAACTTAAAGGAAAATTGGGAAACGTAAGGTCGGAAACAAGTCTTTACATTAAGGCCATCAGTCACACATACTGTTTGGTCTGGGTGTAAACAGAGCGCGTTGTGTGTGACGTCTTCTTTTGCGCACGCGGCCGCTCTGAGCGTTCACACTAGAGCGCGTTTGCTGTCGCATTTTATTTGTAGTGTGAACGAGCAGACAAAACAATCAGATTTGATCAAAAAATCTGAACTGAGCATCAAGACCTGCAGAGTGAACGCAGCCTGAGGGCTGTGAGGTAACACCTTCCTGTTGAAGGTGACGAAACCACCTGATTGGTCAGACAGGCTGAGGTGGAGGGGCTCGGGTTCCCTGATGACAGTTTTCAGAAGATTGCAGCAGCACCGAATCTGATCGATGGCGGCAATGGCGAATTCCAGTGACGGCGGAAAGAATGACCGCGCTGGCCAGCAGAGCGGCGCCGCTGAGGAGGAAAGTGGCTGTGTAACTTCCTGTAACATCAACCAGCCAGCCTGCAGAAAGAGAAGAAGAGTTTCAGGTGTGACATCATCAGCAGGCGATGTCAGAGTGATGTCATCAGATTTCAAATATCCAATGACGTTTGTGAGGACAATTAGACGCACGGTCTTTAAACACATATTTAAAATTTAAGTGGATTTAAAGTTTTTTCTCTTTTAAAGATGGATGAAGCAGGAGGGTGGAGCTGTTTCCCTCACCTCCAATGGGCGGGCTGACCAGGTAAGGTATGGCGTGGAGGAAGTAGACAACGCCCAGAGCTGAGGACAGATACGTAGTTCCGACCACATCAGACGTCACCACTGGGATCAGAGCCACGTAGGCGCCGTCGAAGTAGCCGTAGAGCATGGCAAAGGGCACGAGGAGCGGGAACGAACAAAGTAATGGCGTGAAGAGGCAGCAGAGACCCTCCATCCCCACCGAGAAGACGTAACAGGCCAGGCGGTGCGGCTTCAAACACCTGAGAGACAAACAGGACGCCCGACGGCATCAGCACTCAAATGTCAGCCATGTTTGTGTGAACTGTCCCTTTAAAAAGAAAGCGTTCTGCTGCAAAGTCGAGTGGGCGTCTCCATCGCTATCACCTGCAAACATCGTGACGCTCGCTGTGATGCTGAAGTCACGCCTGCACGAGCTCGAAGGCGCCGAGCAGCACCAATAAAGGTCAAAATCCTAAACACAGAGCGACACGCCGGACGTGTGCTTTGAATTCTCGCAAACGTATCAAAGATGAAGTAAAATCGAACATGGAGGAGACGACTCGCAGCTTGGGTCAGGTAAATGGACTGATTCTCATTTAACACTTTTCTACTCACGCGGAGTACTCGGAGCGCTCAGTCACCCAATCACTGCCATTCACACAAGCACTTTCCAACTACATCCACACTCCGAGAGCAACCTGGGGTCAGTATCTTGCCCAAGAATACTTGGCATGCCAGGGATCGAACCACCGACCTTCTGATCGGTGACCTGCTCTACCTCCTGAGCTACAGGAACCCCAAAGCACCTAGTTGAAGCACCTTTGGCAGCAGGTACAGCCTCAGGTCTTTAAGCGTCACGTGTGGACGGAGTTCATCCTCCACCAGGACAATGACCTGGTGGAGGATGAACCTTCACCCTAGTCTGAGGTCCAGAGCAGTGGAAGCAGGAAGCACCTGCGCTGAGCCCCGAGAGTCACAGGAAGGCTAATAAACGTGCTCGCGCTTCCCCTCTGGAACGAGGCTGTAACGTGTGGAACAGGCCAGCGTCAGTGTTCGTCCTCGCGCACACTCGCCTTACCTTCTGTCCGTCAGCCAACCGAAGGTGATGTTCCCCACGATGTCGATGACCCCCAGGATGGACATGAGGAAGGCGGCGTGCTGGTGGCTGATGCCGGCACTCAGGGCGTAGGGCACCAGGTAAACGAAGGGGAGGCTGCAGCCGCTGGCCAGAAACAGGAAGGACACGGCCAGACCCAGAAAGTCAGGCAGCAGCAGGAAGCGGTACTCCCCACAGGACAGGAGGCGCCACATCCTCCTCAGCCTGGGGGCGGAGCTTTCAGGTGGAGGAGGCGGAGCTAGGAGGTCCACAGAGTCTTTGGGAGGTTTCTCCACGTCCTGCTGTGAGATGTCACCTGCACCAGAACGCACAGGTGAGTCTGATTCTGATTGGCCCGCTGAGGGAACATGTGATTGATGAGAACACCTACCACACTGCTCCTCCTGCAGTGCTATTGGTCGGAGCAGCGCTCCACAGACGCACAGGTTTGCAACGAAGGCGCTGAGGACGAGCAGTGCCCCCCTCCACGAGTACAACTCGATGAGCATCTGCACCACCGGAGCCAGCACGAAGGTCCCGATCCCGCTGCCCGACATGGCGACACCGTACGCCAGCGCCTTCCTCCGCTGGAAGTAACAGCCCACCAGGGCGATGGCGGGGGTGTAGCACAGGGCGAAGCCCAGACCTGCGGACAGATTTTACGTGTCAGCATGATAAAGAGCACGCCGCTGTAAGATGGGGAGGACATGTCTGAGTCTGACCTGTCAGGATCCCGGCGCTGAAGTAAAGCATCTCCAGGCTGGTGGCGAAGGAGCTGAGCAGGAGGCCGCAGGAGGCCAGAAGGCCCCCCGCCACCACCGCCGCCCGGCCGGAGCAGCGGCTCCCCACCAGGCTGCCGACGGGAGCTGCACATACAGACACGCTCAGCCTCACGTGACCACAAGAACCACTCTGTGATGTCTGATTGGCGGTACTCACCACACAGCATGGTGCTGCAGTCCAGCAGGCTGTGGATCCAGGCGGTGGCGGCGTAGTCGGCCCCGAAGTGAGCCTGGAACTCCACGAAGAAGATGGAGACACACCTGCAGACACAAGAGAGGGTTAACACTGCCCCCACCTTTGACGCTCGGCTGCAAAGACACACCATGACTGTCCCTGAAAAAAGTTTCAGTGCACTACAGTACCCATCATTCTTTGCTGCTGCTCAGATTTAAATAGAATTTCTTCATCTTTTGCAGTCAGCTGACTTTGTAAGTAAGTAAGTTTATTTATTAAGCGCTTTTCACAGACAGGCAGTCAAAGCGCTGCACACAAAGATTTGTAGCTCACTGATTGGATGTTTCTTGCCTAAATGCATCTTGGGAATTGTAGTTCTCCCCCCAAAACAGACTGTACATAAAGATGGACGTAAAGTTAAGTCTTCAACGTGCATTCTCCCTAATGCTGATTAGAGTCAGAACAGGAAGTAGGGAGGGTTTAAGGCGGCACTTCCTGTAAACAAAGCATAGTCAGGGCAGGCGTGTGTGTGTTATGTAACGTGTGCCAGTCACACATAACTTCAGGATTAATGTGTCGTTGTATAACTGCAGTGAGAAACATGGGGGACGGGCCTGCTCTCTCGCCTCACTGTGAGGACATAACACACGCACAGACGCACAAACACACTCTTTCACAGCGAGCTGATGGAGGGGAGGCGGAGCTTTGAACACATGTTCATGTTCCACAACAAAGACTTTAACTGAACAAACACACACATCCACACATGTGCAATAACACTAAGTGCAATAATCTTTTCTGGCATCGTTGTATTTTTACTCAGTTGTATATAGCATTCGTATTCTATTTTTATCTTATTGTATATTTTTATTCTATTTTATTCTACTGTATATAGTATTTTATTTTATTCTATTCTGTACAGCTGTGTACTGTATTTATTCTTATTGTATTCTAATTTTTGCCTCATAACTTTTGCACTGTCCACTTCCTGCTGTGACAAAACAAATTTCCCACGTGTGGGACTAATAAAGGTTATCTTATCTTATCTTATGTTTCTGAGAAGTTTTCCAGCTGCAGCAGCAGTCGCGCCGGTCTCCGGTCGGAGCAGGAAATGTGGGTCAAAGGTCACAGGAGGAGGCCGCGTGTCTCTGTGTTTAACCCATTCAGCCCCGGGGGCCAGGCCGCAGCAGGGCGGACCCGGCGCCTCCGGTAAACTTCCTGTTTGGAAGAAAGGAATAGCATAGACGATCCGGTCACTGCGGGCACCGAGGACTCCTCCGTCAGACGCGTCCACCCGGGAAGCACAGCTGAGTGTCACTAATTACTGGATGGAAGCAGGTTTCCTTTGGCTGACAGCAGTGTCAGGGCGTTTCTGAAATGTCAACCGCTCTGCCGTCCTCAGGGGGCGGAGTCTTTAACGACAACATCACAGATGCGGCTGGTGGTGCAGCGGTGCAGGTGTTTGGTGTAGGGGGTGTGGGGCTGTAAATCCCCCGAGCGCAGAGCGAGCAGCAGAGCTCCAGAGTCTTTGAGCTGCACGTGTCCTTCACATACAAAGACGCTCTCCTGCTGGAGAGCTCTGCTTTTAGCTTGGAACGACGTTCTGAGGGTAGAAGGTGAGCAAACACCGGCGAGGCTGTTCGGAGACGATCTCAGAGGGAAAACCGGTCACGCAGCTTACTCCTTACGAGGAAAAAGTAATCTGAGTACTAAGATTAACTGAACCTGAAACAAGCAGCCTGCACGCACTGTGGAGCCAATGCCAGCTCAGCCTCCCCCACCCATTAAAACCAGTTCACCCCGACACACAGCCCCATCTCCCAGTGAGACCAGCTACACGCACACACATAATTAGATGTTGACTGCTCTCAGATCAGTGTCACGTGCTGAGAAACGGTGTGTTTTTGAATCTGTGTGTTCTGGTTTCTGCCTGGTCTGACTGGTGCTCTGCAGGCCTGCGGTAAACATGCTTACATGCATGCTTACATAACATATTCTTAAATATTTTATTAATAATCTTAATCTGCAGAATAACGAGGAACTACAGTGTAAAATAGTGCACACCCCATGCCCCCCTGTAGACACACCCCTGTATGTGCTGAAAATACCTGTGAGGTGTTTTTCCTGTTATTATTCCCCGACCTGCAGAGTGTAATACTTCATCATAAACACGTAGCACTAGCTGGTGTGATGGTACTTATAGTGCTTTTTTACTCAGTCTGTTTTCACACACTTCATTCAAACGAGATGTCCCACCGATGACCCACTCTAACAAACAAGCCACAGGTGCCCAATATAATTATAAGTTACTTCTACTGAGCATGCTCCTAATGCAGGGCGTTCAGACTGATGGTGTGGATGTGATGGTGAATGAGGCGGAGCAGAAGTCGCATCTTTTTGTGCAGAGGGATGAATTCTGTAGACCTCGTCAGGCATGTTTGAGGCTCATACTCTTTAAAACTTTGGATGCTAAGTACCAGCAACAAACACCATCCACAAACCTGCAGCAGCTCTCTGTGCGCTCTCACTTCTGTGCAGAATTGTGAATCAGTGATTCTGAGAGGCGGTTGAACTCTGGCCCACACATCCTCTGGCTAAGTGCTGAACTCCACCCAGCTTCACGCTAGGGCTGGGCGATATGACCTAAAATCCATATCGTGGTATAATTTGAAGCATGTGCGGTAACGATATATATCGCGATATATTCTTTTCTTCTGTATAACGTATTTTCCACACTTAAAATCCTTTAATGTTCTCAAAAATCGAGAGTGTGCCTTATGTATGACTTCTGGTTGTGCTTACTGATCTCGAACCGATTTTGGCTGCAGAAATCTGTTAAAAATGTTTTGATGGATGTTTAGAGCATTAAGGCTGCCGTAGGGAGGAGCTTCACGGAGTAATATTGGTCCAAAACTCCGTCAGCTTCACGTCCCAAAGTCAAACGAACACTGAGAGTTAAAAACGGTCTAAATTCTTTCATCTTTAATTAAATCATCAGCGTTGCTGCTTTACCAGGTGTAACAATTAAGTTTAACATCCATGAAAACAGGATTTATTAAATGTAACAGAGTTAGAAGTTAGCAGGAAGTTAGCTCGCTAGTTTCCACCTAAACATGACATAGCATGTTCTGACTGAGAGATTTCTGAAGCTAATTAAAACGTACAGCTCTGCTGTCACTTCCAACATAAATGAAGACAGAAAACTAAACAGCAGTGGGCCAAAGTTCAGTCAGGAGAACAACTGAGATCATTCATCCACAATACGAGGTTAGTTATTGATATACGGCAACAACATGGGAACAAAGCAGCTGCGAGAGGATTCAACATTAATGAATCAATGTTACGGAAGCGCAGTTTTTGGCTTTCCCCATATTTCAAAAGTGCTTCGCCTCTTTGCTGTGACTGTCACCCGCCATAATTTGCAGATGATAATGGTTTTAGCCGCTGCGACGCTTTCGACTAAAACAGGCGCAGCTTGATGACATCATCAACATGCGCTATCACGATATAGTCAAAATCTCTGTCGTTGGCCAAATTTATATCGTTTCTATCATATATTGTTTATATCGCCAACCCCTACTTCACGCCACCCAGCTTCAGGCCTCAGACGCTTTTTCACACGCAGCCACGTCACTAATTAATTAGGGATGGGTATCGTTTAGGTTTTATCCGATACCAGTATCAAACCGGTACTTTTGAAACGGTGCCGGTGCTCGAACCGGTGCTTAAAGAATGGAGAACACAAAATTGGTCCAAAAACCTCTCATGTTCAGCTGTTTTTTGTAAAAAGATAACAATGTTAGCCTTTTCTGCAGCTATGGGGCATATATGGTATCACTCTTGGCTGGAAGCAGTGCTTAAACAATGGAAAAAACACAAACTTTGTCCAAAAACCTCTCATGTTTAGCTGTTTTCCACTTTTTCTTTGGTCATTTTAGCCTTTTTGGCCAGGGTGAAGGGAGTATCTGCCATCAAACAAGAAGACAGCCGCATGTAGCTATGATGGTGTTTGCTAGTTCACCTTACATGCATTAATGTAATAACGTGGTTAGCCTACTCAACGTAAATTACACACGAACAACATTAAGCTACTCACGCAGAGAAGAACGGCTGCTGCTGCATCATCATCCTCATCATTTCTGCTACACTGGCAGGGCTAGGGGCCAGGACTCTCCTCTTCATGTTTTTGGGGGATGTTGCTAACTCCGGGTCAGATAACAGGCACCACACCCGCAGTAGATGTGCTCGGTGTGAGGTCTCGCAGCAAGCTATCAAATACGGCGCATTTCTCAGCTTTTAAAAAAAACTCTATGCGTCGCCAGGTGTTTCATCAGATTCTTGGTGTTACCTCCTTTGACAGTATCACAGTATCAGCTTAAAGCACTTGTTGCTGCTGAGTTTGCATCTTTTGCTGTGAAGTACAGCCAGACTTTGCCTTGGGCATTTTTAATCTGAAGCTCTGCTCTAAAAGAACGTACGTGCCTGGACCCGCCTACTATCCTCAGAAATGTAAAATGATTGGCTAGAATCCAAAGTGTATCACAGCTCAGGCGGAAAAAAAATAAATGTGCGCTGCTTTTCGGTCTGGTTACTACCGTTTATGTCAGAACCGGTGCCATGATACCGGGACCCATCCCTATAATTAACCTCAGTAATTGGCAGATGTTTCTCCAGCAGGTTTTTTTAAAAGTAGTACACAATGTTCCTTTTTTGTTGCGTGTGTAACAAAGAGAAACATGCTGCTGTGTCACAGTGAGAAGACTGGTTTTAATTTTAGGGCAGATCTCTGGACCGTCTTCTGTTGAATGGTTAAAGGCTGTTTGGCAATCGCTCTAATTGGCCTGAAGTCCTCATTACTGAGTCATGTCACAGGAATGTTGTCTGCATGTCTTTGATTCTTCTTTCACTGAAGATTTTGTCTCTGAAAATGTTTTGATCTCTTTAAACATGTCCACATACACGCTCAGGTGCCTCTTTAAAGGTGTATCAGGGCCATAATGAACCCAAAGTGACCTCAAAATGCAAAACAACAGAAGCGATTCTTGCCCGTCTCTTTTATGTTTGCACAAATCAGTAAACTCTGATATAACAGCCAGTCTAACAGACACCATCATCTGTAGCTACACTAACACGGCTGTGTGCAGTGTTGGTGTGGACATCCACGATCCCTCACTCTGTGCACCAAGACTGTAAGGGTCCTCACACAGCTATAAAGACCAGTATATGGATGTGCGTGTGTGCGTTACCTGGTCACTGCACGTGTGCACACCGTCACCATGAAGCAGCATCCAACAATCACCCACCCCCACCCGCCATCCGGCGGTGCCCCCCGGCTGTCCCGCTGCTTTCCAGCAGCCATCGCTGCAGCTTCACCACGGTGGCTGACCCTGGAGCTTCTGGTGCAAACCTGAAGCTGGTCAGCTGCTTCACAACAGCAAAACAAAGGTAAAAGTGTGGCTTGGACCGCAGGTGATCAGGTATCCAGGGGCACTCAGCCCTCCCCCAATGAGGGGTGGAGATCGGCCAGGTGAAGCTGGGTGGCAGAAGGACAGAAGAAGGAAAGGAAGACGCTCAGATTGTCTCCAGCA
The DNA here is from genome assembly GCF_963969265.1 of Rhamphochromis sp. 'chilingali'. Lineage (NCBI taxonomy): Eukaryota > Metazoa > Chordata > Actinopteri > Cichliformes > Cichlidae > Rhamphochromis > Rhamphochromis sp. 'chilingali'. Next base: position 30,514,105 of record NC_137950.1, read on the forward strand.
GATTAAAAGTCTCCTTCAACTTCCTCTGAGTCGAACCCAGTAGAGTCCCAGTGGAGTGACAGTGAAGTCCCGCCACCCTAATTCTGTCTGTGGGTCTAAAAGTTCCTGCGGTCAATGAGTGACACCCCCCCACCCCCCACCCCCCCTCAATCATTAACCACACTGTGTGAACGCTGAGGCCCCCAGCCCGGACCTGATGACGGCAGAGTCAGCAAAGAGTACTGCTGCGAAGGGAGCGCTTAGTTCTCCACACCCTACCTCCCCCCAGGGCCAGGGGTGGGTGGGGCTGACTGAAGGGAGGATGTCTCAGGTGTCGGGTGACGCAAACAAGCATTTCCAGTCAGACAGACCAGAGAGACCACAGTGTGTTCCACAGCAACCAGTGTGTGTCACACCCGAGGGGTGTGCTATACACCAGGACCAGAACAAAGACTGGGACCAGAACAAAGACTGGGACCAGGACCAGAACAAAGACTGGGACCAGAACAAAGACTGGGACCAGGACCAGAACAAAGACTGGGATCAGGACCAGAACAAAGACTGGGACCAGACCAAAGACTGGGATCAGGACCAGAACAAAGACTGGGACCAGAACAAAGACTGGGATCAGGACCAGAACAAAGACTGGGATCAGGACCAGAACAAAGACTGGGACCACGTCCAAACTTTAAAGGAATATGTAGAGATCTGAGACAGACACGACCGTCTGCGGTGTTCTTTAATAGAGCATGAAGGTTGAATAAAACCAGTATTTTCACCATTTTTGTGACTAAACACATTGATATGAAAACAATGGCCTGCTGGACTCTGTGTGGTTTTTTAAAGTCCTCCGATATTTCTGTCTGTCTCAAATTTCAGATTCTTTCTTTTTTCATGATAAATAAGATCAAACAAATTTAAAGGCTTTTATATTTAATATAAATTTAATATAAATATTTATTATAAATAATATAACTCTTCAAAAACCGGCAGATCTGAGACAGAAGGACCGAAATGTGTTTGATGAGAAACTGAATGTGTCGTGATAATCAAATGTACAAAGTTCATTAATTCACTGGTTTCCACACAAATAACATTTCAGACAACAGCAAATGTTCTGGTGCGTTTAGTGTTATCACTCTGAGACAGATGGCCAGCAGGTGGAGCCCTCCACCAATTAGCACGCTGAGTGTGATCACCTGTGAAACACCTGGTGCATGAGCCATGTGTGCACCATCAGACCAGCGTCACCAAGCTTGGAGTGAAAGTTGACACAGCTGATGCAGGTAATGATGCAGGTTATGTCGGTGTGATCAGGCCTCACTGTGACGCTTACAGATGGCCCAGGATGCTGCTGCTCGCCTGCTGACAGGGACAAACACTTGTTGCTTGTTTATCTTAGAGTTCATTTAAAAATGTTATGTTTGCTTTTAAAGATTCGAATGGCCGAGCTCCTACGTACCTGGCAGGCCTTCTGCACCTGCGCACTCCACAGAGGTCTCTCAGACCGCAGTCACTCCTCGCTGTCCCCATGTGGAGACTGAAACACGGGGGTCGAGCTTTCGCTGTTGTGGCCCCCAGATTATGGAATAAGCTGCCCCTCCACATTAGGCTTTTCTCCAGATTCTGCTCCTAGTCCATTTTAATCTTCTTTCTTTATTCATTAATTATTCATTTTATCGTTATTTAATTTTCTTTGTCTGTTTAATGTATGTTACTGTGTTTTACTGGAAAGAACTTTAGCTTCGATTTTATAAATAAAGTTGGATTGGATGTGTGCAAACTGCAAAGACAGCTCACATCTGGATCCATGTGCATTTGTACACGTGTGACTGCACTTTACTGCAAACTGTGTACGCACAATAGGAACGTGTTTTCCTGGATAACGTCAGTGTCTGCTGCTCTTTCTGTTTCTCAGTCAGAGCTGTAAAGAAATAAAGAGGACCGGCCTCCACCTTCGCTGGAGGATGTGAGCCGGGGTGTTGTGATCCGGCTTTCCAGGTTTAGATCAGTGATTCAGTCAGCTCACGATAAAAAACACGAGTTAGAAAAACTGGGCCAAGTTCAAAACGGGACATTTCCACAGACACGTGCCGGCTGTGTCTGATTACGAGCAGTTCAATAAAACCCTAAAACCTGCTCCTCTGTGTGGATACTGCAGTGACTCGGCCCCTTGGACGCCTTACTGCTGGTCGTGTGGCTCCTCCTCAGTTAATGTTAACAGTGTCAGGCCTCCTGCTGTGAAAGAGCCAGAGCCATCATCGCTATCCTTTTACTTTGTCATGCTGTTTGGACCGTGCACAACCACATTTCAGTGACTGATTAACAACGCGTGGGCTGCGGGGTTGTGCAGTGTCGTGTATGCAGACATATTATTGGAGCAGTTTGAGCCCTTTGACTGTCAGTTGTGTATAAATGTGTGTGTCCAAAAGCTGCTGCATCCTGTTTGAGTGAGGTTAAAGGTCAAAGGGTTTAAGGACAGGTTCGTCCCACCACTGGAAACGTTCCCGGTGTCTCCGGTGAATGACCAGACATGACCGTGGTTTTGTCCTGATCCGGTTTCTTTTGTGACTCCACTGATAAAATGAAGGGAATCCTGAGAAGGATGAACAAAAGTCCGCTGGTCTGAGATCAGCTGATTCATCACAATGTGATGATTCGTGTCTGTGGCAGGTTCACCCAGCGCGGCGATGCTACCCTGCAGCGGCCATGAATGCTGTTGCTAATAAAATCACACCTGGATGGATGGAGGGGTTAATTGGCTGGTTTACCTTAAAGTTCACGTTATCCAGGTGACTGTAACAAGCAAAGGTAAGTAACTAATGATGCGTGACAGGAGAGTGAGCCAGCTAGCATGTACCTGCTCACAGTAGCTTTACACGGCCAAGGTTTTATCTCGAGGGTTAACTGTTCTCAGTCTAGTCTGAGTAACGAGCACCAAACTGTCCTCCATGTTGGACATCGGCTCCTGCAGCACATCCACCCGCACACTTTACACGACTTTAATGTCTTACTGGCAGCTCTGACCTTACAATACAGATTATGATTTTACAGCTTCACAGAAGGAAGAAGATGTTTTTCCTGTGAAATAATTTGATCGTGTTTGTTTTCTGGTGTTTCCACAATTCAGACTATAAAAACAGAGAAAAGCAGCAGAAACTCAGGATCTGAATCAAATCTGAAGACCTGAAGATGAGACACGTCGTAGTTTTACTGGGTGAGTTTTCTGCTCTGCACTGATGATAAACCTGTTAAAAACAATCTTTAGATTTTCCACATGCATGCCTGATAATGATGACGGTGTTTAAAAACTATTTTGATTGTTACAAACATAAACTTACCTTTGTGGTGTTACGGGGACCGGCTCATAAGGACTCACTGAGGACAGGGAGACTCGTCAGGTCCCCACAATGCAAACATCAAACTTTCCTCGAGGTTTTGGGATTATTCAGAAATGTCATAAACTTTTATCTGTAATTGTTTGAAGATCTGAGTTTTTTAACTTTGCATTTGAATAATAAGGGAATAAAATGATTAAATTTAGTAACGTAATGATATGAACCATTACAAATTATTTAACTTAAAAATCTTAATTAACTGTCCTACGAGCAGGTGAGCGATCCTCGAGCCGAGAGAAGTTCAACGGCTGTTTTCGAGGTGCTGAGAGATCAAACTCAAAGTATCAGTCTGATAACAGGTGGAACAAATTTATTGTCTTATTACCATCGAGGTTGTTTTTATCTGGAATCGCCGATCAGCATCTGTGATTTACCTTTGTGCTAACCTTTGGAGCTTTTTACCTGCAGACTCGTGTTTATCAGAGAGATAAGAGCCGAGCTGCTCTGAGCTGTCAGACTGTCAGAACAGACACTTTCTCAGAAGCTCCAACTCCAGGTGAGTCGTGTCTTTATGCTCGTCTCGCGCCTGAATGTGAGCGTTTGTCGGACGTGAGCTTGACGGACGTGAGCTTGACGGAGACTCAGAGACGGTCACCTGCTTTAAAAGATAATAATCATTTTCATCTGCAACAAATAAATCAAAGAAATCATATAAAGTTTCCTTCCATGTGTAGCTGGAAGCATTTGTGAACTCTTTTCTATATTTCCCCAAAAAGCAGAAAAAGAGAAACAAAGTAAACAAACAGAAGGAAAATTGATTGATTGATTTAATGAGCAAAATGATCCGAAGTGTCTGATCTGTGAAACCTCGCTGCTGGTTTCTACTCGTGGACAGACTCTGGCTGTCTGACCTTTAATGGAAAAACCTGATGAAGGTCTGAGGCAGATTTATGGACTCTGGTCTTTAGCCTGATGAGCATCAACCGCTCTGAAGTCATCAGACAGACGGATTGTTGTTCCCATGATTCATTTCTTCAAACATGTTGAGAAGATCCGACTCTGAAATTCTTCTTCTTGTATTATCGTGTTTTTGATGATATGAAGCTCTGAAAGGTGAAATCATTTCAGTGTGTTTCCTACAGACAGAATGGGAAGCAGGAAGTCGCTGTGCTGTGGGTTTTCAGCTCTGGAAGTGACGCTCGGCGTCATCTTCGTCGTTATGACCGGCGTGTGCATCTCGCTGGTTGTACTGTACGTTACCAGGGAAACGCACGCAGGTGAGAAACTGCTCGATAAAACCTCAGATGTTCATGCTGTCGTGTACTCGGAGCTTTGTCGACTTTGTTCCGACAGCGTGTTTGGAGGACGGACGTCCTTGGTTCTGGTCGTCCGTTTGTCTGTTAGCAGTCTAGCGTCCTCAGTTTTCAAGATAAAATGTAAAAATTTTGTGTGATGGTAGATACCAACAACAGCTCGAGCTGATTTCACTGTGGTGATATTGAGTCAGGGTCAAAGGTCACAGCAAATATGAAAATGAGTAAAAACTGTGTTACCCACAATCTTTTAAGAATTGTCTTCAATCTTCACCACAACGGTCCCGGGGACACGAGTGCCCACGCTGGTCAAACATTTGACCTTCATTGTTAGTGTCGAAGGTCAAAACTGACCTGGAAAAACCTTGAGAACCATATGGAGTCAATGTCGTATGAAAGGGCGTTGAGATAGCTGACCAGCACTTTTTATTGTTTTAATGTGACATCATAATCGCACACTGCATGAATATATCTTAAAACCTCAAGTTTGTGCAGTTTATCGAAGCCAAAGATAAAATGCACCATTTTAGTCACAAGGTCACAGGTCAAAGGTTAGGGTCAGGTCAGGGCGGAGCTGTCCTCTGAGTGCTTGTTAATGCTAATCAACATAACAGTTAATAGGAAACTTTGTTCGTGCATAAATGTCTGTTTTATGTTTCAGCAGCTATGATTCAAATTTCAGGAGCAAAAAACATTTGCAGGAAAAACTGACCATCCAACGGCTCGACACGCCCGACCAACTGTTACTATGGGGACAATCCTAAACACCCATGTTTACAGACCGGCACCTTTAAGAGCGCCACATGAACACAGATGTGCAATTTACTTCCTGATTGAGCTTCTGCTTTTATGTGATTGGTCAGATTCAGTGATTTGTGGCACAAACTGCTGTCTGATTATAAAACACTGAATCAGGTTCATTCTCAGTGTTGTCACAGCAGATCTAAAGTATGAAAATATTACCAACATCTGAGGTCGTAATGAATTCAAATCTGTCGTCCTGTCAGATCCAGAGACTCCGCCCCCTCAGCACACACCTTACCTGATCGGCGTGGGCCGAGCCGACTGCACCGGACCGCCGGCTGATGTCCCTATGGTCAGTACCACAAACTCACTCATGCTGCCTTCAGGGACTCGTGCTGCGTTTAACATGAAGTCACCCATATGTGCACAGAACTGTGCAAAAGTCTTGAGCCACAGCTCAGTTCTTTATGCTTTGCTTCTACAGAGGCAGACCTTGTGGTTATTTTTAAAGTGCTGTTGAGCAACAGTTCTCCGGGCTCCTGCAGGTGGGTCACAGCTGTTCTCTGGAGTTCTTCTTCAGAACTTCAGAGAACAGCTGGGGAAGTAACAGTTAGCCAAGTTACTGTTCATTTTTTTCCACGTTAACAATATACGAGCACAACTTCTCGTTCTGAAGAGATGATCTCAGTGTCAGCACACATCCAGCTGGTGGCGCTCATAGTCAGTAGTTGCTGCTGCCTCTGTAAGCCGCTTTGCAGCCCACCTCCACCCGATCTCTGCCATTTAAACTATTTCTGATTCCAGCAGCATCAGAGCTGCTCACTGGAAGCTGCACCCGGGACCTTCACAACTGAATGACATTCCTCAACTTCAACCAACCACAGGCGATGGGAATTGGGCGGATCCAGCCGTAAACATTTCTGAACTTCCTGTCAAGCAGACCCAGAACTCTGACATGTAAATGAGTGCAGATGAAAACAGCAGCAGAGGACCTGCAGAGAACAAACTCCAAAGTCTGCCGCTCCGGTTCGACTGGGTGTGCTTGGACTGATAATCTTTATGGTCTAAGTGCCGAACGCTGAGCGGTCATAAAAACATTAGTGAATAGGAACATATAGAGTCTGTTGGAAGCAGCAGGATTATCGTCTGTAAAACCTTGTCTGTAATCTGGGTTCTGGCATGAAACACATCCTATAGCCAGCATGACTTTCATCGTCGTAGAAGGCAAAGACACACAGATCACACTCTGTGTGAGAATGTGTGTGTGTTCAGGTACCACAGTCACATTTGTGTGAACGTCTGTGATCCTGCAGACGCGAGCTGCCCACTCACACTTTAACAGGAACATAAACAACTGTGAAATCACTGTGAAACTTCATTAATCTCACCTGCTGAGAAGGTTTTAATGTGTGTGTTTAGATGGGCTATGCAAACCCTCAGCAGACGGCTGCAGGCATACACACCCGTTTGTACAGCAGAGCCTTCATCGTCGATGATGGCAAGCGCAGGGTGGTGTTCGTCACGGCAGACATAGGAATGGTTTCACAGAGGCTCCGACTCGAGGTGACCACACACACACTCACACACTCACACACACACACACACACACACACACACACACACACACACACACACACACACACACACACACACACACACACACACACACACTCACACTCTATTCAAAGTTTTACTTTCTGGGCTGAAGCGGGTCTCCTCAGCAGATCATCTGCCTCCACTTCCTCCTATCCCAGCATCCTCCTCTCTCTCACCCACCGTCTGAATGTCCTCCTTCACTACATCCATCTCCTCTGAGGTCTTCCTCTCCTCATCCTGCCTCCATCCTCCACCCTCCCTCCTCTGCACGTGCTCAGACCATGTCAGCCTCTCTGACTCTGAGCGGTCCCTCTGATGGACTTCTTCTTTATGACCTGCATGTTTATCAGAGATTTTACTCTGAATCTCTTCCTGATACAATCTTTCCCATTTATCTGGGTCTGGGATCAGCGCTGGGAGCCCACGCCCCTGCTGGGTGTTACCTCAGCTAACCTCACGCTGTAGTTTCACCGCTGTTCTTATTGTTCTCAAGGATGATGCATCGACATCATCAGAGAGTCTTAAAGGTCTCACAAATGTGTGGAGACATTATCCTCTGATCGCTGCTGTGTGTGCTTGACTTGTACATCTGTCTTTGTGGGGACCAGTGTGTCTCATGTTAGAGGTCTTCACAAAGCACACAAAGCAGTACGTGTGTGTGTGTGTGTGCAGGTTCTGCAGGCACTGCAGGTGAAGTACGGGGATCTATACCGGCAGGACAACGTTGTTCTGAGTGGGACTCACACTCACTGTGGACTCGGTGGATATTTCCAGTACACGCTGTTCATGATCACAGGCGGTTACATGAAGGCTGCCATCGAGCCGTTGGTCAACGGCATTGTTAAGGTGTGTGTGTGTGTTTTTTGATGGACCACAGTAAACTCCCACACATTCCTATGTGTTCCTAATCAGTTCTTATTCTTCTACCCAGCAAAGACACACTGGGTAGTTCAGGGGGGATGGAGAATGCACTTTTACATGATTACTTTTATTAGAAATGTTTATCTGTCAGGGTAAGGTCGTACCGATGAACTGTGTACTCATAATTGAAACCCTGATTCCAGAGTATAGACATAGCCCACAATAACATGAAGCCCGGCAGGATCTACAGGAACAGAGGAGAGCTGGACGACAGCAGCCTGAACAGAAGTCCTCACTCGTACCTGAACAACCCCGAGGAGGAGAGGCGCAGGTAGATAATAATGAATGATTTATCGGTTTGTTTCTATCAGTACATCCCTGCAGCTCTGCTGTCGCTTCTATAGATCAGCTCCACAGCATAAGGAGAGCCGTTCTAGGCTTTACAGCCTGAAGACATGCTCTCCTCTGTAAAGCTCAAAGCTTCGTAAACTCTCACAGAGACAGGCTGCTGGAAACATCTGTAGATCTTCACCTGCACTGCTGCCACGCGATTGGCTGATTTGATCAGGTGTTCGTGTTATTGATCTTTCAGGTATAAGTGGAACACCGACAAACAGGTGCTGGTGCTGAAGTTCACCGATCAGGATGGAGACGGCATCGGTATGATCAGGTACAAACGCACACAGCACTCCTTCAATAATGCTGCCATCGTTTGTTACCATCATTATTCTCACTGAGCTTTGCTGCTGACAGCTGGTTTGCTGTCCACGCGGTGAGCATGAACTACACCAACCGCATGGTGAGCAGCGACAACATGGGCTACGCCTCCTACCTGTTGGAGCAGGACAAGAACCCCGGAGGGCTACCTGGACAGGTAACCTGAAGAGGTTGCATCAAAGCCCGACCACAGTCTCAGAGTTTGTGATTTTTAACATAAACTCAGTAAAAACCAGAAACCAGAAGATAAAACAAACAAATTATTTTTTGCATTTTTGGTCATTTTGGTAACAAAGTGTTTGAAAGACGAGTTTCCAGCTGAACATTTACTCGTTATGGTTTATTTGGGTATATAATTAAAGTGTGTGTGTGTGTGTGTGTGTGTGTGTGTGTGTGTGTGTTTCAGGGAAGTTTCGTTGCTGGTTTCTCCTCCAGTAACCTCGGTGACGTCACTCCGAACACCAGAGGACCGTACTGTGTGAACACTGGGCTGCCCTGTGACTACCTGAACAGCTCCTGTCCCATAGGAGGGGTAAATACACAACACACAGACACACACACACAGACTCGTTAAGATAGTTAATAAATCGCAGAAGGAAACCGATAAATGTGTGTCTGCCAGACTACAATGTGTCTGGCGTCCGGACCTGGAGAAGACATGTTTGAGAGCACTCGGATCATCGGATACAACGTCTACCTGAAAGCCAAGGTACGTGTGCCTCGTTTCAGAAAACAACACAGCGTCACGTAATGATAAAAAAATCTGACAAGCTTTGTGCTTGTATTCACTGCCATATCGGGACGTGTGTCGGTTAGGAGCTTTGTGGGGACTCACTGCTTATGGGGACAAAAGTCAGACCCTCCAAAGATTCATTGTTTCTCTGTCTTGACTTTGTCTTTGCTTCATGAATGTTCCTTTAAACCTGAAAGGAATTCCATTAGCATCCCCACGAGTGACAAAGTCACGACTGTGTGCTTGTTGCGCTGCCCCCTGCAGGAGCTGTATGCAAATGCAGTCGAGGAGGTGACCGGCTTTATTCATCATGCTCATCAGTGGGTCAACATGACTGATGTCACTGTTCAGATCAATGAGACACACACGGTCAGCACGCACACACACACACACACACACACACACACACACACACACACACACACACACACACACACACACACACACACACACACAGATTAAGAAATTTAGATTAGAAATTTTATTCATAATAATTAAAATTTGATGTCATGTTTCCCAGGAACAAATTTTTAATCGTTTCTTCATTCATTCATTTTACAGACATGTTTTCTCTTGTTCTGCGATGTGTGGGACAAACAGCAGCTCCTAACAGATAACTCAGCTTCTTTTAATGTGTTAGTTTCTTTTTAATGTGAACACAGGGTAAAAGCGCCTCACAGAGAAAAGCTGTGGCAGCACGTTCCTGCTTCTGTTTCACATAGAAGCTACGCTGTCTGTGTTTCAGGCGAGCACATGTAAACCAGCTCTGGGTCACAGCTTTGCAGCAGGAACAACAGATGGAGGCGGAGGCCTGAACTTCACCCAAGGTGATTCTGTCCCTCAGCTCACATTGGGCTGCAAGCCTGCTGAGACGGGCTGTGATAACCTGACTGCGTATCTCTGTGCATGTAGGCGCTGTGGAAGGAGACCCCTTCTGGGATGGGATCAGAGACGCTTTGCTTGGCCCACCGTCCAATCAGACGAAGGAATGTCATCATCCCAAACCAATCCTGTTCAGCACAGGGGAGGTGAGGCGAGGCTCACACGTACAAAATACAGTCTGTGATGAACATGGATCCAACATTTATGCTATCGCGTCAGACAATGACCCACAGTCAGTGTATCACTACAGTCTGACACTAACACAGGTTATGATGCTTCATCCAGCTCCCCACAGGCTTGACTTTAAGTTTCAGGAAAGAACCTGGACTGTAAATCTGGACTGTGAGGTCCAACTAGCTCAAACCCTAAAAGAAAGTTGGGCTTAAAGAGAACAGGGCTCAGAACAAATCTACTAGAAGCAGGTAAAACCTGAGAGGTGGATTGAATAAAATAAAACGGGTAAAGAGGCTGTCGTGGTGTGTTTGTCTGTGCAGATGAACTGGCCTCTGCCCTGGCATCCTCAGATCGTCGACGTTCAGATGATCACCATCGGCTCTGTGGCTGTCGTAGCTGTTCCTGGAGAAATGACGTAACGACGTTTTACCGACAGCTGTTAATGCAGCCAATGATAACACAGCTGCTTATAACACAGTAATAACACTCTGCTGCATATATGTGTGTTTTTCTTCAACAGCACCATGTCAGGGCGGAGGTTACGAGAAGCTATCAAAGAGGTGAGAAACGACACATCAACACTTCATATGAAAACAGTTCTTATTACCGAATCTTCACAGGTCACATCACTATGTTGTTACCGTGTTATAACCAGTGTTGGTCAAGTTACTTGAAAAAAGTAATCAGTAACTAATTAGTTTAGCGAGTTTCTCTGTGAGTTTCCCATCACGTCGTAGCTACTCGGTGCTTGTTGGAAGTTTAGGGGTTTTTTCACTGTAAAAAGAAGTTTTCTTCCCACGCACAGCGGACACTAATGTTTTTGTCACTTTTTATGGAATCAAACTCAAAGTAAGGTCAGTGCTTCCACGCTTTAAACGCTGCACGCTCATACTCTCTCTGCACTCGATATATGATCCATTGTTGATCTGCACACAGCTGTTGTCACGAACGTCGCACTCGCTTACGTCACTGTCGTGAGACATTCTCACAAAAAAATCATGGTTTTAGTAACGCAGTAACGCAGCGTTCCTACGGGAAAGTAACGGTAATCGAATTACCGTTTTTGCAATAGTAATCCCTTACTTTACTCGTTACTTGAAAAAAGTAATCGGATTACAGTAACGCTGCCCATCTCGGATTATAACTGTGTGTTTACTGTGTTGTTGTTACTGTGAGCCAGGAGCTGGAGTCAGAGGGAACTCTAAAGGACATGGAGGTGGTGATTGCCGGCCTCAGTAACGTGTACACTCATTACATCACCACCTATGAAGAGTACCAGGTACACATCTGCTGAACTTCATGGGATTTGTAGTTTTTAGAGTCATTTGCTAAATTGTAAAATCCAAATCAGTGTTTAAATAAGATCAACTGGACATAAAACAGTCAGATTTGGAGAAAGTACTCAGTTACTTAAATGAAATATCAGAGTAAAATTAGTAAGACGGTGGAAAGCAAACCTGTGTAAATGATTACAAACTTTTAAAGGTGTCCCTGTGGTGGTTACACTGTTCCTGTGATGCCAACAGATTATCATCACATCTAAACATGAGTTTCATAGCAGGGAGGGAAGTAACGATTATTTTCATTCTTCATTAATCTGTTCGTAGATTTTTAATCAATTGTCTAATTAATAGACACAGACAACCATTCACACCTATGAGCAGTTTCTATTTAGCCTGTCCCCACAAACTGCATGTCTTTGGACTGTGGGAGGAAGCCGGAGTACCTGAAGAGAAACCCACTTAAACACGGGGAGAACATGCAAACTCCACACAGAAAGAGCCTGGCCTGCCCGTGGAATTGAACTCAGGACCTTCTTGCTGTGAGGCAACAGTGCTAACCAGCCTCCCGGACAGCTGCAGCAACAATCGGTTTGCATAACCAAAGAATTTCTGCAAAAACTGTCAGAAACCGTCTCAGGGAAGCTCATCTGCATGCTCGTGGTCCTCATCGGGGTCCGGACCTGACTGCAGTTCGTCATCGTAACCGACTCGAGTGTCGCTCACATTCGATGACGTCTGGCACATTGGAGAGGTGTCCTGTTCACAGATGATTTTACTGCTCAGGGCAGATGGCAGACAGCTTGTGTTGCCTCGTGTGGATGAGCGGTCTGCTGACGTCAACGTTGTGGATTGAGTGGCCCGTGGTGGCGGTGGATCCTGAGGACCATTGTTGTGACATTTATCCGTGACCATCACCTCATGTTACAGCGTGATAATGCACGGCCCCATATTGCCAGGATCTGGACATCTGGAAGCTGAAAACATCCCAGTTCTTGCATGGCCGGCATACTCACCCATTGAGCATGTTTGGGGCGCTCAGCGTATACGACAGCGAGTTCCAGTTCCTGCCAATATTCAGCAACTTTGCACAAGTGTTGAAGAGGAGTGGACCCACAGCCCACAATCAACAACCCGATCAACTCCATGCCCATTGCACACCTTTTGCCTCACGCAGGCAACACATCTCCATTAGATGTGTTGCCTGCGTGAGGCAAATGGAGGCCACACCAGATACTGACTGGTTTTGCTACATCTGTGTGATCAAACTGCATATTTCAGAGTGGCCTGTTATTGTGGGCAGTCTCAGGCGCACCTGTGCAATAGTCATGCTGTCTAATCAGCGCCTTGACACACCTGTGAGGAGGGATGGATGATCTCAGCAAAGGAGAAGTTCTCACTCACACAGAGACAGATCTGTGAACAACATTTGAGAGTCATGGCTCCTTTGTGTTTGTAGAAAATGTTTCAGATCTTTGAGTTCAGCTCATGAAAAATGGGAGCAAAAACAAAAGTGCTGTTTATATTTTTGTTCAGTGTATATGTGTGTGTGTATATATTAATGGACATTTAGCAGGGTGGAAACTTAGTCTGATTGTCTATTTTTCAGGTGCAGCGGTATGAAGGCGCTTCAACCATATACGGCCCGCACACGCTCAGTGCCTACCTGCAGAAGTATCGAGGCCTGGCCCGAGCCATTGCTCAGGTGGGAATGGATGGATTACACCTTTCATCAGCATTCATGAGCACATTGGAAACACGGGGTCACGTTTCCCTCAGAACAGTTAGTGAAAGAAAACGAGGTCAGCCCACAGAGCTCAGTTTAAACAGCAGATTTTTCACCAGTTTATCTGAAACGAGCTGCAGTGTGAGACCGACTCTCTCTCTCTGCCAGAGAAACACGAGCAGAAGAATATTTCATCACAGGAATTATTCTGTAACGTTGCTTACATGTTACTTACTCTAGACAAAAGAAAATCACAGGAAAATCTTTTCCAAATATAAAGATGATGGAGATAAAACATGAAACTGAACCAAAGTCAGACGGCTAAACGTCCGTCAAACTCATATTCTGAACATGTTTTACTTCATGTGAGGTGGAAACAGATGAAACAGTGAAAAGGTTCCATCAGTCAGGACACATTTCGCTGCGTGTTGTACTCGCATGTGACACATAAAGACTCCTGAATGAATGAATGAGGTTGCAGCAGAAATATTTCATAAAGCCAGGGCCAGTCGGATGCAAACAGTCAACAGCAGACCCTCACTGCAGTGTGAAGCCAATCCTATGTAACACTGCTTGCTGACATTAATCGTGTTTCCAGGACAGAGTCTCAGAGCTGCCAGCCGGCCCTCAGCCTCCCTTCTTCACAGAGAACCTCTTTAATTTTGTGCCCCTGGCGCTCTTTGACAGAAAACCTGAGAATATGAGCTTTGGAGACGTCCTGGAGCAGGTTTACCCCGTTTATAGACAGGTAGGAAACACTCTTACTGTGTTCCTCAGGGTCCACGCTGATGACGCCGCTCTGTGTGCATGTGGACAAAATGAGTCTTAAATATTTAATGTGGTTTTCAGGGTGATGTTGTGACTGTCACGTTTGTAGCAGGAAACCCGAGAAACTCTGGAGATATTGTAAGAACTCTTCTTCTTCATCCACCTGTATCCTAGTGTTTCAGCCACTGTTAGCTTAGCATTGTTAGGATACTTGAAACGTCTTTCTGACCTCTTCCTCTCGTTTGTTGCAGAGGGATAAAACTTTTGTCACTGTTGAGATTTTTGACAACAGAACAGAAACCTGGGAGGTTGTCCACAACGATGCATCATGGGAGACCAGGTAGATTAATGTGTAGCTGTGCATCTCAAAAATCTGATCAGGATTTTAAAAACAACAAAAAAACCTTCTTCTGTAATTTTATTTTAAAAAAAGGTCGACAGCTCATGAAATTCAGCAGAAACCTGATTTTTAGAATATTTCCTTTGGTCAAAAAAGGATTTATACACTCAGTACTTGGTTTGAGTACCTCGTCAGCCTGCGGTGCTGCTGACGGGTTACTGAAGCTCGGGTTGCTTTGGTTGGAGCTGGTCAAGTGTTTCTCGTCCACTCCAGACTTTCTGATTGTGTCTGCAGGGTTCAGGTCAGGTGAGTTTCCTGACCAATCAGAAACACTAACAATATCATCAAGCTATTTGATAGTATTGGGCACTGTGAGAAGGTGGAATCGGCAACCAGTACCAATACCAGCAGATGACCCGGCACCTTTGTCTACCTGTAGGTTAAGTGTCCTCTCTGAAAGAACACAAAGTCTAAATTTTCTGGAACCTGGATTTCTGATTTTCACGAGCTGTAATCACAAAACATACAAACAGAAACTAAAGTCAGGTTGCAGATGTTCCTCTTTTAACTCAGGGTCCTTTGAGGAGTTAAAGTCGCTTGTCTTGCTGCAGGTTTCACTGGCTGAAGGGGTCAAACCGGGAGAGCAACGCCACAGTGGAGTGGCAGATTCCCCCGACGGCCTCGGCGGGCTCCTACAGGATCAAACACTTTGGCCACTACAAAGAGCTGAAAGGCCTGCAGCCGGTCATAACGCCGTACGAAGGCTCGTCGGACGTCTTCGCGGTCACCGCCAGCTTCTACTACCAGTGAAGCGGTTTGAGACGACACGGCCGACCACCATCCAGCACCAAGTCCTCCAGGACTCATCAGATTTTAAGAGGCTGCATGTGCCGAAAAATAACTCAGACTATATGTGAAATCCAAATAAAGCGTTTAAACGTTCTGTGTGAAGGTTTGCATCACTCTGTGAGAGACAAAGAGAAACCGACACAAACATTTGGAGTCGCGTTGGTAGCAAAAATATTTATTCAGTATTTGTCTTTATAGATGCTTTTCAACCAGGACTGCACAACACGGGACAGAGTTGATGACCACAGCAGAGCCTGTGTGTCTAACGTGCACTCAGCGTTCAGAGCGGGAGGTTCAACCTCAGCCGGCTTTAAGATTCAAACAACAACATTAACACGATTCACCAGAGACGTCGGGGAAACACAGAACATCTCACGTTTCAGGAGAAGTGTTTGGAAAGGCTGGATTCTGCTCTAATTACTGACCTTAAATCCCGGGAACGCCGCCGACACACTGAGAGTGTAACGTGCAAAACATCAGGAAGCTTTTCGCTCGGTTGTTCTGAGAGTTTCCTCGAACGCACACGGCGGGGTTTCTTCTGATGTTAAAGAGCGCTGCAGTTTTCAGCTACTTGCCCTGCAGGCTCTCTTTTCTACAGGAGCTCCGCCTGCACCGCCTGCATGCGCCTGCACCACCTGCATGCGCCTGCACCGCCTGCATGCGCCTGCACCGCCTGCATGTGCCTGCACCACCTGCATGCGCCGGCACGCGCCTGTACCGCCTGCATGCGCCTGTACCGCCTGCACGCGCCTGCTTGCACCTGCACCGCCTGCATGCGCCTGCACCGCGACAGACTCCAGCAGCGACCCGTCGCTACAACAGCAACCTGAAAAAACTTAAATGTCCTTTTTCAGCATAAAGCGCTCTGACTTAAATACATCTGCACCGGCACGAGTGACGCCTGAACGTCCCGCTTCAGTGACGCAAACGCTTCATTTCCTCCGTCTCCACGGCAACACACACCAGATGTCAGCGAAACTGACAGAACAAAAGAAACCAATGAAATGAGAAGATTCAGTGTGCGCTCACCAAAAATGGCCGCGCGTGTTTAACTCTGTGAACTTAACCCGAACACGTTTTGGTAGCTTCAGTGCTAAAACTCATCATGAATGATTGAAGAAGTCGCGTTCAGCAGCGACTCCGGGTCTCCTGGTGGTGTCGACCTGTACAGCCTCCACCTCTGGACGAACATGCAGTTTGTAGCTCTGACGTGCGATCAGGCGCGACGACACGCTGAAAGATTGACTAGATTTCACCTCCAGAGAGACGTCGTTTTCCATTGTTTGATTTCAACACGTGTTGAATTCACTGAGCTCAGCACTAATATCAATAAAATCATTTGATTATTAAATATTTCAGGTGGAGTTTCTGCAAAACACCATAAAGCAGAAGAACGCGGTCGCTTTAAACAGCTGATGTTTTGTCTCGTGACGCCGGCTAAACTCCGCCCTCCTGGTTTGTGTCCAATGAGCACGTTTCAGGAGGTTTCTGCCGTCTTTCAGCGCCGAGCTGCTGTTTGTTGATCTTATTGCTTTCCTGAGTGTGTTTCACATGGTTAACAAACACACACTTTGTGATTTTTAGCTTCCTCCACTATCGCCACAGCTTCCACCTGGACTCGAGCACATTCAGTTTATATGAAAAAGCTCAACGTGTGAGGAAAACGAGTTTCACGAGTTTCCCTCCGGACTGGGAGAAGTGATGCTGGCTCGGTTTAACTCGGGTTTTCCTCACATGGCGACTTCCTGTTTGCTGAGGAGGACTTCCAGCAGGCGCAGTTTGGCTTTCAGCTGTTTGTACTCCTGGTACTCCTCCTTCATCGGCGTTCGGTCCTCTTTCTGGCAGATTCTGTCCAACAAGCACAAATGACAGGAAACACAGGAGCGAGTTAACGAGGTTGCTGCCCGCACACGTCGCTCGTATAATCATCGAATAAAACCAGCTGCCGCTGCGTTAAAAGCTCCTGTTGTTAGTAAAGTTTGTGCTCACCTTCCGGTCTGTCGATAAAACTCGTCCTCGAACTCCTTCAGGACCTTCCGCCTCGCCTTCTTCTCGGCCCGGGTCTCCCGCAGACAGTCCAGCAGCTGAGACCTGGACCCAGGAACAGAAACTGAAAACCGGCCGCCGAGCGATTTACTGCACACGAAAGATGGACGCGGCTCCGTCGAGGTGTTTCATGGCCAATCACGCTCCTCTGCTTCAGATCAGCTGAGCAGAGGAGTCGCCCCCTGCTGGTCATTAGACAGAGTGCAGACTTTTCAGAAGGAGCTGCGTCCATCTTTTATATACAGACTGTAGTAGCGCCATGCTGCAGGCTGACTGTGAGGACCCTGAGCTCAGTCTGGCAGGCGCAGTTACGCCTGCAGGACTCGTCGTCTGACCGCAGCACGTCCACGTAAACATCGTGTCACACCAAGCTGCAGGAGCTGCACAGACCAGCTGCAGGTGAGCACTCAGACGTGTTTATTGCGTGTTTGTCACGTTTCATGAGCTGCTGAGTAGAAACTTCCTGTTAGCAGCCGTGTAACAGTAAAAGGTCAGATGCGTTGGGACGCACCGGACGCGTCTGTGGCACCGGCTCGGGTCACAGACGCTTCAAAGCCTCGCCGCACGTCACTTTTCACCCACCTGGAGGCTTCGTGCAGGTTCGCTGTGGTGAGAGCATCTTGCTGCCGGACGGCTTTCACCTCGTCTAACGGCGACACGAAGGCCGGGTCGCTGTCCCGGTCGCTGTCTTCCTCGCCGGCTGCTGGTTGGGCCGGTCTGCGCGGCGGCGGGACAGGAAGCTCATCGACGGCCAACGAACTCACGCAGTCTTCATCAGAACCATCCTCTTCCTCCTGAGACAGAAACAGAGCGTCCTTGTACTTAAACGCTCTTATGTAAAATCATCTCGACTACATAAACAACTCAAAGCTGCTGTTGTCACAGTGAGTTTGTCCTGAAGGTGGCGCTGCAGCAGGAGGACGATAAACCCCACGTTTCCGTTTTTCTCTGACGAAACTTTGTTTAGTTCGCACGTATGAAATCGCTGCTGCTGATGTTAAAACACGACAGGTGTGCGTCTTACGATAGTGCTGATGGTGGGGCTGGCACACAGCAAGTGTTTGATCATCTGGTAGCGGTCGTACAGAGGCTTCACCAGGTTCTTCTCCTGCTTCGTTCCCTGGGACACAACAAAGTGTCAATAAGCTCCTCTCGTGGAGTTGGAGAATAAAAACACGGCGTTGGAAACGAGGGGCTTCGATCCTGCTGGGTGTGTGTGGGGGAGGACTCACCGGCCGGCCGTGCAGACTCTCGAAGTACAGCAGACATTTCTGCAGAGTGATTTTCTCCAGCACCATCTGAGCCTGAGTCATCTCCTGCACACAGTCCAGAGATGGCACCACATACGTCTGATATCAGAAAATTGGATATCTGCTGATACGGATGTGAACCTGATATAGTTACAATCAATAACGCTGTTTTTTCATGCTCCAGTTTAAGAAACAGAACATTAAAGCTGTTCTGTTATAATTTTATTAAACAAACATACGCTGCACCCAAAGTACTTCACAGTTCAGCCAAACTGATGTTTGTATTTAAACTTGAAGGACTTAAAGTAAAATTCAAAAAGTCATTTAAATGCAATTTAATGCAGATTTCAAAAACTTTGTTATAAACCATGTTTACACTCAAAAACTTCAAATGGAGCCTTTTATACTTACAGCTGAACATAAACAGAGTTTAAAGCCAATAAACAAACACACTCATGTTTGATCAGGATGATGTCAGTGTTTCTATCACCTTTAACCTGAGACTGAATTTTGTGTCATTTCTGTACAAAACTAAAGACTGAAAAAAGTGTTTTTCATAGTTTTTTCGAGCCATGAAACTGGCCAGGCGTCGTGCCGGTTTGTTTCCCCTGCGTGGGGCGCACACGCCGGGCTGTCCAAACAGGACCCCACATTCTTGATTTTTAGTTCAGCAACACTCCTCCTGAAACTTTGGAGTTTGAGCTCTTTGTACAGCAAAGTTACAGGAGGATAAAAATCATCATCAGTCGTTTGGTAAATAATCCCGTCACGAGAGAACAACAAATATATAACTTCCTGTTGTAACCCTCAAACTGAATGCTAATGTAACGACACTACTTCCACGTCTAATAGAGATGTGACGTCATTCAGGGGTAAAACCGCAAAGGATTGTGGGTACGAGTGGTAAGCGGTACTAGCGCACGCAGGCTTTCACGTGAAAACAGTCACACAGCGATAAAAAGAAACAAAAAATGGCAAGAAGCTGTTGTGTTATTAGCTGCAACAGCCGGTCGCATGACAGCCACGGGAAGCCGACGGTAAAGAGATCGGTTGTTATCGGATTCCGTCGTGGAAGAAAAATCGTTCAAACCGAGTTTCCGAAGTAACAAAGAGGCGACGGACGGCCTGGATTGCAGCCATTCGAAGAGCAAATATAACGTCCCAGAACGCTGCAGCTCACAGGTCAGTCTGCTCCAAGCATTCCCACAGAGGTCAGTCTGCTGTTGTAGTTATTACGTCATTTATCATAATTGGTGATGTAGGTTACAAATAAGTCTTAATTTGAATTGAATTCGTTGCTTTGCTGCTTTGTTCACTGTGGCTTTGCGGGCTAATGTTTGTTGTTCTTTGTAGGAAAAGCAGCCTACAAAATGCTGGGATGCGATCCAGACTGGGCCCCTCTATCAGCCTGGGTTTCAAGCTGCTACCACAGCCAGATCTGATTGGTGAAGAGAGAGAGCGAGATCAAAACAGCCACGTCTGCATATATGCGCCCAAGTGTTGTATGAAGCAAGTGATACTGTCTCAGTTTGTTGTTTGATGTTTTGTTTTTGCATTGTTGATTTGTTTTTCAGCGAAGCAGCTAATAAAGCTGATGGATTTCTACAATGTTGCCTCTTTGCTGTGAGATTCTGTAACAGAATGAAACAATGATGCCAGTAATAAATAAAGACAATGAATTGAATGAATTACCAAACACTTATTTTATTTCTATTGGATCTGAAAATGTTGTGTAACACTACAACCTGAAACGACACATAGATGCGTTGGCCTGTAACAGCAGCTGTGAGATGGAGTCGTCCAAACCACCAAAGTAAACTGGAGCTGGGCTTGTTGCAGGATCTGATGCTACCAAACATGTTGTGAGTGTGTGCGCTCTCACTTAGGACCATATAATAAAAAACGTGATGAAAGTTGTGCAGCACGCTGACGTCCTTACTCCACTCCGTGCTCGTGTGGGTCTGACCCTTTCACTCCTTTGATTTCTTCCTCGTACTTTCTTTGACTCTTCGTCACGTCTGTCTTCGTGCGGAGCTGCCGAGTTCTCCGTCGTTTTGTACAGAACTGTTTTTGGGGCAAATAAAATGCAAGTGGGGATTAAACCGCAGAATTAATGGTTACCGGTGCTGGAAATGCTGGCGCTTGATGCAGTGTTTTGATTTTGTTGCCACTCGTACCCACAATGCAACGCGCGAAAGTCACGTGGTCTGTCGATCTCTACTGTCTGTAATGGAGGCGGAGTTCCTGTTTGTGATATTTATTGGATCAGGTTACATTTTTATTTCTCCCCGATATCGGATCCAGTCATTGAGGCCAGGATGGGACCGGATCCTGTATATGGGACTGGTTGACCTCTAACAGAGTCGAGTCTGTGCGCGTGATAACGAACATTCAAAGTGAAACAAAATGAAACCTGATTCCTTTGATGAATCGAAGCGTTCGCTCACGCAGAGCCGAGCACCGACCTTCATGTTGTCAGGGAGACCCAGCGCCTGCCTCTTCTCTCTCAGCCGCCTGAACAGGGACTCCACCGTTTCCTCCAGAGCCGGTTTGTGCTCCGACGCCCCCTGCTGCCCCGCGCCGTACCTGCAGGATACAGGCAGCCGTCACTGAAGCACCAAAGCCTGCAGTTCCTCTAGCATCCAGCAGAGGCAGCATGTTAAAACCTTCCAGCTCTGCTGCAGTAACTCTGCGCACAAACTACTCGAACAGTTACTGAGTCAGCACAGGGTTAGTGAAGTCGGTTACCTGCAGACGTCTGCGCTTTCCTGCTCCTTCGACTCGAACACCGACTGCCTGAGTCTCAGCTCTGCAGAGGAAACACAGTCACACATTACCATGAACCAGTTCAGCAGTCAGTGAACTGAAGCCAGAAACACAGAGGTCACAGTTTTACTGTCAGTTTGGCAGGAGCCTGATCGCAGCTCAGCTGATGAGCACGTTTACTGAGACTCCAGCTGCTGCTGTCAAACACGTGGCTGCAGCCTGCGCCCACAACAGAGGCTGAACCTGAGCCGAGCCTGCGACTGTCACCTTTGAGCTGCTTGCGAGCCTTGGCCAGTTCGCCCATCACTCGGATCATCTCCGGGTTCGAGTACTTGTCGTTGTGGGACGGCTGAAACAGAAGACGACAGAAATCAAATGATGCAGTAAAGAGCGATGACGTTTACGACTCTTTAACGCTGTGCCGTGAGTCTGACAGCGCCCCCTCCTGGATCTACCTTGTAGTTCATCTCCTGCTCAAACTGGTCCTCAAACCTGCGGACCTTCTTCTTCAGGGTCTGGATGTGTCTCGTGAGGAAGGGCACGGACGAGGGACGCTCGCCCTCCGAGTCCTGCGTCCTGTCGCCCCGACACCTGAACACAAACACAGCGCTCAGATTCAGCAGGCGGGCATCATCGGGTACGAGCACGCCACCACCCCACAGGGATATATCCAGATATATTTATCAAAGAGATTTAACATTTTTAAGATTAGCAGGACACACACGGCTTTGAGCCTGAACGCGGGAACCGTCACGTTATCCAACGCCAGCGTGTCACAGACACAGACAGGAAGTAGCTGTCGGTGAAACAACAAAGACGAGAAAACTGGGTCACAGCTTCAGGCAGTGGCTCACAAACCGAAGACGATGATGATGAAGGACGGATTATATAAGCCGCACTAATGCAGGTCAAACACAAACCACTCCACTGCACTCTCCCCGCCAATCACATGACATCGAGCACAAAACAGCTTCAAGCAGCCTGAAACTGGAAACCAGAGCAAAGAGTCCAGTTGGTCCTGGAGCCAGGACCACCAGGGTCCAGATCCAGGACCACCAGGGTCCAGATCCAGGACCACCAGGGTCCAGATCCAGGCTGTGCAGCACGCGTGGAAGCAGACATAAACGTACACAGACATCATTTAAAGGAAAACAAAGCAGGAAGTCCAGATGAACATCAGAGCGCCCCCCTCAGAGCAGCACTCACAGGATGTACTGCTGGCTGCACGGCGGCGACGGGGCGGAGTCCGGGTCCGAGTTAAACCTCTGACATGGGCTGGAGCAGCGGGGGGAGGGCAGGGGGCTGGCACCTCCCGCCAGCAGCTGGAGGAGAGCTCCGCCTCCATCTGAGCCGTGTCCACCTTCACCTCCGGGGCTGCTCCTCTGAGGAGAGTAGGGGGAGTGGTGGGGGCTCGGCGGCGTCACTACGTCGGGGGTCGGGGGCTGCTGGCCGGGGTGGATGGCGGTTAACGGCGGGTGTCGCGGGGACTGTGGCGGTCTGGTCAGGAACGTCAGCAGCTCTGCAGACACACAAAACACAATCAGGTCAGCCTCCTCCTCCCAGCAGTGCTGTCAGCTTACAGTAACTATAATTATCTCTAAATTGCTTTATATACCACATGTATGTAAATATATATCACTGCAGCCTAACGCTGAGCAGCTGTGGGAACAGTTAGCTAATCGAACACTAAGATAAGATAAGATAACCTTTATTAGTCCCACACGTGGGAAATTTGTTAACACTGATCCAGTTTTACCTTCAGCCGTGTTTCAGTGAAGCTGAACTCTCTAATTCTGTGACATCATACAGCTGATACCATCGTGCTGACACAATCCTACCCGCTTATACCTTTACAGCTGTTTTAGGCCAACGACAGGAAGTTAACAGGTTAGTTTCCGTGTTTAGAGAATCAGGACAGGAAGTTCAGAACATCAAAACTCTGTCACGCCCATTCATCGACGGCGCGCTCCATCACTGCGTTGCTCCTCTGTGCTGTCAACGGTCATCATCACTCCAACAAGGGTCCGAATGCCAAAGCTCAGTCTGCTGCCTGTTTCTATTGTTTTCAGCGGATTCAATAAAAAGTGTTTGAAACTCGGAGAATGCCGAGAAGCCTGCAGCTGCCGAACAGTCAAAATGACTAAAATAACACTCTCACCACTGCTACGACCTTCCAGGACCTCTGGACCCAACTGAGAACCACATGTAGCAGAGGTGTCAAACATAAGGCCCAGGGCCCTGAATCAGCCCGCTAAAGACTCTAAACCGGCCCACTGGATGTGAGGGAATGATGGATGTTTGTATTCCTCTAAGTTTTACAAGCTCCATTTTTCACTATTGACTGTAGAAATGAAGTTTTTGTGCAAACGTTTCTGTAAATTCACAGAAGCTTGTTTGTAATAGCAGCGTGCACAGACACACACACGCACGCACACACAGTGTGTGAACAGTTATCTCAGCTAATGCTTCGTGTGCAGGTAAACTGGAAGGTGTGTGTGTGTGTGTGTGTGTGTCTGCGTACAGGGTCTGGATCATCTCCAATGATAACACACACACATACAAAACAACAGTTTATAAACACACACAGACTGACAGGTGTGTGTATACCTGGCGGGCTGTTCTCGTCTGCAGGGACGCCGTGACAAAGCGCCAGCGTCTTCGCCTCCTTCCCTCCGAGCTCGGCCCGACCACGGGGGCTCTTCTGCTCCTTGCTGCCCAGAGGAGGGGGGCTCTCCTCGGGGGAAGACCCCAGCGATGTCCCCCCCTCCACCTCCAGAGCCTGGAGCTTCTGCAGGGAACTCTGCAGGCAGAAGCAGAACATGCCAGACACGCTGGTCCAGAGATTAACCAGGTTCCAGGCGCAGTGTGTCTGTGTGTGTTTGTGTGTGTGAGGTGAATGTAGGGCAGTGAGGCACTGTTACAATGAAAGACTCCAGATATTAGCCAGATCTCTGATACGTCACATGTGGAAGCACAGAGCGGGGGCTTAGTGTTCAGGAAACAGTCTTATCCCACAGTTTTAAAGCATAAGTCAATGAGCCTCCCTTCCAGGAATTACACCAGCACCATCCAGAAAAACACGTCTCCCTCCAGCTCTTCCAGATATTAGTCACGTACAGACAAATGCACACACTCTCCAGGAGCTAGCCAGTGCAGGTGAAATCCACCAGCATGCAGAAATATTCACTCCGCTGATTCTCTCCCACTCCAGGAATTAGCCATCCCCGGGTGGACGCCGCTCAGCAGTGAGAGACCTGCAGGACGGGTTTGAATCTTCATCCTCTGCCTCTGCACGTTCACTGATGATGATGATGATGATGCTGGTATCCTCCCTCACTCACTCCGTCTGCAGCTCTCGCCCTTCCTCCCTGCTTGGATTACTCATCCTCAGGCTCGTGAGGAGAGGAGGGAGCAAGGATGCAGGAGGAGGAGGAGGGGGAGAGGGATGTCTGCCCTCTCTCTCCCCCTGAGGAGGAGACGGCTGGGTGAGAGACATCTGAAGACAGGAGGATGCCGCTCTCTCTCTGGTCATGAGGCTTCTCCCGCATCGGTGGGGGAGGGGCTTCCTGCTGACATCATCGTGTGTGAGTACGTGTTTAATTCTCATTCATAAAAACAGGAGAGGAGGAGCAGTTACGTGCTTCTCCTCACACATCCAAAAACTGAACACGCAGTGACACGTCCCCACAGCGTTTCTATGGAAACACTGCATGCTGTACGAGTTTGACGTGTCAGGCGCTCACACCGCGACCGTTTACAGACTGTACATAAAAGACGGAGGCTCGTCAGCCTCTTCCTGTATCATCCTGCATCCATGGCGACACCTGCCAGTCACAGAGGCCACGCCCCCAACAATTGCAAACTTTAAACCGGTGAGTAAGTCATATGTAGGGGCTGCATGTCACCTGCGCCCCTACATATGACAGAAGTAGCCCCACAGGTGACGTGTTTCTGCCTGTGACACACGCGGGAACGAAACAGAGGAGACTAACATGGTCACTGGCGCGAGGAATACACGCACGGTCGTGAAGCGTTCGCAATTATTTATTTATCGGTCATTTTAAAATGCCATTCATAAAATGTATTACTCGTTATTTTTGTCATGATCTGGTGAAACAGCGCCCCCACCCAGGCATTCTGTTCACTTCAGGCGGAGAGTGGTACTGCAGCGCTCTCCGTCCACATCGTGTAGACGGGAGAAGCGGGAAAACGTGGGGATAAAATGGCAGCTGTATTTAAAGAGGAGCTCTCAGATGGATGATGTGTTGTTGGCCGAATTACAGAATATGACCTAATACTTCCAGAAAAGCTCGCGAATCTCATTTATTTTTTACATCTGCTCGGAAACCCGCGCCCGTGCCTTTCACTACGCCGGCTTTTGAGCGGAGTTCCGCTGATACGGCCATCATCAGCTCACAGAGGAGAAACGGCGGGAAGAACGGTACTGTCCTTCAAATTAAAAGTCGCCAACTCAACAATTTTCAATTTTCTACCGACATAAAGTCGCTGATCAGCGGGGTTGTTGGATCATGTCACGTGTTTAATATTTCATACTGATTAGAAATGTGACTGCTGGAAGAAAACAAATCTACAACCTCAGGCGACAACACCCGGAGGTTGTTTCAAAATAAAAGTTGCAAACCCATCTCTTTGCTGTTCAGTTTCTGAGGTCTGTGGTTCGAGTCCGTCCTTCCAGCCCTGCCTTTCCTGACTTGTGATTTTAGGATGATATTTAATAATTAATGATGAATTTATTTTGGCTGCGATCAATAATTCAGCACTGTTTCACTAACATCCATCTAGTTATTGTTCAAAGCAACAAATGTTCAGCTTCTTGACATTATAAATGTTACCTACATTTGTAAATGTGTATTTTAACTAATGAACTTTGCTGTTCATACATTTTATTTTGTCTTCCTCGTGCTTTGTAAATGTGATCTCTACCTGAATGTAATTCTCACTTTAAATAAAGATGTAATTTAACCCTGGATTCACATGTAGTATTCTTAATTGTTCATGCTGAGAACTTGGCGATAACTGCCATGAAGCCACGTCTCGCTTGGAAATCTCGTCTTAAGGGTGTCATGAAGCGCTACACTTGAAGGCTCATTTACCCCGGTGTGGACTCACAAACGCACAAGCACCATTGCGCCTCCTTCAGGTGTTTAAATGCACCAGTACCTGTGCACCCTCCTCACACTCCCATATTTCATGTTAATAATATATTTTATTGTGTTGTGGGCTGGAACAACGTCAGAATTTTGAATGTCATTTTCTTCTTTTGCTTCATTTTATAAATAAAAAACAGAAACGTTGTTTTTTTACAGCTTTTATTTTTTTAAACAGATTGAGCAGCTTTGGCAAAGAGTTTTTCTGTTAACAGTCATCACCGTAAAGCTTTTTCCACTGAGAGACGGAAAGAGTCAGAAGGCTTCTTCAGCTACTGCAACAGCCACTGTAGCAAAGGTAATAATAACAATAATAATAATAATAACAAACAACTGAAAACATCATCAAAACACAATATCCCCAGTATATACAAATAAACCAATGACACTTGAGCTTCATCACACAAACACAAAGCATCATGACTTTGATATAAACATGAATATTTCTCCTTCTGGTCCAAATACGTGTCTTATTTATTTTGTGCATTTTATTATCGTCGGACTCTGATTGTCCCCATCAGGAGTATTTTAGCTCTGTCCAGCAGATGGAGCCAGTCAGTCAGAGGAAACAGATATTTCTCCGTTTTGAGTAAAGTATGACCTGTGATTGAAAATTCTAGTTTGAGGTTTTTAGACTATGAAGTCGTCCTCCACTTCAAACTACTCAGATATAATAGGAAATTACTGATAATTAGCGAGGCTCGTAGGTGGTGTTGTTCTCCACATCCCAGAAACCATCAGTGAGGTCTCCATCCCTCACTGGACTCCCACCTTCATGTTTTTCCACTGGAATATTTGCTGGAAAAGCCCAGCACAGGCTACTTTGTGGAAGTCTGACTGTGTGCTGCCCTCTGCCGGTGAAAACTGAACATACTGTTGTTGTCATGCAGAACTCACAGACGTCACATCACTGATCATTCTACAGAAAAACCACAGCGAAATCCGACTGCTGAAGATAAAGACTTCATAACAAACTGGAGACTGTTAGCTGCTTTTACAAAAGGCCACAAAAACACGTCATCAGTACAAATTTAAATTACTGCAAATTTGATCTTTTCATCTCATGTTTGGAAGCAAACAAACTGCAGACTCATCAACTCAACAATACTAGAGGTCCACTTTGTGACGGAGTTACTGTCAGCATGAAGACGTAACGGAAGCTATTTTTTCTCCACCTGTCCACCGCCAAGTCGTAGACGCGTCATCCTAACGTGTTCTGAACAAAAAGGTTTTGATGCATTGCAAAAAAATGGAAACACTCCAGAAACCTGCACAGTTTTAAACGTCTTCAGACCAACAGCTCAGAAGAAATCAAAGCACGCTGTCTAATTCATGTCCAAAAAACATGGAGGAAGTCTTGGAAAATTGTTCAAAACATCAGTTCTCATGCAGCAATTCAAAGACTCACAATATAAAGAATGACAGAAAGGAAAGCTTAAAGAAATGTTTGCATCACTACCCCGTCATCCTTTGGGGGTGAAGATCGCTACTACGCCCAGCATTGTTTTCTTTCTATCCGTCTTTGGATCTGAAGTTCCAGAAAATGAAACAGGAAGTGAAGGCATCATGGTGACCTCAGGTTTGTGTGTTCGGTCTCAGTTTGTCTTTATTTCACTCGGTGCGGTTCTTCACGCCACAGAGGAACATAACCGTCCTCCAGCCCTCTGTGAGGGTCTCCAGAACCTTCCAAATCTACCACCTAATCAAACAGCAAGCAGTAGGAGAGTGATCTCCCCCTGAGGGGGTCAAAGTTCAACTGTCAGTTATCAAGGCCACTTGAGAGAAGCACAAGTTTTCCACTTGTAGGAAAAGCAGGACTATGATGCCTTCAGTGTCTTCAGGAAGTATGGGAAGGATGACTCGACGTTGTTCTCGGATTGTGAAAGTGATGCTGTCACAGGGGAAGTATGCAGGAGGGCTTCTGGTTTAAGTCCTCACAGGGTAACCTTGTGTTGACGTTACTAAAAGTAATTATCATAAATAAGTCCTTCGGTCTGTGGAACCACGGAGGACCTGGGGCCTTGGAGAAGTTCCCCACTTTGGTAGGTTGGTAATCTAGCCTTGTTCATTGCTGCCAGAAACACTTTGGGATGATTTTGTTGAACTGTCAAGATGTCAGGTATCTTTGATGAAAGCAGACATCAGATCTATGGTAAACATCACTTCCTGTGAAACGTGTCGGTTGAATGAGGATCCAAAAAGGCCTGTGCTGTGTCACTAACTCAAGGCATTTGTTTTGTCTCTAAGGAACATCCAATTATTTCTTCTGTATTGTGTGGATGAAGTTACTGCACAGTCTTGGCTGCTGTATACAGGCTGAAGGAGCAGCCGGTTAACGTAACGAGAAATTGTTTATGTGTTAATCAAACTCATTTCCTGATTTCAGAGGGCTGAAAGAAGTTGTTTTACAGCAACATATGGCAGGTCCTTGACTTCTGTTGGAGGGACATGACCAAAGTTCATCTGTAGCCAAACAAGGAATCAGGCTTCTTTGGGTTCATGAGATATTCAGAGGCATCACTGACTTTTTCTATGCTGTAGATCCTTTTTTGTAGCTGTACCGTTAACCTCCCGGGGTCCCGACAGGTTTCTAAAAGCTGACATCATTTCTGTTGTAAAAGTTAAAAACATGCTTTTATCTATTTGCTGAAAATCACCCTCAAAGCAAAAGATGTTTGTAGGACTGACTTCGTGCCCCGAGTGCCTCGAGAAATCATCCTACATTGTCTTAATATGAAAAAAGAACAAACGTGTGATGTTAAGAGGCAGTTTGTTTGATGCCTGAACTGCTTCAGCTTCCTGCTCTCAGGTGTGATGGTGGGTGGGTTCCTCCTGTTAGCAGAGACCAGCTTGACCAGTTCGACCAAGGAAAGGCCTGGAGTCCATTTCCCTTTATGAACTTCCATGCACTAGGTCCTCAAATCCTCAGCGTTTGACTCCTAGAAGTTTACAGCCATGCTTAGAACAACACAATCACTTCAGGTAGGATATTTCACCAAGATGCCCACGCAGCCTTCGTTCAGCCCGCTGAGAAGTCATCGTCTTCTTCATAAAGTGTCAAGCTCTGGGTGTTGGTGTAAACTGATGGCTGCCACTTTAGAAGTCATAGTCCCACCCAGAGTTGTCATCTGGTGGTGGTTCATCTGTGTCTTCAGGGAAACTGTCAAAGTTGCTCGTATCAATCGCAGAGGAGACCTGGACAGAAGGTGAAACAATAAAACCCCTTTAAAACCTGCAGACCGATCAAAGCAAACTTTGAATGACTTTAACAGTTTACACAGAAGTCACAACTTTACAGGGGTGGAGAGAGAAATTGACCGAGAAGCTCGAGGTGACGATGGGGAGGACCTGTTTGAAGCTAAAGGAACTCTTCACAACAGATTTAACGTTGTGCCAGTTTGAATACGTATAAGTTACACCAGAAAAGCCGAGAGGTTCAGTCTCTGGAGCGTGTCCTGGTTCCATCTGGGTTCTTCCCGGTTGGACATGCACCAAATATAAATTTGCCTTCGATTACGTTCCTTCATTCTCTTCGGTACTTTTTGTGAGAGACGAAGAAACAGGAAATGAGAGGAGTAAAACACGAGTAATATGTGCACAAAATGTCAAGACCCAAACTAAAACTGACCTCATGGCTGAGGGTCCATGTAAATATGGAGAGCTGTCCGTTTCACAGTGATGAGATAAACTCACAGGTCCGTTTACTAACTTTCATGGGTGGAATTCAATAATTTCACTTATAAACTTGTTCTAGCAGGGATGGTAATCCCCGTTTTAGTTTGATTCTTTCATTTATTAGAGAATATACCGAAATCATGTCCAACTAAACATAAGACTTATTATCAGGGTGTCTTTGCTAAAGTGTTTTTCTCTCAGTGAGGATAAAAATGGTTGATTTTAACACTACATACTGAGCCAGTCTACAGCACGAACAACATCAAATCAGATTTTTAGTGCAGGACAGAAGTTGATGATCAGGATTCCTACCAACTTGTCATTAAGTGCCTCTGTGTCCGAGTGAAAACTACCATTGACTAAATAAAATATACATGAAGCAGACTCCCAACATCAGGAGACAATCAAAATAACTTGTTGTTTTAAACTTTAAAAATCAGCAGGGAATCTTCAGGCTTTGACGATTCAAGAAGAAAAAGTGAATTTTTATTTCTACTCACATCTGGTGTGATGGGCGGAGTCAGCGTTCCTTTTCTCAGACCCTCCCAGTTAAAACCTTCAAACCACCTGAGCACACACACGCACACACACGCACACACACACACACACACGCACGCACGCACACACACACACACGCACGCACACACACGCACACGCACACACGCACACACACGCACACACACACACGCACACACACACACACACACACACGCACACACACACACACACACGCACACACACACACACACGCACACACACACACACGCACGCGCACACACACACGCACGCACACACACACACGCACGCACACACACGCACGCACACACACGCACACGCACACACGCACACACACACACACACACGCACACACACACACACGCACGCACACACACACACACGCACACACACACACGCACGCACACACGCACACACACACGCACACACACGCACACACACACACACACACGCACACACACGCGCACGCACACACACACACGCACACACACACGCACACACACACGCACGCACACACACACACACACGCACGCACACACACACACACAGATTTGTCTCATATTCAGACTGACAGGTCAAAGGTCATCCTCATGAGAATGTTTTGTGAGCAGCTCACTCACTTGTGTTTCTGGATGTCTTTGACTCCATTTTTGAGGTTGCCGAGTCTCTCTGAAGGATTATCCCTGCCAGCACAGCTATGGTTAGATACTTTTCCTGGAGATGAAAACAATGAATTGTGGCTCAGACAGCGCCCCCTACCTGCAGAGCTTCTTGATGAGACTGGCGGCATTCTTGGTGATTTTCTTTGGAAACTCGATCATGTCGATGCCTCTCAGGATGACATTGTAGGTTTTCATTGGATCTGGACCTGAAAACGGAGGGCTGGAGACACAAGCAGACACTGAACCACACACACAAAAGCAAAAAAATAAAACGTCCAGCACCGAGTTGGATCTTCACCTGCCGGTCAGCAGCTCGTACATCAGAATACCCAGAGACCAGTAGTCAGCAGAGACGTCATGACCCTTGTTGAGGATGATCTCTGGAGCGACGTACTCCGGCGTCCCGCAGAACGTCCACGTCTTCTTACAAAAACCAATTTTCTTAGCAAAGCCAAAGTCCACCTGAAAAAAACAGGCCGAAGAGCTCTTCACAGTATGTGAATGTGATGACAAATTTACAGCATCCTCCTTTCTGACGCTATTCGTCGACTTACGTCTGATTGTTTGTCAAAAATAAGGGAGGTGCTAGTGCGTACCAGCTTGGCGTATCCTCGGCTGTCCAGAATGAGGTTTTCGGGTTTCAGGTCTCTGTAAATGATGCCTTTGGCGTGCAGGTAGGCGAACGCTTCGACCACGCAGCCCGTGTAGAACCTGGTGGTGGAATCTTCAAAGGAGCCCCTGAAACGGAGTTTAAAGAGCTGTGACGGCGCTCTCAGCACGTCCTGAGCCTCTGTGACGACTCACTGACAAGTTTTAAAGGCTGCAATGTGCACGTTTCTTATTTGGGCTTTAGCCAATAAAAGGTTAGACACGATCCTTCAGTCTGAGGTGACATCATCAGAAGTTTCGTCTCATGTTTCACAAATGACGGTTTCATTGATTTTGTTCTAAATGAAGATTTTTTGACCGTTTTGTACTATAACTATTTTACTACATTTTATTAAAATATGTAAAGTTGTACATGATGAGAGTTTAGTGTGACGCGTACCGGTCTCTCAGGATGGTCCACAGCTCTCCGCCCAGACACGCCTCCATCAGCATGTACAGATATTTACTGTCTTTAAAGGTGCGGTACAACCTGAGCACAAAGAACAACAGCAGCTCATCTTTCTGACGGTTATGTTGTGTTTATGTCGGTTTTTAAAAAGCCCACGAACATGAATGTTTTTCCTGCCAGACTCCAGCCTGTGTTACTTTTTACGAGGCTTCGTCTAGAAGCCAGAAACAGAAAGAAGAAATCTGATTCAACGATTTTATTTTGTAAAACTTTTTTCTCACTGCAAATTTTCCACAAAGTTTATATATCAAAGAGCATGAATATAAATATTACACAATATTACACCAATGTTAAACTCTGGTCACATGACTTTGATCGGCAGGTTGATGAGGTTTTTTTGCCTGATACAAAATGTCATAAAACAATTAAGTGTTTTTGAATATTTTACTTAAGAATTCATCTTTGAATTAAAGTATGTATTGCAAAGCATCTTTCATTGTTTCCATCAAACACAAAGCCTCGAGTGACGGTTGTTGTGCCGACCTGACGATGAAGTCCGAGTGCGCCTCGGTCATGATGTGCTTCTCAGAGCGAATGTGCTCCTGCTGCCTCGTGTCCACGATGTGACGCTTCTTCAGGATCTTCATGGCGAACGTCTTTGCCTCTTCGCTCTTCAGCTGCACCTGAACAAACACAACGGGTCCTTCCTTTAAATGCACGCACAGCCTGATCTGGTAAAAACATCTAAAAGCACAGGGCGTAAAGAGCTAGCGACGCAGCTAGATACACCTGCATCAGTCAAACCCAGGAAGCTTTATTTTCTAGAGGAGGTCCAACACTTCCAGAGATGGTGACGTACCCTCTGGGCTAAAGTTTAACAAAATGTGGCTAAAGTTAGAACAACTGCGATTCAGTCGCTGTGTATCGCGCCACTTTCATAATATCTCCAAGCTAAAAAAGCATGCTACTCTTGTTTTTGTTTTATTTTGAAAAACTTACTGGTCCACAGTCTTGTGCTCTCACATCTCATTTCATGTTTTAGATCATCACAAAATTCAATATCAGACAAAGACAACAGAGCAAATACAACAAACAGTGTTTAAAAGATCTTTTCATTTATTCAGGGAAAAAGTTACCGAAGCACATGGATGTTTATACTGGTAATAACTGGTTGTGCCATGATCGGCAGCAAGAACTGCAATCAAGTGTTTGTGATGTGTGAGTCTTTCTCATCACTGTGGGGAACTTTGGCCCCTCTTGTTGAATCCAGACATTTTGGAGGGGTTTCACGCCAAAACATCTCGTCTGATTTAAGTCCGGACTTTGACTCGGATCAGTGTCCTGCTGCAGAACCAAGTGCTCTTGAACATCACAAAACAAACTGATGGGCGGACATCCTCCTTCAGGGTTTTCTGGTCGGTTACGGCGAGCCGTCCTGGAGCAGAGCAGCCAGACCATCACACGACCACCACGGAGTCTGCCTGCCGCTGCGATGCTCTCTTTATGAAGCACTGTTAGTCTGATGTGACGGGACTCAGATCTTCCAGAACGTTCAGCTTCTGTCTCGTCAGTCCACAGAATATTTCCCAGAAGTCTCGGGAACCATCCAGATGTTTGGTGGCAGATGTGAGACGACTCTGTGTGATGACCTTAGGATACCGTTATACCTTTATTAGTCCCACGTGTGGGAAATTTGTTGTTAAGGCTGCCGACCTCTGCCAGCGCCATCTTACCCTTCTGACCATACAGACATTACACAAACATCACATGAGGAAGACCTCTGACCTTAACTGAGCCCAGTGACGCCTGCAGGCTTCTATTTAAGTGATTTCTTGAGTCGGCTTTCCAAAAAAGGTCACAGTTAGAGGGCACAGAGGGCAGATTTAACGAGGAGGGCAGTCACTTTCAGAATGGTCAGGTAGGTACGAATAAGCTTTATTTAAATCATCATTTAAATCCTGTACTCTGTGCTGAGTCTAGTCTAATATTAAAACGTGTTCGATGGACAGAGTCAGTGTTACAAGTATGCAAATACAAAGATGAGCAGAGGTCCGATACTTTCCCCGCAGCTCTGTCGGGGGTCTGTCCCTCTGCTGGTACATCAGCTCTTCGTTACATGTCAGTAAACAGCGGAGCAGCTGCGCGGCGTCTCTGTGGGGAATCTGTGCCGTAAGCCGACCGCCATGCTCTCGCTGTAAACACCTCGCTGTGTGCTGTTCATAGGCGATGACACAATCCTCTATTCCTGGACCGATTCCTCAAATTACGGTCCTGACTTCTTACTCCGACATGTCTGAGAGGTCACCCCCTCCTCGGTAACCGACACCATCGGTGCTGACGGAGAAACAGCAGCAGCTGGAAGCTTTTTCACTCAGACAAACACGGGAAAACTTCCACTTCTGATAAAGGACTGTTTAGCTGAGCTGCTTCCAGGGTCAGTCGGTCGTTCGTGACTTTAACAGCTTTCAGCCGCTCTGCACTGCTGATGGTTATGTCCCGCTCGTTGCCATTAGCTGCCGTATTTCTGATGGTCTGCTCGGTCGGTGCTGCAGTCACTCGTTGTGAGACTGTTGGAAACTCGGACATGTTGTCCAACCTGTAAACTAAAGTCTTCTAACAACCTCAGGAACAACTGATCTGATTAGTTCTGAAGGACTGAACAGAGTCAGAGTCACAGTGAAGACAACGGTAAACTGAACGTTAGTAAACTGGGGTTCGTTTTCCTCTCTAATGCATCTGTGCAGTGCTTGGCTGGTTTCAGGCCGTCTGGAGACAGACTGTGGGATGAGGTCAGTCACCGTGGATCCATGTTCCTGATCAGGTCCACGAGAATAAAGTGAAATCGAACACAAACAACTTTTCTGTTCTGATTTACGAGAACTCGCACTCAGCCTAGAAACCACGCAGGTTGTGATAAAACCTGAAGCTGTTTGGTGGGTACGCTGATGGCTCTGAGGCGTCACATGATTCGTAGTCTTTGCGGTGAGACAGTCGGGAGGTCGGAGGTCTGCTTTTTCCTTGGAGCAGAGTTACACTCCAAAAATATCCCCAGGGGAACGGTGGGAGACCCTGAATGGGGATTCCTTCCTGCTTTTGGGCAAACCCTCCGCAGGGCTTCCCCTTCGACCTTTAGTACCTTCAGGCCCCGCCTCCTGCGGCAGAGAAACTCGACTCCCTGAGCTGCATTGCACCACCCGCTGCCTCCCGCCGTCCCCCCCGTACATTTTTCCATCACCTCAAACCTTCTCACTATGACCTGTTTTAATCAGATAAAGCTGTGGATGAATTTATGATGTGAGGCGCCCTGAGGCCAGGGTCACATGTTTGATACCTGACAGATTTATTAGGACGGCAGGACGATGGCGACGCTGGACAGAAACTCTGAGGTTTCTGTGAACCTGCAGAGCCTGAATCACATGAGGACTGGTGTCCAGTTACCAGCACAGATATTTTACTGGTAAGATACTGCGAATAGCTAGCCTGTTTGCATTATTAGGGGCGTGGCCTCTTTAACTGACAGGTGGATTGTGACACAGGTGCCTGTAGCTGCTAGCTTCACCTGAGCGGTACCTCTGGACTATGTTTGTGCTGTTGGAGCCTTTTTAATGACATCATGTGGCCAATAACATGGCTGCTGTGAGGTCACCGTACTAACAGACCAATTGAAGGCGGAGCTCCAGTTCAGGATTTTGGGGACATCATTGTGATGCAGTGTATGAAGACGATCAAAGCACACGAGCAAGCATTATCTGACAGCTTAGAGCTCCGCCCTCTCGTCCACTTACTGATGGCTCCAAAGAAAAGGCTGACACAAACGTGTAGGTGACATCACAGAAACCATCTTTTTGTTGTGGCAGGCCTTCCACAGTGAGTCTGCATCCACACATTCAGATAAAACTACCTCCGACTCTCAGTGATGCACAGATGAATCTAATTTCCTGAAGTGTCAGATCATACCAGTTCGACGCGTCCGAAGCCTCCGACTCCCAGCGTGTCGATGATGTTGAAGTCAGTGAGTTTCAGACTGGAGAAGAAGGCGTTCTCCGCCTCGTATCTGAAACAAAAACACACATCACTAAACACAGGACATCGATCCCGGGACGAAACACCGGGGTTCAGCTTTAGCTTCCCATGCTAAATCCTGTCTGGCATTCCCAACAAGGGACATGGTTTTACCTGCAGCATCTGACCACGTGGAAGAACGGGAACTTCTTTGATGTCTGGATGGAGTACGAGATGATGGGGAAGGAGAAAGAGGAGGGAGGAGCAGGGAGGCTGGGGAGCCGCTCTCTCTGCTCCTTCGCTGGGACGGGAATCGGCTCTCTCATCGCCAAACTTTATTTGAACAGTAAATCCACTTGTTCAGGAATGTTGGTTTGGAATCATCCAGATGGCGCTGACGGGGAGTTCGTAAGCTGCCCGACTTCTACCGAGTCTGGAATCTGATGTTGGTCAAACTACGAACGTGTGAACAAACAACTTGTCTTCAGTCTTCACGAGAACGTTCGGCAAAGTGTCCGTAACAGAGCCGTCTCAAAGGAAGAGCTCCACCTCCAGATTACATGGTGAGGACAGGAGCGGGCGTTGGAGGTCCGGTGGTACCACAGGTGTGGAGACTTTGCTAGATCCTCCAGCTCCTCGTGCATCAAGGTTACAAACAAACCTGAACCCTGTAGCACCGCGTGAATCCGAGGATCACCTCAAAGGAAAGCTCAGCACCTCAGTGGATGACACACACAGATCCAGGATCTGGACTCCAACTTTGTGGCGTCTGATTTTAAAAAGCCCAACTGAGCATGCTCAAAGTGAAGTGTAAGGAGGAAAGCCTCTGAGAGGTCTGCGTCTGCTCCGGCCGATCCCGCAGGGCGTAATGAGCTGAGAGGAGAACCTGCAGGAGGACCCTGCTGCTGCTCAAGTATTTTTAGCGCATGGAAACATTGCTGAGAGGTTCGCCTGTAAACGCAGCTCAGTTATTAAAGGACAGACTGTCCCGACCTCTAAACCAGAGGACGCAAAAGTTTCAACTTCTCAGGTTGTTTAGGCGCTCTGCCCTTCACCTGTGGGGCGAGCCTCGCTTGTCTGCCAGATTTGAATGAAATATGCTTCTGCAGCTGTGCTGTTGTGTAAACAGGGGCCTGACTAGTTCCTGGAAGCTGTGGAATCAGATTACGGCAGAAACAGAAGCTGCTGCTGGTCGCTCGGGACGAAACAACGCAAACACTCTAAAATTAGTGCGAGGTCTTAAGTAAGAGATTTACTGTTAGAGCTCGCAGCCAGGTTCAAATCCAGACCACCTTCACCCCGCTGACGTGCCCTTGAGCAGAACACTGAACTAACACACAGGATGAGAAAAGCGCTCAGTTTAAAGTAGAGCTAGTGTCACGCTGCAGAACAAGGTCTTTATAAGTATAACTGCATTTGATCTCTATTAATATTTACAGTATCAATGAATTTCTACGATACTTAGCTGTATTTAGTCTGGTAATGGAAAGAAGCACCTTTATTCTCTGATAAGAAGTAAAATAAAAATATATAATGTTTGGTGATTAAACGATGGCGTAAACAGAGGCTGCTCTGCATGAGATAAAGAAGGATTATTTTACTCTGAGGTTCATGCTAAGCTGCTCTCATAGACTGAGAGGAAGCTTAACATCATCTTTAACTCATGGATGCATTCACACATGAAGGGAAACATTTCTGTGGTCTATGATTTTCAGTTTTTTGTACAACTGAAAAAATAAATGAGGTTTTATTGACATTAGCAGTAGAAGTTTTGGACAGACCTTCTCACTTAATGTTTTTTCTTTATTTTTACTACTTTCTACACATACAAACTGAAAACATCAGATAAATCATAAGATATGTGGAATTATGTGGCAAAGACAAAATAATAAATAATTCTAAATATGTCTTATAGTTTAGATTCCTCAAAGTAGACGCCCTTTGCTTTGTTGACAGCGCTGCAAACCCTCGGCCTTCTCTCAGTGAGCTTCATGATGTCGTCACCTGACATGTTTCACCTCACAGGTGAGCCTGTCAGGGTTCATTTGTGGAGTTTCTTGCCTTCTTAATGACGTTGGGGCCATCAGGTGTGATGTGCAGAGTCAGGTTGGTGCACAGCTGGCAGCCATATTTGACAACATATTATGGAGAGAACCAATCAGCTAAGTAAAGAGAAACCACAGTCCATCATTACTGTAAGAACTGAAGCTCGGTCAGTCCAGAACATTATTAAAACTCTGAACGTGTCCCCAAGTGCAGTCGCAAAAACCATCAAGCGCTACGATGAAACTGGTTCACACGAGGACGCCCAGGAAAGACCAAGAGTCCGCTCCGCTGCTGAGGATACTTTCATCACCAGCCTCAGAAATCACAAGTTACCAGCTCAGATTAGAGCCCAGAGAGATGCCACACAGAGCTCCGGTAGCAGACACATGAATCAGGCCTTTATGGTCAAACAGCTGCTAAGGGAAAGCAACAAGCAGCAGTTTGGACCCAGAAACACAAGGACAAGACGTCCAAGATGGCGCCGGTGTGTGTGCCGTCTGTCACTGCCAGTGTTATACTTGTTTGTGCTGATTTTATTGACTGTTGTGATAAATGTCAACTCTCTCTTGGTGTATGATCGCCAAACTACTGGATCTCCGACTTTTTGCCAAAGATCGGGCAATATTGGAGCCGTGTCCCAGCTCCACACCTCCAGCATAAGTGCCGCCAGAGTGGCAGCCTGGCGAA
>NC_137950.1:30560779-30573279 GCF_963969265.1 Rhamphochromis sp. 'chilingali'
TTTGAGTTCAGCGTCCTCGTAGCCTTTATTGGAGACGTCGTCCAGGCCACCAATCAGATGCTTGAATGAGCTGAGAGGGAGGTGGAGAGAGCAGCCAATCAGAACACACCATTCAAGATTTTTTTCCATGTTCATGCACACGTGCTTTTGCTCCTGTTTATCTGGCTGACTCTGGTTAATGTGGGCAAACTGGTGGACTCGCTCACGTCGAGAAACGTAAAATATAGGAGGTTATTTATATGCTACTAACACACACAGACTCAAGTGAAACTAAGGATGTATAAAGAAGATGTGGGGAACAGACAACTGAAGGACCTGAAACTGAACAGGACAAAAGACAGACAGCAGGCAGAGAACAGAGGGGACTAAATGAAAAAGACCATAAACTCGACGTGTAAAGGAAGCACAGAGACCAACGCAAAGCACCAGTTCAATTCAGTGTAATGACTTTAATCCAGTGTTGTTTAAAGAGCTTTTACTGTAAGATACACAGAACTCATAGAGACCTCAAACACGCAGAGCTGGCTCACAGCAGTGTGCTGAGGTCTGCAGTGATGCATCCATTTAAACTCACTGCCTTCCTACTGCAGCTTCACAGCGTGGAGGTGCTGGAAACCAGCCATCACAGCTCAGCTAACAGCTTGTCAAATCCACAAAGGTCAGCTGATCACAGCTTCAGAGAAAGTCTACGACAGCTCGTAATACAAATTCTGACTCATTTCTAAGAGGGGCTTTCCCCCACGCTTAAAGCCCACTGCGACGCAGGAGAACCTGGCAAAGGACCGCCCTGTCCTCTGACCTGAGATCAGTCTCAGTGCTCCATGGTGAAGGACGTCTCCAGGACAGACTCACATCCTGTGTGAGTGTTTTTACATTCACGTTAGGAAAGAGGCCGCAGCCTGAGGATCCACACAGGGAGGACTCTTTCCCTTCACTGTGTCCTTGTGTGGGAATAAAAGCTTTGATATCTATCACACTGGTCCACGCTGTGAGTTCAGGGCGATCGTGGCTCAAAGAGTTGGCAGTTTGTCTTGTAGTCGGAAGGTTGCCGGTTCGAGCCCCGGCTTGGACAGTCTCGGTCGTTGTGTCCTTGGGCAAGACGCTTCACCTACCGCCTACTGGTGTTGGCCAGAGGGGCCGATGGCGCGATATGGCAGCCTCGCCTCTGTCAGTCTGCCCCAGGGCAGCTGTGGCTGCAACTGTAGCTGCCTCCACCAGTGTGTGAGAGTGAATGAATAGTGGCATTGTAAAGTGCTTTGAGGTTCTCGAAAAGCACTATATAAATGCAATCATTATTATTTTAATTAAAAGAGGAAATAAATAGAGACCATGAGCTCTGTCACACCTGAGGTCATACATACAGCAAACATAACTGTTAATCATGCAGTTGTTCCAAACTTCAGATTTAATTTGCATCCTTTTAAAAGAGGCTCTGAGGTGGGGAACATCTCATTTAGTCCACCACCTGCTGCCTCCACTCCTCTCTTCTTCTGCCTCTTCCTCAGCTCCTTCATTTGCATCTCTTGTGGGTGAAGCCAAGACACGAGTAACGAACTCGCTTTGAGAAATGACAACAGGAGGAGGAACACCGCTGAGTTACAGACAATCTCAAAGGAGAGAAAAAGACAGGAAGTAGCAGCAGCTGAAACACAGCTGATGTGTCTAATGTCCAATTTGTTCTCTAATGTTTTCTATTGTTTTTGTATACATTCATCTGGTTTGTATGTATTTCAGCTGTTTGTTCAACAGTTCTGTTGTACATGTACAATGACAATAAAGGCTATTCTATTCTATTCTATTCTATTCTATTCTATTCTATTCTATTCTGATAAAACAGGAAATGGTTAAAGCAGAGATATGGGATGAGAAAGGTCAGGGAAAGGGAGGCGAAAACTACAAAACTGAAAAGAACCAAAAGTAACTGAACCTCCGAACCATAACAGCAGGTTATAGACGGCACCGGTGGGACTGTTGGCTTGTAATTGACGTGCTCTTCAGTTCCAACTGCTTTCCTTGTGTTCCTCTCAGGTAAATATTTCAGATTTACACTGATGGATGTCAGCGGAGTTCTGTCAAGGGAAGCCAGGCAATGCCTGTCTGTGAAATCTACCAGTCACGGCTGTTTGCATCCATCTTTCACATAACTGCCATCTTGTGGCCACAGCTGGTCCTTGTCTCTGGAAGCAGAATTAACTCCACCTCTGGCTGGGCCTTGGGGCCTTGGGTCCTGGTTATTGTGTCGCCAGGGTTGTGGGTGGGTGCATGGGGCTCAGCCCTGGTGCGGGGGACCTCTAGTGCATTGGCCCAACTGGAGGGCTCTCTAACTGGTGGGGAGGCTGTTACATCTTTTCAGGAGGTCTCCTCTCTCCAGGAGCTCACTCTGCAGGTGGGGGAGAGGTGGAGAATGAACTCAACCCTGCGAGTCTGGGAGAAGATTGGATGATGGGGTGGGTGCAGTTTTTTATCTGCGGTGGGGTCGGGTGGCCACTTGCCCCTCCCTTGACGACCACATTACTCATACTCTCATAACACATACAGTGGGGCAAAAAAGTATTTAGTCAGCCACCGATTGTGCAAGTTCCCCCACTTAAAATGATGACAGAGGTCAGTAATTTGCACCAGAGGTACACTTCAACTGTGAGAGACAGAATGTGAAAAAAAAATCCATGAATCCACATGGTAGGATTTGTAAAGAATTTATACGTAAATCAGGGTGGAAAATAAGTATTTGGTCAATAACAAAAATACAACTCAATACTTTGTAACATAACCTTTGTTGGCAATAACAGAGGTCAAACGTTTACTATAGGTCTTTACCAGGTTTGCACACACAGTAGCTGGTATTTTGGCCCATTCCTCCATGCAGATCTTCTCGAGAGCAGTGATGTTTTGGGGCTGTCGCCGAGCAACACGGACTTTCAACTCCCGCCACAGATTTTCTATGGGGTTGAGGTCTGGAGACCGGCTAGGCCACTCCAGGACTTTCAAATGCTTCTTACGGAGCCACTCCTTTGTTGCCCGGGCGGTGTGTTTTGGATCATTGTCATGTTGGAAGACCCAGCCTGGTTTCATCTTCAAAGTTCTCACTGATGGAAGGAGGTTTTGGCTCAAAATCTCACGATACATGGCCCCATTCATTCTGTCCTTAACACGGATCAGTCGTCCTGTCCCCTTGGCAGAAAAACAGCCCCATAGCATGATGTTTCCACCCCCGTGCTTCACAGTAGGTATGGTGTTCTTGGGATGCAACTCAGTATTCTTCTTCCTCCAAACACGACGAGTTGAGTTTATACCAAAAAGTTCTACTTTGGTTTCATCTGACCACATGACATTCTCCCAATCCTCTGCTGTATCATCCATGTGCTCTCTGGCAAACTTCAGACGGGCCTGGACATGCACTGGCTTCAGCAGCGGAACACGTCTGGCACTGCGGGATTTGATTCCCTGCCGTTGTAGTGTGTTACTGATGGTGACCTTTGTTACTTTGGTCCCAGCTCTCTGCAGGTCATTCACCAGGTCCCCCCGTGTGGTTCTGGGATCTTTGCTCACCGTTCTCATGATCATTTTGACCCCACGGGATGAGATCTTGCGTGGAGCCCCAGATCGAGGGAGATTATCAGTGGTCTTGTATGTCTTCCATTTTCTGATGATTGCTCCCACAGTTGATTTTTTCACACCAAGCTGCTTGCCTATTGTAGATTCTCTCTTCCCAGTCTGGTGCAGGTCTACAATACTTTTCCTGGTGTCCTTCGAAAGCTCTTTGGTCTTGGCCATGGCGGAGTTTGGAGTCTGACTGTTTGAGGCTGTGGACAGGTGTCTTTTATACAGATGATGAGTTCAAACAGGTGCCATTCATACAGGTAACGAGTGGGGGACAGAAAAGCTTCTTACAGAAGACGTTACAGGTCTGTGAGAGCCAGAGATTTTCCT
This sequence comes from Rhamphochromis sp. 'chilingali', assembly GCF_963969265.1. NCBI lineage: Eukaryota > Metazoa > Chordata > Actinopteri > Cichliformes > Cichlidae > Rhamphochromis > Rhamphochromis sp. 'chilingali'. The sequence continues at coordinate 30,564,710 of NC_137950.1, forward strand.
TGTTTGAGGTGACCAAATACTTATTTTCCACCCTGATTTACCAATAAATTCTTTACAAATCCTACCATGTGGATTCATGGATTTTTTTTTCACATTCTGTCTCTCACAGTTGAAGTGTACCTCTGGTGCAAATTACTGACCTCTGTCGTCATTTTAGGTGGGGGAACTTGCACAATCGGTGGCTGACTAAATACTTTTTTGCCCCACTGTATAGGGCGTTGGGGGTGGGCACGTCATACCGCGTCCAGAGGACGGTCTGTGTATTCAAACCCACCTCTGGCGCTGGTGCCCAGCCCTCAATTTTAAATGCATATACACACTGAGGGTTTTCGGGAGAAGCCGTGCTGCTCTCTGGCAGGAAGCACCATGCCCTCCTGTGTTTTAGATGCACTTGAGAACAGCACGCAGCAACACTACATATGAGCGGGCGGAGGGAGGTTTGGGGTCTTCACTCACCCCGGTTCTGTTAACCGTCAGACTGGGATGCGGGGCCTCCCTGCTACTGCAGATAAGGAGGCGGTCCGCTTTCCTCCACCCCAGAGAGAAGGGTTACACCTCCTGGGTCCAGGTACGGTTTGCCCCTCTGGGGGCGGGGTACCTGCACATGGAATATACGGTATGTTTGGGGAGTGCGACTGTGTGCACAGTGTCTGTTTGTGTCTGTCTACACGTAGGGTGAGTGCCGAGTGTTTGTTTGTGTATATGGGGTGGGAATGCACGTTTGTGTCCGCGTGCGCCTGTTCGTCTGTGTCTATATGTCAGGTTGGGTCTTAGACTCAACCTCTCTGGGAACATCTCAGGCCATCCAAAGTACGGAGGCCGATCTCCCCTCACCACGCTCCCTGCCGGTGGCTGATGCCCTCAGATGTTGGTGTGTTGGTGGTTCTTGTCGACTGGGGCTGGGCGCTCATGTATGTATGTTTCTTCCCCCCTTTCTCACCGTCTCTTCTCCCCTCTCTTTCTTTCATTCTGTCTCCCAGTCATGTCTGTCCCGTTTGTAACAACTGAAAACAAAATAAAATAAATACATAATTATAATAAAGTTCAATCAAATGGACCAACATGGCAAGGCCATGATGATCCACTTGGTAAAGTAAATCCGCTCGGCCTTTCTTGGCCTTTCTTGGCCTTCAGACAACAATTCTGATGCTAAAGATCCAAACGGGACAGACAAAAAAGAAAAAAAGAAAAAAGAATGAACTCCACCTGATTATGGAGCCGCTGAACTCCGTGTGGGGTTCATGTCATCGTGGTTGTGTCTGTGTCCTGTTAATCGGACAACACTAAGCTTGTCAAGCATCGTGTTTGCACATGTGCATTTTTGATGAACCTCTGGACTTTGATGGGAGGCTGATGGAAGATTAGCGTGTAGCTAATCTGTCGCTAAGCTCTGCTTTCACTGCTCTGACATCAGTACGATCTGCACTTTGTGTGGAAACACAGCCAGCGTTAGCAGGTAAACAATCACTTTCATTTATCATGTGAACCACCTCAGCCAAATAATGAGCTAATTCATTTAGCACCTTAGTACTGAAAGCTTTAATTATGGGGGGGGGGGGGGGGGGGGGGGGGGGGGTACTTTCATGTACTAATTTCATGACAGAAAGAAAGTGTGAAATCATTTGTCCCAGACGGGGCTCCGGCTTCTTTGTCTGTAAGTTCCTGTTAATCATCTCCACCACTGGGAATAAAAATCCCCCAAGCTGCAGTCAAACTGTTTAACACCTGTGTGCTCATTTAAAAATCAGCACTTTGTGTTTGTTTTTTCTCTTTGAGCTCATTTTATGGAAGAAAAGAAAAGAAAAGAGCTTCATATGCTGCGCTGTGTGTGTAGTTAGCTGTGAGGCCCAGCAGGGGGCAGCAGGAGCTTCACTCTGCAGCTCCACTCTGTGTGTTTAAACAGTCAGACACAAAGTGAGGGCGCTGTGAAGGAGGAAAAATGGCCGACAGGTTCACCTGCTCAGGTGACACACGAGCGCCACCGCAGCACGCACAGGTGAGTTTGAGTGAACAAAATGTAACGACTCACTCTCTGTCGATGACCAGGCAGGTGACCGGCTCCGTGGCAACCACGTTGGCTGTTCTGACATCCTCCCTGTGGACCACACACACACACACACACACACACACACACACACACACACACACACACACACACACACACACACACGTTATGCTGAGGTAAAAGGCTGATTGCACAGCAGCGGCTCCGAGACTGCACCAGTGTAATGAAATATGAATGAAGTGCTGTTTTCCTGTACGAGCACTGCTTTCATTTCGACTCACAGATCCTTTAGAGGCATCTGTCATGGAGGAGACCTCGCTCTGCTCCCAGGTTTGTCGGACGGTGGGAATCGTGAGAGCGTGACACCTCAAGGCTCGAGGCTAACGAGGGGGAAACGGATGGATCGGTCATGCAGAGCAGACCCTGACAGACCGAGTAAGAAGCTTTTATCGCGGCTCGGGCTGCTTCATACTGCTGCTGGACTCCTGACTGCAGCTCACACTTTAACAGCCTTCCCTCACGTTCAGCAGCTGGAGGGGCTTCCCCCTGAACATCCATCAGGCCAGACAGCTTCATGTCCTGCTGCTCGCTGAGGTCAGTCGACCGGCAGGTGCTGGTGCTTCCTGATTGGTTCTGGGATGGCCGCCCGCTCCCTAACAGGGTTCAGGTCAAGAAGGAAAACACACCTGTTCTTGTTCATGTTTCACTTGAGCTTCAAGTTTGGTTCACGTGTTAATTTGGAAACAAACTCAGAAACCAAACCATTGTTTTCCTGCTCACTGAACATCTGAACACTTTCAGCTCACCTCCATCTTTAAACCTTCCCTTTCACTCATGTTGCTCTCCCTCTGACCTCTGACACTTGTCTCCACCCACTCCACCCTGCAGCACTTCTTTGACCCCTGGTACTTAAACCCATCCAGCTCCACCACCTCTCATCTGTCTTTTTCTGAATTTTTATGAAATTTGTTGCTTGTGGAATTTTGAATTATGTCTTTCAGGGTTCAGCGTGCAGCTCAAAGACGCTTCAACGCAAAGGGAATCAAACCGACGACCTCGGGCCACAAATACCCAACAGATGAGAAAGCTTGCACCTTTAATTCTTTTGATTTTAAAAAGGTGACGCTTGCGCTGTGTTGGGTTGGTCCACATGACGGAGCGATGCAGGTGAGTCCTCCGAGGTTGAACGTGGACTTTGGCCTGCGGTGAAGCTGCAGCGTGGCCTTCAGCCTCCTGCTGTCTGAATAAATGAGTCAGTGTGAGCTCCTTCCAGCTCTTTACAGAAAAGCTCTGAGACCGAGGCGCTCACACTGATACAGACACTCGCAGATGGGCCGGTGTGTGAACGGCGCTCCGCGGGGAAACAGAGAAACACTTCAAACCAATTAGCAGCAGCTGCGATGATGGCAGGAGGTTAGCAAAGCGCACACATGTTCCGACTTCACATGTGCGGACTCCGACACGCCTCATCTCGCTCCACCTCGAAGCTTCTGAGCCGCCAACGCCAGATTCTCCTCCAGGTGTTTTAGCTGAGATGAAATCTATTTGGACAGGACGTCCACATGCTGCAGCCGGTCCTCACAAAGATGGGAAACAAGCGTCCCATTAAAGTGCTCCCGGTGACCTCATTTCCTGTCAAACTCACTCAGAGACGGCGTTATGAGGAGCTGAAGTATGTCCACCCTGAATGACCTTTCACCTGTATACCTACAGGATGTGTGTGTGTGTGTGTGTGTGTGTGTGTGTGTGTGAAGGTGCAGCCCACAGAATCCTAAACATGTCGGTGACATCATCATCCTCCCTGCAGCGCCACCATCTGGACACTGATTCTGCTCCTTCCCACCTCCCATCTCACGTCACCCTCAGTCTAAAACCAAACGTTTTAGCCCCTCCCCCCTTTTCTGACTGGCTGCCCCTGACAAACAGAAGGTTTGATGAACTGTCAAAAACATTTTGTTTTGTCTGTGTGAGCTGACGTCTTTCAGGGCCGTCAGAGTGAACTGAGCCACACCTTCTGTTCTTCAGAGCGAATTTTAAACCAGCCTAACGTAATAAAATAACATATTTGGGTCACGTGACCTTACCCCTGTAGTGCTCTCTCTCCAAACCAGTCTCCCTTGACGAGCTCCCTGAGGTGTACAGGCTGCTGGGTGGCTGAATCCCCCTGGGTCACATTCACCTGTGAGGATGTATTGGATGAGGATGAGCGGGCAGATCAGTCACTAGGAAACGAATGAGAGGAAGACGAAGAGGAGGATGGACTGACCTTCCCTTTGCTGATGATGAAGAAGGTGTCTCCTCGGGCTCCCTGTCTGATGATGTACTCTCCATCCGAATAATGAGTCTAAACCCAGAAGACAGCATCTGATTGGAGTATTTACAGGCCCACTCCCACAGAAGAAGACGAGGGGGCGGGTACAAACTCACCTCCTCCATGACATCCGCCAGTTTGCTGAGAGTTTCCTCAGGAAGACTCTGGAAGGTGGGAACGCTGCAGACACAGACAGGAATGATTCAAACTCAAAAGTTGGAGTTTGTTGTGAAAAGATAATAAATACGAGATGAATGGAGCCATGTTCCTCATCACGGAGTCTGTTTGTCTGACCAGAGGACCAATAATGCAACTCTGAGTAACCACTGTGGAGGGACGGTGAGTATTTGTGACATATACAAAAAGCACAGACTTTTAATCTTCAGCTGAGCTTCTGATCGCTCCGCTGATTCAAACAAACCGCTACAAAAATACTTAAAGTCTGTAAAACAGAAGAGCCGACGACAGCGAAGACGAGAATACGATCACGTTATGAGACTCTTTCTATTTCTCACTGATGTTATAGTATATATTTATATTATCACATTTATATTATTCATAATGTGAATATTATTACAACCTGAATTGTTCTGGAAAATACATCAACATATTTATTCCATTTTAGTTTTGAAATGTTCTCATTTATAATGAATGAATGTATTTCTCACAGGAAACTGGACTCTTGGTTGGTGTCCTTCCTTAAGACACATCTGTGGACAGCTGTGTTGAAGTTTACCTACATGTGCTTTACTTTCACCGACTAACAGACTAATAAATAATAAATACAATTAATAAACAAAATAAGCTTTGTAAGCCTGAGAAGGTTTCTGGGTTTACTTGTAAAACTTTTCCTAAACTCTGGCATTGTTGACTCTGTCATCGACTTTTAATGGCAGTTTCTCACCTCTTCAGGAAGTCCATGTACTCGGCGTGTTTGATGAGTCCGGTTCTCATCATGATGGTCTGGAAGCACTGCCGGTCGATGGCCCACAGCTTCACATGGGTCAGAGCTACAAAACACACATTTAGCATCATGAGCGCATCGACAGCTCCGCGTCACTTTGACTCAGTTAAAGGAAACATCCTGAAAGGATGCAGAGGGAAGGATCTGTGGCTGCTGTGGAAACACACACTCCAGTGTGTACAGCCAGTGATGGTGTGTGTGGTCTGAAAATGACACACACACATGTGATGAAAGTTTTGTGTCAAACACTCTGCACAGAAATTTCTTCATAAGAATTTTCTTCCAGAAATCCCTGAGGCAAAGTTGTTGCTTAGTAACATGAACCATTACAGCTGCTTAAAGTCCAGCTTGTTAACAGCAGCGTGCGCATTAACAGCAGCGTGCGCATTAACAGTGCCATACACATTAATAGCAGGTGGCTGTTAACAGTGGCGCGCTCATCTACAGTGAAGCGCACATTAGCAGTGGTGTGCTTGTTAACAGTGGCTTGTGCATTACCAGCGCTGTGCATGCTCATTTACAGCACCATGCTTGTTAACGGGAGCACGCTCATTAATAGCAGCGTGCTTGTTAGCAGCGGCGTGCTCATTAACAGCGGCGTGCTCGTTAACAGCGGCGTGCTCGTTAGCAGCAGCGTGCTCGTTAACAGCGGCGTGCTCGTTAACAGTGGCGTGCTCGTTAGCAGCGGCGTGCTCATTAACAGCGGCGTGCTCGTTAGCAGCAGCGTGCTCGTTAACAGCGGTGTGCTCGTTAACAGCAGCGTGCTCGTTAACAGCGGTGTGCTCGTTAGCAGCAGCGTGCTCGTTAGCAGCAGCGTGCTCGTTAACAGCGGCGTGCTCGTTAACAGTGGCGTGCTCGTTAACAGCGGCGCGCTTCATTTGGTTAACAGATTTCAGCTCTTTAAAAGTCACATCTCTGACTCATGTTTTAACAGGAAGTCTTTGAGCTCATTAAACACAGTTTGTCTGCTCGTTACCAGCAGAGCGTTTCAGAGTGCATCTCACGTCCTCGACTCCAATTAGTCGTGATTCGATCCATTAATACTGAATATCTAATAGATCTAATGCAGCCTGAAGGAAGTGTTTGTGCCAGAGATGCTCGGTGCTGATAGTAAAAACGATTACACCTGGAGACGACGACAAACGGCTCATAAATGTGATGCCGTTTATTTTTCAGGGACTGCTGGATCAGATTGACTTATGCTCATTATAAAGGTTTACTCTGAGTTACAGAGAGCAGAGGACAATACCAGAGAGAGCACAGTCATTTCAAACAGACCAATCACTGTATAGGACTGGGTCCTTTTTCTCTGGAGTCTCAAATCTGCGTGCTGACATCAAGATGACGCAGGTTTGATTCCCCAGACAGTCGTAATGTTGAGCCAATGAGAGGAGGGCAGAAATGAGGCAGTAAGCGATACTCTGATATCAGAATTAAATCAAACTTCAGAAAGAGAGGAACCCGCTGGCTGTGATCAGTGTCTGAGCGAGGACCAGGAGCTGCCAGGTTTTACTACCTCTGCACACAGCTCACGCACCTGATCTGGTGTATTTGGTGCATTTGGTACGTGGTGGTGGGTCGGTATGAGTGTTCAGGTTCAGGTTACTTTAGGGGTCGTGGGAGCTCACGCTGTCAGTGTGGATCAGGACGCTTTCAACATGTAATCTGTTAGCCATCCCATAAACTCCAGCACTGATGCTGAGACTGAGGCGGTTGCCATGGGTACAAGTCATCCACCTGAAGTTGCTGGCAGTTACCGTGGCGATGCAGAGACTTGCTCAAACTTCCTTCAGTTTAATGAGCGGAGGTGTGAGGAAACACGAGCACACATGGATGGATTTTCTGTATACAGAAAAGTCTCACTCTTACTCCCACACTACTCCGCTCTGCTTTCCACCTTTAAATACTATCTTTCTGAGACTAACAGATAAATTATATATTTAAATAGTAAACATACAATCTTTGTTTCTGTAAGTTTGTAATTAATAGTCTAATCGTTTACATGGTTTCTGGAATTAAGAAGCTTTAGCTTTGTGGCTCCTGGACGCTCTGTTACCACAGTGACCTCACAGCAGCCATATTATTGGTCACATGATGTCATTAAAAATGCTCCAAAAGGCTCCAGCAGCACAAACACGGTCCAGAGGTCCAGTGCAGCCCAGCAGACAGCTAGCTGCTACAGCCACCTGTATCACCTGTCAATCAAAGAGGCCACGCCCCTTAAAAAGCAGACAGCTGAGTTAAAAAAAATCAGGTGTTATAAAGGATTAAATGATCCATAGAGACCAAACATTTTGTGCATCAGGCTGTAAACAGGTTTATTTTAACATGGGACTCCACTGACTCACTGCTGCCCCTGCTGGATGTCGGAGGAACTGCAGGTTGTGTTGCTTCAGCGCTGACTTCATGTTTCAGCTGCAGAACCTGTAACTCAGACTGATGATGACTCTGACCTGGTGCATTACACCACATTACCTTCTCTGTGGTGGTGTCTCAGTTGCTGTTTGGCCATTACTCTTTATTACTTTTTCCACTGCTTTATGACCTGCTGCCTGTTGCTATGGAGATACCAAGTGTTTCTGTAACCACGGAAACAACGGGAGACCCTCAGAGCGGCAGATACAACGGTCTGAGCAGAGTTTACAGTGCGAGTGTGATTCAGGGGGGCGGACGGACCGTTATTAACATCTATTTATAACTAACCAGAGTGAACATCAGAATCTCTACAGTGCGTGTGCTGTAAAGGTCAAAGGTCAGAGTTATTCATATTCAGAAGCATCTTCAGTCAGGTCAGAACCACAAACAGCAACAGAAACACTCTCAGGCTGTTTGTTCTCAAAGGGCCGGAGTCTCTGTGTGATTCCAGGGTGGTGTGATTCCAGGGTGGTGTGATTCCAGGGGCCCATGTGATTCCAGGGTGGTGTGATTCCAGGGGCCCATGTGATTCCAGGGGCCCGTGTGATTCCAGGGTGGTGTGATTCCAGGGGCCCGTGTGATTCCAGGGTGGTGTGATTCCAGGGGCCCATGTGATTCCAGGGTGGTGTGATTCCAGGGTGGTGTGATTCCAGGGTGGTGTGATTCCAGGGGCTCGTGTGATTCCAGGGTGGTGTGATTCCAGGGGCTCGTGTGATTCCAGGGTGGTGTGATTCCAGGGGCCTGCTCTCTTGACACCTGACTGATTTACCTTACGTTTCTGACCCACCTGAGTCCGATAATAGGAAGCAGGCTCAACTACAACTCTGAGTTTGTTGACCCTGAGCTGAGGGAAGCTCAGGTTTGCTGTCCCAGGA
>NC_137950.1:30578279-30585779 GCF_963969265.1 Rhamphochromis sp. 'chilingali'
GCAGCATCACCTCATCCCCCATCACACTGAACACTGGTGCTCCACAGGGGTGTGTACTGAGCCCTCTCCTGTACTCACTCTACACCTACGACTGCACAGCCACTAACAGCTCCAACATCATTGTGAAGTTTGCGGACGACACTACAGTGGTGGGTCTTATCACCAACGGTGATGAGACGGCTTACAGGGAGGAGGTCAGCGCCCTGACCCACTGGTGTCAAGACAACCATCTCACCCTCAACGTCGCAAAGACAAAGGAGTTGATAGTGGACTTCCGGAGGTGCAGAGAAGTACACACCCCCATCACCATCAACGGCGCTGCTGTGGAGAGAGTGAGCAGCTTCCGGTTCCTTGGAGTACATCTGGCTGAGGATCTTACGTGGTCAGTACACACAAACAAAACAGTGAAGAAGGCACAGCAGCGCCTCTTCTTTCTCAGGAGACTGAAAAGATTCGGCATGAGCCCCCGCATCCTCAGGACCTTCTATCACTGTGCCATTGAGAGCATCCTCACTGGATGCATCACCACCTGGTATGGCAACAGCACCACCTACAACTGCAAAGCTCTCCAGCGAGTAGTGCGGTGCTCTGAACGGATAATTGGAGGTGAGCTTCCCTCCCTCCAAGACATCTACAGGAAGCGGTGCCTGAGGAAAGCGGGGAGGATCATCAAGGACTCCAGTCACCCCAGCCATAAACTGTTCAGACTGCTTCCATCAGGAAGGAGGTTCTGCAGCATCCGGTCCCGTACCAGCAGACTGAGAGACAGCTTCTTCCACCAGGCCATCAGACTGCTGAACACGTCATAGACACCTCAGCTTCACTACTGGAACTTTAACATTATGCACTCCACACTGTATATAAATGCCACTTGTTTTGCACATATTCAACTCTGTATATTTTATATATTTTATTATTATTATTATTATTATTATTATTTATTTATTTATTTTTACTATATAATTTGTAAAAATGTGTATACACACACACACACACACACACACACACACACACACACACACACACACACACACGTAGGAAAATATTTAGTATACACATCCAGAAATGCATACACTATTATATATTGTACATATATTTATTAGTTTCAGGTTGGCCATTCTTGTATTTTGCTCGTTTGTGTTGTTGTGTTTGCACATCTCTGTTGCTTGTGGGGCTCGCACACAAGAATTTCACTCACATGTGCTGTGCCAGTGTGCCTGCACATGTGATGTGACAATAAAAGTGATTTGATTTGATTTGATGTTATCAGACGACGTCTGAGTAATCATGAAAGGAAGGCGAAAGACTCAAACGCAAGGCTTTGATGGACACACCCCCTGAATTATAGGAGCCGTCTCCCGGTCAGCTCCACGCCATGCAGGGATTTTAACCACCAACCAAAACCTCGCGTAAACAGTTCAGCGTGACCGAATATCTGGGTTCCTCCTAGATCGATTTTTAACCACCTCTGCCTCGGCTCCTCACCACAGAACAAAACATGAAATGTTGGAAGAGCTCTGTAAGTGAGGGACTCCTCAGCATCGTGTTTCTGCTTCTAACAGATCTGAATCCAAACTCAAACGACTCCAGGGCATCTGAAGACACTGAGACGTGGTCTCGTCTCCTCCTCTGCCGCTCATCCATCACGCACACTGACTGCCACCTGAAAACTTCAGCCAATCGGGATTCAGCTGAAGAAGAGAAACACACAATGGTCTGGGATCATCCACGGGTCAGTGTGTGTGTTTTTAGTTGTGTAAAATAGAAAAAGTGCTTTGTTTAGCTGCAGTGACACACTGGAAACAGAATATGAGTGGACACACACACACACAGACACACACAAAGATGGAGTATGAATCAGTGCTCAGTAACATCCAAACAAAACCCTGAATTTCTTCTTCTTGGTCTGTTTGACCTCACAGCAGCCATGTTATTGGTCACATGATGTCATGTTAGCAAACAGCAAGCAGCTGGAGAAGCTGCATTCAGCTTTTATGCTCCTTATATCTGCAACAAACTCCCAGAAAGCCTCAGATCAGCTGAAACACTCAGTTTGTTTAAATCCAGGTTGAAGACTCACCTGTTCTCAGCTGCATTTGAATAAAGCACCAAATCTGCACTGTTTTACTTTTAAGGTTAAAATTTAAATTATGCTTTTTATTTGTTTCTGTTCTTTAATGTCTCTGTAAAGCACTTTGAATCACCTTGCTGTTGAATTGTGCTATATAAATAAACTCGCCTTGCCTTACAGCCACCTGTCAGACAAGGAGGCCACGCCCATAATGATGCATACAGGTGACATATACAAACATTCTCCCCTCGTACAGCTGTCATGAAGGTGAAATTATCTGCAGAGGCCAGAACAGTTTGTGAGGCTTCCACGTCAGTTTGTGTCCCTCCGTCTGCTACAGCAACAATAATAACTGAAGACAGAGACGCTTTGCAGTGTTTACATGCTCAGAATTCGTTCCTCGGTCTTTGTGGAAGCTTCTGTCATCTGCACAGCTTGTGACTCCATGGCGGGTTTAACACGTTACACGGGGTCATGTGCTCACTCGTAATGGCTGCCCTCTCTGTTTCCATCACTGCCGTTGAATCAAAGCCAGAGTGGAAAACAAAGTTTGCCCTGCAGTGCTGACATTTGAACATGAGACCAACCCGAGCGTGGGACAGAGGAGACGTCTGTTCACGCCGCTACGTCTCGCAGACACATGACAGTCAGCTGCTGATACGCACGGATTCTGCATTTCAGTCAAATACTGCCACAGTACATACATATTACTTATTAATGCAATTTACACTTCGCTCTTACCGAACGTCGGTGTTTTTGACTAACTTCATTTGTACTTCTCTTTGTTTTTTCTTTGACTTCAGAGCGGTTGCCATGGTGATTTTACTGTAGAAACCTGAACAGGTAGAAACAGGCCGCATCATCATCATCATCATCATCATCATCACCACAGGCTGTGTAAGCTCAGGCTCTGGCTGCTGGGCTGGAGTCTGCTTGGCTAGCTTAGTGTTAGCAAGCTGTCTGTGCAGATGTTAGCAGTATAAAGCAGCTTTTTCTGTTCTGAGGCCGTTTGCACTTTACTATCTCGCTCTTCTCCGTCTGCACAATACAAACAACGCTAATGTCCACCCTTCTAAAGCTGTAACACTCTTCATTCTTCATGCACATGAACTGAAATCAGCTGATTGTAGCAGGAAGAAAAGAATTTCTGTGTCTATCGACCCAGCGTGCAGATAACCAAAGAACTTTTATAATGCAAGTAACTACATAATTGTAACTATATCACGTTACTGAAAAATGTAATGTGGTTACAGTAATGCGTTGCACCCAGCACTGCTGGTAACATTACAGCCCCTCTGAGGGAAGCACAGTAACAGAGAGCTGGAAGTCCCAGCGAAGCTCAGAGAGCCGACGGTTCTGAGTGACTTCTGATGTCAGACACTGTTTGGCATTTAAACACTGACATTTTAAATCAATATAGATGAAGACAGATTAATGGGAACTGTAAATGTCAGAGTGATCAGTGTCAACAACACAAACTCGTGTCATCATCATGTATGATGAAGAGTCTCCCGTCTCTTCAGGGGTGCAACATGTGAGTATGAAGTGAGCTCAGAGACTCAGAGGGCTTTCATGAAGGGCTGGTTCATTTTGAGCGGATTATCTGGAGATTCAGCGACTCTGTTTCTGAGCAGCTCGGAGCAAACCTCCGCCAACATATTTAATAAAAACACGAATATTCTTCTACTGATTTAGGAGAACTGAACTCCAGTTTCCTCTTACTGATATAAACAGCACCTCTGACACCAGCTGAGCTTCACAGGTGACTGACAAGCTGATCGTGGCCAAAACCAATACTGCGTGACATTAAACAAAGGTTAGCATCATCGATTAGCTGCTGAAGTCATCTGTGAGTTATTAGCAATAATGCTAAGTTAGCTGTAAGTTAGCTACACGCATGAATCTGAGAATGTGAGGATGTAACATTAGCTGATGAAGTCATTTTGCTGTGTGAGGTTTTTGTCCTCATGACATGTGATGTGAGTCGTGCGATGCTAATGACTAACAGCCACTATGCCTCCACCCGCTTTTAGAAGTGAACGAACTTTCAGATGAAAAGTGAAACGTCTTCAGGAAATCTGCCTTTCAGATGAGTTATGGTGCTGTTTGTTCAGGTTGCACCAATAAAAAGAGTTTTCAGATTAAAGCTTCAGTGTTGATGCTAGAAATGACACTGCTGTCTGATTTTAGAGGGATTTTAGTCATCTTTGATCCCCCACCATTCTGACCGCAGGTGGATTTTAGAGGATTTTATTAAATCAGGAGGCTACAGTCGCAGATCTTTGATGATTATCACTGAGCATCAGTTCGTGACTGTAAAATCATCACTACACATCAGCTCAGAGGGCGACATGTCACTGAGAACCTTCAGCATGTTAAACAGCAGATTAATTGTTTACTTAAAGTTGTGAGGACCGCCTTAATGTCCCTGCAACGCACAGACGTCCCCATAACAGCTTGGAATGATATGTGTCCACACAGGGACAGAAAGACAGAAAGACACACACACCCACACACACACACACACACACACACACACACACACACACACACACACACACACACACACACACACACACACACACACACCAGATGGTGGTGATTATTATGTTGAATGGTGAGATAAACACACACACAGGAACTGAGGCTGTAATTGCAAATTATAATGATCATTAGGCTAATCTCTCTCTCACACACACACACACACACACACACACACACACACACACACACACACACACACACACACACACACACACACACACACACACACACACTGTCGTCACGTCTTTCATTCGTCCATCAGTTTTAATTATTCCATCAAATATACTTTGTAGAGAAAAATGATTAACTAAGATTCATTATAGCTTATACTGAATAATTATTCAAGAAATTCATATAGTGTGGACAATGTTCATGAACAAAAATCAACTGTTATGCAGTGTTAAGCACATAAACATGCCGCTGCTGCTTTCAGGGAGTCTCAGAGCTCCAGAGCATCAAACAGCAGAGACGTGAGCCCACGGTGTGCTCATTAGAGCAGGAATCACAGGTCGGGGCAGAGAAAAATGTTTTTACCATGTTGGTGGACAGAGAGTGACAGAACAACAGAAAGAAGTGCGTGGGTGAGCCACTACCGCAGAGACAAAGAGAGAGAGAGCTTTTTAAAAGTGATGAAAAGGACTGGCAGGTTTGTGAGTCTCACACAGCACAGTTCAGAGAAGACTCACACGAGACCAGGAGACAAAATACAGCAAATACCAGGAAGAACTGCACACACAGCAGGTTTAACGGCACTGTGTGAAGTAACACGAGCTCTCACAGGTGGGGTCAAAAAATTTGATACTTTATTAATATTCACATTATGTAGCTGATGCAAATGTGCACTTTTATGCAGACGACACTGTTGTTTGAATGCAGAGATTTACTTATGAGCCACACCGAGCAGCAGTGAGGGGCTCTGCTTTAAACAACCAGATCAACAAACCAGCACAGCTCAGTTTGTACTTCATCACCATCTGCCTGAAACATCTTCTGAAACATTATGTACATCAAATAAAAGTTTGAGGTTTTCATAAATATAAATATTTTCACACTTCTTTACTTTAAGCACTGTTTCTTTTTTACACTGATGGTTCAGAGTGTAGGCTTGGCTAATTACAAGGCAGACGGATACTGTATGATAATCTCTAAAGGTTTGTGCTATAATCCTTACAGTTTACTCATGAACAACGCTGAAACACACCAACCTGCTCTTAATTCTTTTACTTCTTCTACACAATTTCATTTATGAAAAATATCAGAATCTAAACACAAATCTAAATTTGTGTTGTTTTGTTTGAATTGTTGTTATGTCATTGATTATACTTAGTAAGTTATTGCTTCATACAGTGGGTTTAAACCAATGTGCTTTACAGCTAAATAAATCAATGAATCCAAGATGTTTACTGAAGATTCCCGCAGGATAAAATGACACGACAGTAACCCGTCCTCCATCCAAGACTTACACTTAAAGACACAGCACAAGAGTGTACAACAAATCTACAGGTGTAAACCATTTAAGGGCTTAAATGAACTGTATACTGAAGTCTGCAGTGCACATAGAGCCGCTGATAACTCTGCACCTTTCCAGATCTGGTTGTTTTAGAAAGGACTTGAAAAGAACTCGTCTGGACCAAAACATTCATTTGTTTGGCAAATTTCAGGTTTGTGTCAAAGATTATCCCAAAGTGTGAACCTTAGTTAAAACTGTAAGAACCTGAAGGACAGGCAGTTCTTTTTATAACCAGCTATCACAGTTGTCAGTCATCTAGAGATGCTTGATGGATCATTTGGCCTTTAGGGTTCATGTAGAAGGAAAGAAGAACAGACTCTGTGACAGACCTCTGTGGAACTGCAGTTCTGAGCTTAACATAAGATTTAGATCTTAAACCCTCGACTCCTGCTGGTGTTTCATTAGCACAGTGAGTCCAGCAGAACTAAGACAGAATCATCAGTTTCAAAAGCACCGACTCAGAACTGTTGAAGGGCCTAAAACCTGACTGAAAGCTCTCACAGATGCTGTTTTTGTCTAGAAACGATCATTTGAAACCTTTTAGCCAAAAATGTCAGTTTGATATTACGTTTTGATAGACAGAGAAAGAAGACAAACACGTTAACTCTAACTTGTACAATGGCTGTATCCCAATTCAGGGTCTGCAGCCTTAAAGTACGCAGCCTCAACGATCCTCAAGGGCCGCGTACTTAAAGACCGCTAAGGCCGGAAGTGCGAGGCTTGTGAAATGGGACGGTCTAGCCTCCGCTGCCCAGGTTGCCTAGCAACCATGATACTAACAGCTGGAAACGTGTCATACAGCTGTGTTTGACAGAAATGAAGGAGAAAATCTTTTGTTCATTTGTTTGTTTCTACATGAGCTTTGATCATTCTCTGTGAGATGAAGCTCAGCTATTGAACGGCGTATATTTTAAAGTAAAGGCTTTAAAACCAAGTTAGTACAAACATCACTAATGTCACATAACTTTGCCGACATGTGGCCAACAGGAATGTTTAATGTTCTTCGTTATTAAACATTTGCACATAAATAAGTGACATAATATCCAGGACTTACTTTTCACAGTTTACTCTTCGGCTGCTCCGCTTCTGCCGTCTGCGGCAGAATTCTCCACACCGACTGCCGCGCTATGAATTGTGGGATATATGGGACCACGAAGTCTACACTGCCACAGCCTTAAAATTCAGAGAAATGAAGGACGCATTTCAGGGCCGCATTTCGAGCAGCCTTTGAATTGGGACAGCCTTCGGCGCGCCGCTGTGACATAATCGGCCTTGAAATGCGGCCTTTAAGGCTGCAGACCCTGGATTGGGATGCAGCCAATTTCTCCTACCAGGACAAGAAACCATGTAAAGAATCTCCACCTCAGCCTCACAG